>NC_137460.1:275852181-276452181 GCF_964235325.1 Thermobia domestica
AATGGGTGCATTATCATCCTGGAAAATGGCGTCATTGTCTGGGAACAACATCCGGACAATAGGATGCAAGTGGTCTCCCATAATTGCGACATAATCGTTGGCAGTGATTCGTCCGGTAAGTGTGACCACGGGACCCAATGAAAAATATGATATGGCGGCCCACAGCATCACCGAGCCGCCGAGATATTTCACAGTTGGGCAGAGACACTGAAGATCATAAGATTCTTTGGGCGTTATCCACACATAAACACTGCACGTGGTTGGAAATAGGGTGAAGGATGACTTATCCGACCATATCACACGTTTCCAGTCCTCAACGGTCCAAGTTGCATGGTCACGGCACCATTTGCGGCGTGCGAAAGCGTCATGGTCCCTGATGAGCGGTTTGGCCCGTGCAACACAACCCCGTAAGTTCATGTCATGTAATTCGAGGCGGACTGTGATTGTCAAAAGAGGGTGGGGGAGGTGCTGATTGAGTTCCTCCGTCACTTGCTCTGCAGTGGCACGACGGTTCTGCGTGACAATGCGCTTTAATACCCGGCGTGACCAGTCACTCATGATTTTCTTCCGCCCACTGTTCCGCTTCCCGGATGTGGTTTTCCCGTGTGTTGTGTAGGCTGTCATCACCTTCGACACTGTCCCACGCGACACACCTAACACAGTAGCCACTGCCGTCACACTCACTCCACATAACCGCGCACCAAAAACTTGCCCTCTTTGAAAATCTGAGAGGTCTCCCATTTAACACTACCTCCATCTGCTGCAGCCACTGGACACTGCTGTTCTACTGCGCCTGACGTAGTATGGAGACCGACCTAACACACCACCACCAGCGGTCCTGCTCTGCGGGCGCCACGATACCACTGCCAACCCATACATCTGACGTGTTTCCAACTACAGGTTTTTCCATTTTTCTGATCACCATCTGAATGTCATAATTATCTTAAATACAGCTATATATGGCTAGAAGTATTTTCCGACTAGCGCTTGTGTTAGGTCAGTGGTAAGCCGTTTGATTTCAAATTGCAGCGTTGTGTGTTCGATTCCCATCTGGGTCAATGCTTTTTTATGAAATTCTATTTTCCGCAATACATGAAAAATTGTATAAAATAATTACATTAAAATACATCAGTTGTATATATATATGACATATAATCATTGCAGAACGTAGTGGTTATTATGCTTAAAATATAACAGGTGTTCACAGTACGTTGGTATTCTATATCACTATATGTGAATGTTAAATACAAATTAAGAAAATAATATCATCGCAAGAAATAAAGTAGTGTATTTATTTGCAGTTATTTGTCATACGGAAGTTACTTCTCAATTTTCTCATTACAGCAAGTGATTTACGCTTTCTGAAAAGTAAAGAGACTTGCGGGTATAAACAGAAATTATTATACAAACTCCAATCTTGATTACAGACACAAAATTCACGATCCCCAAAACCATGCAAAGAGGATATCTAGGAACACGAAGTCATGTCTAAGAGACTTGTTTATAGTTTCGAAAGAAGGCAGAATAGAATTTCTTTCCAAAGGATTTCAGTTCAATAATCTATAATGCTTTTGTATATGGATGTGGTCCCTTTCTCTCCGCCTCTTATATATATATATATATATATATATATATATATATATATATATTGGGTGTGTATGTTCCATCTTGTAAACAAACTTCCTACATGTAGTACTTACAGTCTAAAAAAGAGTGCTCTCGGAGTAAGCTATTGGCAGTTGGAAGGGGGATATATATAAAGTAAAAGCGATCGATATTAGTGTCGAATCCATAGTTCTGATTGTTGCAGATATTAATAATTACAACTCCGAGAGCGTTAAAGTCGAAATTTAACTCTCATCGTAAAGCTCCGGTGTGGGATAACCAGATTCGGCCCTCAAACGAGAGCTCATGTAGTTCGGATTCTACGTTAATTAGTAGATCTACGTCTCATATAGCCTCAATGCTTAACGGGACGTTAAACTCAAAATCAACACAATCGATTCAAAACCCATAATCATGGCGGGCGATAAAGGATGAAAAATAAAATGCCTCAAGTAACTGAGATTAGTGTCAAATCCATAGTTTGAGTTCGTGAGTTATTACAAACACAATGTTATTTAATGTCACGTTTTGGAATGAGCGATTATGCCACCTGGATTGTGAATTTACAGGAGCAACATCGAAAGCGTTACTCACACAGCTCTTAATGTTTTGATGTATGTATACGTGTATATTCCAGCGAAACTCCAGAATGTCTGGCGCAACTTTTAATTAACATGGGAGACATATTACTTTCAATCTAAGAAAAAAAAATATTGTGGAAGTCAGATACCTCAAGGGATGGAAGTTGGGAGAAGTGACATGTAAAAATAGTGTAAAACGACTGATTGTAGAGTGTTATCCATTGTTTTCTGGGTCGTTGAGATGAGTAGTGAGGCACGCAATGGCGTTATATCCAAATTCATCCCCATCTTCACAGGATAAGGGGCTTGGAGATATGATTAATAAAATGTAAAACTTACTTAAATATTTGTCGAAGTAATAGTTTTCTGGGGTCGCGAAAGCGTTTCTAAAAACTTTGGAGTGTAGTTTGTACCCACTTCAAGATGGTCTTTTTAATCGTATCAATTTCTCACCTCAACCAAGAAGAAATTACCATCTCAACTAGTATATGTATCAAGCTAGCCTTCGCAATCGAGAAAAAAATGTGTAGATGTATGTTTCGTCTTTTAAATGATATACTACATGTTAAATCAGAGATTGAGTGGGTCGGTGGGTCAAATGGGTCAAGATTTGTGAGTGGGTCAGTGGATTGTAGGTCAACAAGGCGTGACCCACTGCAAAACACCACTTACCGTGACTCACACTGACCCATTGACTCACCGACCCATACTGCTAAGTGCCTTCTAGATAGCATATTCTGTACAACTATAAGTTTGTCTACGTTTTACTTTCAAGTCCTCAATTTTTCTTCTTTTTTTCATTTGGTTGTAATGAAGAAAGAAGTTCAGGCTCTTTTGGATTTCGATATTTCCAGTTGTAACAATGGCAATAGGACTTACTAGTTGGTTTTTGAGATGCAGGCTGTGAGTTTTTAGAGGAGCTAACTACTGGAAAAAATCGGTTTATTACAAATGTAACCTCTTGTAGAGAGGATGGCGTGGATCATGGATCAAGTTAATGACGATGTGTTTTAGTAGGTCGGAGTTGGTCACAATGATTGAGAGTTGTTTATAGTTGGTGGTGGGTCAGAGTTGGTCATTGTGGGTGAATGGGTCTCGTTGGGTCCTTAGTCATTTTGGGTCACGGTGGGCGTCGGTCACGATGTGTGGTGGGTCAGTATAATGTGGATCAAGGTTTCATTGACCCACACCATCTCTGGGCAACATTGCACTAAAGAGGAGAGTCTCCGAAGGTGCGCGTGGGCGATTTTCTCAAATTTTGCACATAGATAGTACCCCACCAGAAAGCAATAAATCTCGAAACGGTTCACAGTACCATCTTACAGAACTCGAGATAGAGGGATTTGTTTGATTGGCTAAATTAAGACCTCAATAATTTATCCTTCTACAAGCGAGATTTTCTTCATCGTTTCCGTGGCGAAGTCAGAAGAATATGCGGCAAATACACTTAAGGTTGAAGGTTCGCCCACCTCGGGATACTTGTTTCTTTCCTAGTGCTTTTTACACTCACCTGAATATAAACAAATCAGGCATATAGGCGGTTTAACATATTTTGGGGGAGGTATTTTGTGCTTCGTTGGCTTTTCGTCGAGTCTCTGAAGCTGGTAGTATAATATAAGAAACGGGAGTGGGACCACCACGGATCGTAGCTACGGGATCACCAACTTTTGGCGAAAGGTTGCCAGTTGCTCATCGGTGGTCCACTAATGCTTATGGCATGGGGGCTTGTATCTGAAAACTAACAGAATAAAGAAGCATGGTATCCACGAAGCCCGTTGGCATTAATAAAAGTTTGAAACGATAAAACAGATGTCAAAACCGAAAAACACGTATTTTATAATTTCAAAGGTACCCCGTGTCAAGGAAAAAGATATCCTCCAAGGTTCCCCGGAGGGTCTCAGGAGGGGTGCAACTCAAAATTTGAAAGTGGCAAGGAGAATCAAGTAGTGTGTCACTTAAAACTATTGCTAAACTTTAAAAAAATGGTAAGAGTCTCGAGTCTTTATGCTAACTTGTGCAAAATAGTGAGCGTTCAAGATGTAATAAGTCCTACATTGAAAACTTCGTGACCACCTCTAGAAATGTAAAACTGTGAAACTACCCAGAAGAGGTAAACATTTTTCTTACCACTGCAAAGGTATAATGCACCAAAGTAAAACAAGAAGTGCCCCATTATGGGTTTATTACATCACTAATATTAAATTCTTCGTTCCACGATTGTGTCTTTAAGCTAAAGGACAGGGTGATTGTGAATTATGAAATTAATGGTAGAATACAGAATGGACCCACCACCAACTATGAACCACTCTGAACCATTGTGACCAACTCCGACCCACCAAAACTCATCGTCATCAACTCTGACCCATGATACACGTCTTTCTCTCCATTGACTAAAGTGTTTACACTTGAAATAAAACAAGACTGTGATATCATCACTTATCGGAGTTTGAATTCCTACCGTCAATCGCTCAAGCACCGCTTTGTTACAATACCGGTGGATCTGACCTTTAGGATATACAATGGTAAAGTGTTTCTCATCTTGCAAATTAAGATGAATTTAAATTTATCATATATAATTATTTCTTTATTGGCTTACAGATACATTTCAGTAGAAAACATGATAAAATTTGAAAGCCTCAAATCAAGATGAAGTAGATCAACGTAAAAAAAGCAAAACTAGTTTTCCATATAATTAAGCATGCCGTACTAATTTAAAATGCCCATGTAATTAAGCTTGGAATACAAATTTTATGTCCATTTTCCTCACAACTTTATGGCTTGATTGCTTTATGCTCTGAACGCTCCATATATTAAACACCAGCTTCAGCAATTATTATAATAGAAAGCAGTGGGTATAAAATGCGAAGGATTGTAGTTTTCATTCCTCAAATTGTTTCTCAAATAATATCAATCGTTTTCGATTATTTTTCCAAATCAACCCACTACCAATTTCCAATATATAGACAATTCCTCCGTTCATAAATGACATTTTAAAAAATGCCAGGACACGTTGTGTTTATTTTTAATAAAGAGCTATATCCTGAATTTCAGCTCTCTAAGTTGAACGGTTTGTAAGATACTATATTTTTCGCAAAAATTCGGACCCACACACCCCCCTAAGGATATTTGTTATAATGAAAGTGATACGCCTATGATAACTTCCCAGTTGGGATTGGCGCCTGGTTATATAAAATATGTCATTTCATTTGACTTTGTAATTTGACATTTCGATGACCGCGACATTTCGTCCAAAACACAATTGATCTAAAGGACTTTTCATCCAAAAGACATTTGGTCCAAAGGATATTTCGTCCAAAAGAGAATTGGTCCAAAGGACATTTCGTTCAAAAGAGAATTGGTCCAAAGGACATTTCGTCCAGAAGACATTTGGTCGAAAGAACATTCCGTCCAAAAGGCAATTGGTCCAAGGGACATTTCGTCCAGGGATGTTTAGTTCAAAGCAAATTTCGTCCAAAGAACATTTGGTCTGGTAAGGCTTGGGGGTCCGGGGTTTGTTTCTATTAGAAGAGTAAAAGTGATGCATATAACATTATGACTCACGAGTAATACTTCCCAAGTGTAACACTCCAATTTTGATAAAATTTGGCAGGTAGATACTACACATAAAATAAACAAATATATGTTTCTTTCTGAAGAAAAATGGTTTTAGGATTGCAAAAGTTCCCACTCAAAATTTTGAAAGTTGGCACCCGAAAGGCAAGAAGTGGACCAAGTGAACGAAATTGTACACAGATATTGCAGACGTAAAATGAGGGAATACATGTTTCGTATTTTCCTGGAAAAAATGGTTACGTGGGGCACGGGCCCCTCCAAACCTTTGATCACGAAATATCAAAAGTGCTAATAACTATGTCAGGTGTGTGGAAAGGACATGAAGAATTGCAACAAATCTTTGAGTAGGGACAATACGCAAAAAATAAACAAATACGGGTTTTTTATTTTCTGCGGAAGAACGGTTTTAAGGGGCAAAATCTCCCATTCAAAATTTTGAAATTTGAGGCCTAAAAGGCAAGAAGAAGTGCACAGAATTTAATGAAACTGCGCACAGATATTGTAGACGTAAATTGAGGTAATTGGGTTTGGTAGTTTTCTGAAAAAAGCGGTTGTGTATATCACGGACCTTTTAAACCGTTGATTACGAAATGTCGAAAGTGCAAATAATTATACATCAGAAGTTCTTCAAGAGTATGGAGAACTGCAACGAAACTTCGTATGAGGACAATTCGCAAAAAAATAAACGAAACGTGTTTTAATTTTGGGAGGAAAAACAGTGTTGGGGCCTAAGCCTTCTCCGAAAAAAGTAAATATTACCGTAATAGCGCAGGAAGTAGTGGATCAAAGCAAATGAAATTGGGGTAGATATTTTAGAGACCCTATGTAAAATAGGCCTTTCTTGTTTCTCAAGTGTCCCTATTCGTTTTGCTTCAAATTTTGCACATCAACAGCAAACAGGAAATTAATCGACACGTGTTTTTGTTTATGCGGAAAAACATTGTAAGGGTTAAAGGTGTCTCCTGAAATGCTATAAAATACACTATATTGTTTGTGCTTTTTGTTGATATGCCAAATTTGAAGAAATCGGATGGAGACACTTGTGAAACATGAAAGGCCTTATTTTACGTATCAATATCTAAATACAATTTCATTCGCTTCTGTCCACACCTTCCGCCACTGAACACCTCGGTCCGCTCAACAGTTTCTTTTTTCTTTTCTAGAAAGAAAAGAAGTGTTACTTGTCAGTAGCTTCTTATTTCTAAAGGAAATTTTGAAATAGAAATTTATTCCGCAATTTTCATTTCAATAGAACAAATATATGCTGAGATATTCAGAAAAACGTAAACGCTGAAAACTAAATGGCTACGTTTCTTTGTTTTCATTCATAAGTTTACAAAAGTACAGTTGTAACTTCGTTGGTTAAGGAATTCATCTCCACCCGAAATAATAAACAACCCTTTGAAGAGCAAACTCCCTTTCCCTTTGAGGACAACATTGCCTCCGCATGATCATGAGATTCTTGTATTTGGTTTGAGACTTTGCAATGGATATCTTAAATGTACTGTACTGTACCGGGAAAATCAATATGAAAGCCAAAGTATATACTGTATTTTCATAAGGAGTAACACTGAAATAAAAATACAAGAAAAGTTAACAATTCTGGTTTGTCATACAACTCACTAATTATATAGAAACGTCTGCCGAAGTTACACACTATCAATAGTGTACGAATAGAAACAAGACTTGTGGTTAACCTGAAAAGATACGTATAATCTACATGAAATGTTCCAACTTTCATCAAATATTTGTCAATCACGTTTCACAATGTTGCAGCCAAGAATGTGACTGTTTAAGAGTATTGTATTTGGTCACTAAGAATATGTTTCACACATGTGTATTTTTCTATTCTCAGTATTTCTTCAGATACTTGATACATCATTTTTCACTTTTTCTAACACAGAGATTTAAATGCCTAATATTTTACTTACTCAAATTTAAACTCCATTAATTTTAGTTACTGGTACTTATTTTAGAACTATTTCATTCACAACATGAAAATTTTAGATGTCATGTTAGCACTTATTACAGCATCATACTTCACACTGCAACCTTTCCCTCATTCCTGTTGTTCGGCCATTTTGTTTCAGGCATTCGTGTTTTTCTGAATACCTTAGCATATATTTGTTCTATCGAAATGAAAATTGTGGAATAAATCTCTATTTCAAATTTCCTTTAGAAATAAGAAGCTACTGAGTCATAATGTTATATACATCACTTTTACTCTTCTAATAGAAACAAAATGTCCTTTGGGCCAATTATCTTTTGGACGAAATGTCCTTTGGACCAATTGTATTTTGGACGAAATGTCCTTTGGACCAATTTTCCTTTGGACGAAATGCCCTTTGGATCAATTGCCTTTTGGACGAAATGTCATTTGGACGAATTGTCCTTTGGACCAAATGTCCCTGGACCAAATGTCTTTGGATTAAATGTCTCTGGACGAATGTTCTTTGGACGAAAAGGGTTGTGACCTGGTGGGTTATTGTGAGTCACGGTGAGTGGTGTTTCGCAGTAGGTCACGTCCTTTTGACGCACGATCCACTGACTTAGTCACAAATCTTGACCCATTTCACCCACTTACCAACCGACCCATTGACCCATCTCATCTTTTATTTTAACATGTTTTATTTCATTTAAAATACGAAACATACATCCACACATTTTTTTCATTGAGTGCGAAGGTTGGCTTAATATCATAGTTGAAATGGTAATTTCTTCTTAAGATGAGAAATTGATATGATTAAAAAGCCCATCTTGAAGTGGGTACAAATTACCTTCCAAAGTTATTAGAAACGCTTTCTCACTCCGAAAACTATGAGTTCGACAAATATTTCAGTAATTTTTGAGAGTTTATTTTTAGCTCTCCCAGGCCATCATCCTGTGAAGATGAGGATGAATTTGGATGTAAACTCCATTGGGAGCATCACTATCCATCTCAACGACCGAGAAAATTATGGATAAAACATTCAGATCAGTCATTTTACATTATATTTACATGTCACACCTCCCATCTTCCATCACTTCATACTACTACAATATTTTCTTCTTAGGTTGAAAGTAATATGTCCCCCAAGTTTGGTAAAGGTTTTCCCAGACGTTCCAGAAATACGCTAGAATATTCATTTATACAGAAACATTAAAATACTTAGAGGTGTGCGAGCAATGCCATTGATGCTGCCCCTGTAACTTCAAAATCCAGCTGACATGTTCGTTCAGAAGTGTTGCTATTTATCTCGGGGAAAACAAAACTATGGACTCTACACTAATATCGGTCGTTTTGAATCATTGTTTATGTTACTCCCTTCGACTCTCCTTATTAGATGTGCTGGGGGATCTTACTCCTACTGGAAGTTGAACTTAAACTTAAAGGTCATCAGAACTGCTCCCAATGAACTTGGGGACCACGAAAGATATGGATTGAATACTAACATTGGTCATTTTCAATTACTTCTACATGTCACAAATTTCACACACTCCTTCAGGGTGCTAATGGGGGCTTAACTTACATGGCATTCGGAGTGCCACTCTTTATTTAAGCAACCTCCAAAGTTATAGATTCGACATTAATATCGGTCTTTTTTTATAATTTTGATGTCAGCCCCTTTCAGTCCTCATAGGACAGCAAACGGATAGTGCCACTACTAGGACTAAATTTGGTCTTAAATGGCATTAAAATTTCTACCAATTAATTTAGCGACCAGTGCTGCATTTAGAAGCTCGGCGTCCTTACGCACTTTTACTCTTGGCGCACCCAATAACTACATATTTCTTTGGCCCTTTATCTCTAACTTACAAATAAAACTTAATTCGAATATGCTTAATTAGTGAATTTATTGGAGTTAAATACCACTGACTAGATGCTACAGCTACAACTGCCTAACAAAAAATAAATGGGAAACATGTTCTGAATTATTTTTAGAATTCTTACACCATCATTAAATATATTAGGATAGTAAAAGAGAGAGAATTGCTCATGAAATAGTATATTTGTTCTTGATTTTTCACTTTTTCATACGAAAAAAAAATTAAAATTTGCGCTCTTCAAACGGGCCTAGTTGGATTAATTGGGAAATGCGGCACTGTTAACTAACGATTCGACTCTAATATTGGTTGATTTCGATATTTTTATGTCGCTACGTAACCACCCTGGGTGCTAATGGGAGCTTAATTGGACTTGAATTAAAAGTAGAATTGTTTACCTAAGCGACCACGAAACTATGGATTCGATACTAATATCGATCCTTTTCTAGCATTTTTGATATGTATCCCAACAGTACTGTTTTCCAGATTGTAAGAAATATGGTTAAAATTGCTCTAGACATATCAGAATTATGTTGAAACGCACACATACATCCACTTTTATATATATAAATACAGAGTGAGCGATCGAGAAAGTGAAAGAGAGCGACCAAAAACATCACCACTTCAACATTGCAAAAGCATACATCAGGTATTGAGTTGAAAATCTATGTAAAGACCTGCTTATGTGGCATGCTTCATAAGGACAATTCCAGTATGCTCACGTGACCTTCATGGGGTTCATGAATTTCTTGCGAGCGTTCCGACCTTGGATTCTCTGTTTATATCCTCTTTTAATGCCTCGGATAATTTTTCAAGAACATCAATGACATATTGTAATATGAATGTTGAGAAGTAACCTCTATATGACAAATAGCTGCAAATAAATACACTACTTTATTTCTTGAGATGATATTATTTTCTTAATTTGTACTTAACATTCACATATAGTGATATAGAATACCAACGTACTGTGAACACCTGTTATATTTTAAACGTAATAATCATTATGTTCTGCAACGATTATATGTTATATATATACAACTGATGTATTTTAATGTAATTATTTTATATAATTTTTCATGCATTGCGGAAAATAGAATTTCATAAAAAAATGGCATTGACCCAGATGGGAATCGAACTCACAACGCTGCAATTTGAAATGCAACGGCTTACCACTGAGCTAACACAAGCGCTAGTTGGAAAATACTTCTAGCCATAATAAGCTGTATTTAAGATAATTATGACATTTATATCCACTGGAAACGCTGTTTCTGTTCTAATTTGACTTTTATTTTAGTACTCAGGCGATAATTATGTTCTATGTCCTAATTTTCACCATTCTTTTACATATGGAAAAAATTCGTTCACGTATCTAAATGTTCCTTTAAGTATGGAGAGCAAAATGACAAAAAGCATGTACTGACATTAATACAAAATTTCGAAATACTGTATCGTTAAGTATTTCAATCAATGTTGCTTTTTCATATATAATTGGTAACAAGTCTTATTACATTTAAAAGAAGAAAAACACATCTGCAAACTTTTTCCCGATTGCAAAGGTTGGCTTCGAGGTTCGAACCTGGTTTACTTTTTTCCGAAGATACCCGAAGTTGGACTTAGAAAATTTTTGCCTCGAAACAGCAATAAAGAATGCGCTCAACCTTTTTGAGACAAGGTTTACCTGCGACATTTTCTATTGTCATTTTGTGTTCTATTTCGACCTGGTTTGCTTTAAGTGTGCAGAAAATATGCTGGTGGCTTATGTATGTGATTTTGTGCTATGAGAAGTGTTGAATTTCATTTTTAAAAACGTAAAGGTCTTTGGTTATATTTCATTGAAGCCAAAAGAACGAAGCTATATCCTTAATCCGGTACACTGACAGACGATATTCATGTACACTAAATTTGTCAGATTTTCTAAAAAAAAAAAAAAAAAAAAAAAAACATCAAAACATTCTTCTACAATAATGACAAATTGCACATAAATTGTCAAGCATATTTATCTTCTTCCCGTACGTCCTTGAAGGAGAAGGATCTAGTAGGTAAAAACTGGGGAGGGGCAACCAGATCTCAGACTATGATAGGTATATCATGAGTTTACTATACACTTTAAAATCTATATAAATAATACCTTAAATTGTTTTTATCACTAAAAACTATGCGTCTAGGTCTCCCGGCCCCAGGGTGAGATCCACCATCGGACCCTGCTAAACCTTTATGGCCAATAGAAAACTTGTCGGAGAGATGCGGAAACAGACATAACTCGAGAACTGAATTTCGAATTCATTATAGGTTTTAAGAGGGAATAATATGTTTTCTCAGGTTTATAGTATAGCCTTATCCAACCTGATTTTTATTCCTCAAGTCGTAGATATCCAATTGACTATGGAATGTAGTACAGCATGGGACAAGTCTAAATAATACAGCCATATGGAGGTGTACGGCTAAAGTGCTCCACCAGTTGAGTCCGAAGCATTTGCCGGGAAGTATTGCAACCGAATTAACTTTTAAAAGAAGGCGGGTGGCATTAACACCAGGCACTGAAAATTCCCGTACACTTGGGCGAAGTTCCCACTATCGTCTACAGCATCATTTCTCCAAATAAAACGAATCTACTTCTTATGGCAAACATATTACTTGATATTTGTTCTATTTGTGGAGATAAATTGAAACAAAAAATTGAAGTCCAATCCTGTTGCTGTTGGAATGAACACTCTTTCTGTCGTTTGATCTGAAATGACTTTGCAGAGTCTGAATAAATATTCTGTCACTTCGGGAGGGTAGGAAGAGCGGATACCCCCCTCCATCAGTGTGAAAACACATAGATTTAATCAAATGCTTAGTGAGAGTGAGCCCATTGGTATAGCACTTTTATGATTTCAATCTATGCTCCCAAACCATCTTATGTCATAGCTGATGACCTTGGAAAACGAGAGATGCAAATATGATGAAAGAGAGATACAGTCACATGCGCAAATTTAGAATTTGAGACAAAATTATCAGATAGCATGCATATTTTGTCGAAAATTTTGATTTGGGAAGTAGACATGTAAAAGCTCACCCAAGCCTGAGAGCATCCCACTACCAATTGTTAAATTCAAGTGAAGCACTCAGTTGAGAGCATCAGATGATTACGGAGGGGGAGAAACATCTTCAGATATAGGAAACAAGTAATGAAAAAATTGGACTGCTCTGAGCAGGACTCGAACCAGAGACCTTCTGATTACTAAGCAACGACTCTATTCACTCATCCACGAAGCTACACTGAACACTAGGCAGTCATATGTCAGACACAGAACGTTTGTTACTTACAAAACTTTTTTGTAAGGGGGAAAGCTAGGTCGACCGCGAGGGTGAATCAGTGGTAGCGAAGATAAACAACCTAGTTTGTTTTTCGAAGTCCGAAAAAGTGAGCCTAGATCCGTCACAATTCCCGCCGATCTATACACAGGGAATTTCATGTTCCCGCCTTTCTTTATATAGACACTAGCTACAAATCGTACTGTCATCCGAGCGATGTGAAACTGTAACAACAAAATCAAACTATTTTTTTTTGTAGATTAATATTTATTGCGCACCTCATGCACAGTTCCAATATGCAAAATCAAAAGGCAGAATATGATAGGTATTTTAAGAACTCTAAATTGAATGTAAAAACTGCTTCTCGCTAACTGTTATCATTCTCCTGTTCTATGAAGATCACTATTCAAACCGGAAGAGATTAATTTTCGTGACTTCTGGTTTCAATTGAAGATTAACGGAGGAAATGAAAGCCATCGATTGCAGAAAAAGAATTTCATCTACCTTTAACAGTTTTTGTTCTATATAGATGAAAATTTATTGAAGACGGAAGTTATAATTAATTTGAAGCACTTACTATTTCAGTAAAGAGTTAAGGATGAAGACAAAATATGTTCTTAGGACGCTTAATCCATTGCAGACAACCGCATTTCGTTATATATTACTATTTTTTATCTATGGTGATCAATGATCAAACCGAAAATAGATTATTTAAACCACTTCCGGTTTGAGTAGATGGCTATAATAAAAAACCAAGCTCCTAATGTTTGACCCTTTTAATTTTGACCAAATTTGGTGATGATCCATCAAAAAGTTCTTGATAATTTTGTTTCCCGAACACACGTTTTCACCGAATTTTTAGTACATTCTTCTTGATTTATATATTAAGTATTCAGTATGTAGAAGAAAGTCGCTTCTTCTGGTGGCTATGTATTTAAGGTCCCTAAATAGCCCTTGTGGAACCGCGTAAAACCAGAAAATAGAACTCGAGATGATTTACCGCAGAATTCAAACCAGAAACATCTTAATTGGAAATCTTTAACGCCTATAGTGCATCGAAGTTAGTTTGTTTTATGTGGTATTTATTATTTTAATATATAATAGCTCGATCTCACACAAACTAACGTGTCACTAGCCGTAAATGAGTTTTGTGTGTAGACACATGAAGTAAAAGTATGAGTTATTAGACCTAAACATTAGTACGATACACTGCTGGTAAATGGACGTTGACGTTGAAGTTTCTGAGTTGTGGAATACGGATATACTGATGCGCAAAATCAATTGAAGTGTTTTGGTTTGTATGTACTGAAACTTCTAATAAATTACATTATTACATAGGAGTAGCCGGAAATTTTTATTTGGATGTCCGCAGAGTTAATTGAAGCAGAATTTTTATACGGGTCTACCAAAGGTAATTAAACCAAGATCTTTCATACGGGTGTATCAAAGACAAAACATAACTTTTCATATGCGTGTGTGCGTAAGAAATTAAAATAACTTTTTCAATGGATTTGTCCAAAGGTAATTAAACTCGACCGTATCTTACCATAACATTTCCACGTGCTAATTTTATTGGATTTTAAATGTATTACAAATAATAAAATAACAAATAATGAATTGACGAATTACAAAAAGCGTTTTAGTTTACATGACCTTTGAAGATAATAGGTTCAAACCATTTTATTTGTGGGTGTGTAAAGGCACATTCAGCACACCCCACAGCTACGCCTATGATTATTAGTTACACATATTAGCATACATTCTAGACGATATTTTATAATAATATTTTCCTACATTCCAACTGTTTTTAAAATAATAAGACTAGCGAGTAGGCGAATGTAAATAGCCAGGGATGAAAACAAAATAAGACAAGTCAAAACAACAGCGGTTTTAGTCTCGTCTCGAGTCGAAAAGCGTCTCGTTCAGAATATTATTCTTGATCTTCTTTCGGTATCGTTTCGGTAATCTCGAAACAAATTCTGAGGGGAAAAATAATGGGAATAGTTATACACTTTCGTTTCGGCTTTTTATTTTTCACTTATTATTGTAGATTCTATTGTAGAAAATTAAATTCCTACTTTTATGAACCATGATTACTGTATGCCCTGTAGAAGTTAAAAGAGATCGATAATCCATGATAGTGAATGGTTTTCAAAGTCATCGTGAAATAGGAATATGAAAGGAAATAGGAAAACCCACATAAAATACAAAAACGTAATGTTGATCATCACAAATTCACATGGCGTGGAATCGAACCAGGGACACTTACCCTTCCTGCGTACGTGCGTGCCTCACATGATTTCTGTCGAAGAAAAATTTAAATAATTTCAGTTTCCACAGAATCACCAAATTTACAATTAAACATAGAATGCAGGTTTCTTTAGCAAAGTAGTTTCACAATAAAGTTTGTGTTTCTGGAAATGTTGCTCAGCTTCTTTGAAACGCAGGTGTATATTTTGTTTGCTCTGATTTCATGTTCATCATTGATTGATTTCATTCGAATAGCATAAAGAGATCTCCCTCTTAGCACTGCGTATTCAATGAATTTATCCTTAGAAATGTTTCTTCCATGAACACTTTCAGCTCGACGATCTGGTACAAGTTACGGTACATCATTTCGGCTGCTATGAAATCCACTTCTTGAATCTGTAACACTAATGATTCGTCTTCCTATCGAATAGGTGTTTTTTTAATGACACATTCAACTATTCTAGTAACACATGTCAACAGAGTTTCCCATGAAACATCCTTTCTCTCTTTTCGTCATTACCATTTTAGCTCTAATTCTAACCAAACACGCACTGCTCCTCGTTAAACACGATGTCTGCTACATATTGCCGTATAGCTGTACTCTATAAATATGGTGAGAGTGTCCACTAAGAGTGTACAACTTTTCGCTACACAGGATTCAGCAGACTGACTTAGCAATCGTGGTAATTTTGTGAAATTTTGGTAGTCCCAGGGATAGACCATGTTTGTTTGTGTCGTGTTCTGTAGGAATTTGGATGCAATTTGATGTTGAGCGATGCAGCTTTGCAGTGTCAGTCTCTTGCCGCAGTACTTTGACCTGAAAGTTCATACGGAAGGTTTTTTAATGAAATTTATCGTCCTCGTGTCAGTTTCGTTTTATGCGTAGTGTATTACACAGGATTTTCAATTTTTCATTACAGTAATCATTTTTCTTGTTGCAATTGTCGTCTGTCTGACTGGCTTCGTTTTGTTTGTCATTCTTTTCCAGAATAACTGAGAACACGTGATTTCAGGGCGAATGTTCTACTATTATCAACTTACAGACAGACAAGAACACAAAGAATATAACAAATAATTTAATATTATGGCAGTTAAAACACTACATATTGCATACTATATTAAGTGCGATTATATATGTGCACATGCAATAAGGATACATGTCCTACGCAATACGTTCCAGAGCTGTTTAATAACTTCACATACCAGCAGACATGTTTAGAAGTGTATTCATTGTAGAATAGCAGAACAACAAGTATTTTCAAAGGAACATAATGTAATCGAACAACAGTAAAATTATTGCTTTGAAATTTTTTTCTATTATACTACGAACCAACAAACCATAAAACCTTCCTGGGGGATTTCTCGGTACTGGGGTATGTCGTAATACAACTAATGAGAAAATCGAATAGAATAATTTGTATCACTTGTTTTCTATAGAAAAATAAAACGGAACATTGACACAAAGTCATACTCATACCTAAATGGAAATCAATTATTACGAAAATTGTGAAGACTTTAAAATACATATTTTCTCTGCTGCTGTTTGATGAATCAAGACAAAAGTTTCAGTTTCATTTGAACATAAAATAGAACACATTAATACATTTTATTATTCACGCAGTTTGCAGTGTTGCCACGTAATAACTGTACATTGACACAAAGTCAAACTCGTACTTCCATGAAAATCCATTATTATGAACCCTGTGAAGAATATAAAATACATATCTCCTCTGCTGCTATTTGATGGATCAAGACGCAATTTTCAGTTTAAGTTGAACATAAAACACAATACCTAAATACATTTTTATTCCCCAATTTGCAATGTTGCCACGTAATAACTAAAAGAATCGCGAGAAGGGACTTTTTAAGGGAAATTTCCTTAAATATCCCTCCATTATTTTATCTTTGTAAGCAGAAATGTTTCGTTGGTTACGTACACTGAGAGTCTACACTCTTCCAAATCGATCGAGGTATAACTTGTTCCAGTGTTGCACCGACGGTCAGAATATTGACACAAAGTAATACTCGTACTTCCATGAATATCTATTGTTATGAACTTTGTGAAAACTATAAAAAGAACAAACTTTCCTCTGCTGCTACTTGTTGGATCAATATGAAATTTTCAGTGTAAGTTAATCATGAAATGGAATCCATAAATGCATTTTATTGTTCACATAGTTTGCAGTGTTGCCACGTAGTAACTAAAAGAATGGCAAGAAGGGACGTTTTTAGGGGAAATTTTGTTAAATATCCCTCCATTAGTTTTCCTTTGTACAGAGAAATGTCAATTTTATTACGTAAACTGAAAGCCTAAAGTCGTATAAATCGATTGAGGTATAACGGGTTCCAGTGTTGCCCTAACGGTCAGATCTACGGTTATTTAGAGAGATCCCATCGATGTCTGTATACATACACGAGTGCTAAAGCGTTAAGGATCTCAGGACCCAGGTGTTACAATTATATGTTGACTAACAACAATTTTTTGTTTCTAGGGACACTAAGGAACATTCCTTATATAGTGGCAAAAGTTCCCTAGGGGGGAGAGTTATCACCCCCTTGGCCGTTGGTCTATATGTTTTGAACGCTGAATCGTTCCTTGAAAATGACTTGTCGGCAGCTTTTGCCGTTTTGCTGTTGACAGACAGACGGACGTACTCCCATGCGAAATAAAAATTGCGTGTATACTGCAACTCACGTTTTTCGCATATATTCAATTTTATGGGTAAAATTCTCTAATTACTATGTAGAGATAATAGAAAGCAATCCATTTAAGGAGATATTTTCAAAAAGTATAATAAAATAATAAAAATATAAGCAAAAAAACAAAATTATGCTCGGTTTTCTGTATACTGGCAGCGATGCTTTCTAGGGATTTTTTCAGTATCAGAGCATATTTGCGGAGGGAATTCAGTAGGGGAGTCAAGGAGTTGGATCAAGGAACTGGATAGTGCAGTAAAATGTTGCATTTATTGGTTAAAACCTAGTGTGTCGATTGCCTGCCAAATATAAATTAGATTCTGTAACTAATATGTCGTACGAAAATATAGAATTAAACAGAAAAACTCTTATCTTACGGCTCGAAGCGATACGCACCATGGTTATGAAGATTATTTCTTAAGAAAGAAGAGCAAACACAGCGTTGCCTCCGCGGTTAGGTGGATAGAGTGGCGGACTCGTAGTCTGACGTGTCGCGACAAAACGCTGTAACTTTGGCGGAGAAGTTTTGTGAAAATGAGCCTTAAAGTTTTCATTCGAAAATGTGATCTGCATCGTGTAGAACCAGTGTATCTTGACTTTGGAAACACGTGGTTACATGTAATGTTACATAAATGCATGCTGTGTGATTAAATTTGGTGAAAACTGATTGGTTGACCATTATTGCTTAGTTACACTGGTTCTACACGATACAGATCACATTTTCGAATGAAAACTTTACGGCTCATTTTCGCAAAACTTCTCGAACCAAAGTTACAGCGTTTTGTCACGACATTGAGTGTTTGTGTCTGATGAGGAGGACGTTAGGTCCTTGAAACTGTTACACATTGTAAGTATAGTTTTTAATATATTTCATTCTGCTCTGGTCAGAACTGTGTTTTATTTGTTACTCTACTTATCCAGAGCCATGGAGTTTGTTCTTAATGATTTGTATATTATGTATGTTAGTGTCGTGTCTATGTGTTTTATTCTTCTCTACTCTCGCATACAATGGGAATTATGACTCGGTAAGTACATGAACCTATGCTATTTTGTATTTATGATTTAATTAATAATATTATGATTACGCATATATTTATTTACGAAATTGTTTATATGCTTAACCTACCTGAGTATAAATATTGAACATTTATTTACACCTATCTATCGATAACTGAAACCAAAACCCGTTTAAAGATTCAGGGAATGGTGAAAACGATGGAAATCTGCGTTTCCTCAGATTTCGGGTTGAGCATTGGTCGTTCGACGGCTGTTCGACTAGCCGTGCATCTTAAACGTGAGTTGTTCCCAGTTATCTTGCTTTGTATCTACCCAGTATATTTATAAACTACAATGTATACACAACTAAAATAATATCTCACTTTTATCTCCATTTTCTAAAAAACAAAAAAAAAACACTTTTGTTCTCCATACTCGTAAACGGTATTTTTTCATCTATCATTTTAAATAAATGTCAAGTCAAAATAATTATAGCTAAGCTGACTTTTAGCTATTATGTCTTCTATTTAATTATAAACTACAAATTACCTAATGTGTAGATAATTATTATATATTTTGTCCAATCTGTATATTCATTTGAAAATCTATGTCCAATCCGTATATTCATTATCCTTAATCGGTACAGTAGCTAAGTCTTTTGCGTCGGGGGCCAACCAACAACAAAATAACTTTCGCCTTCGTCTTAATCGTATATCTCTTATCTCATGTCCAAGTAGAGTAAACAAAATATCCCTGGGTAATAATCTTATAATTACTTCTTTAATCTTATATTATCTTATCTTATTGCCAATATTGTGAAACGGTGATTTTTAAATCTGTCATTATGAACTAGATATTCTTTACCGTCTCGAAACATTTCTTACTTGTTTACATCTTTAGACTAGTAAAACACTTATGTCTTTTTAATTCCCTAAAACTATTTTCTTTCTTTGTTTTTCTACTATTTATAATATCTTATAATCTTCACTATTTATTCTATAGCATGCTAACTTCACTTATTTCTATCTTTATTTATTTCTATTTATTTCTATATATCTCTATTTTTATTCATTTCTACATTTATCTATATCTCTGTTTTCTCTATTCTTCTCTATAACTATATTTATTTTATTTTAGCGATTATACTGTTATCTTATTTGTCTAAATCTAGTTATATAAATGTCAATATCGTATCCATATTCTTGTAGTCAATATTCTGCTAATCTATCTCTATGCTATCTCTATTTACCTACTGCTATTATCCTTCTTTTCAGTCTCTTTCTATTCGGATCCACTCTCTATTACATCTCTTCTCTTCTCTCATTCCATATTCAAATAAATGTAAATGATCAGCTAGACTCTTAACTATAGTTTCCTAACCAAGCACTCCACTAGATATAAAATCTATATTCTATAGTGCTATCTTAATCCAAGTTACGATTATCTTAAAAAACACTCATGTTCATCTTACCCCTATACTCTAACGTGTTAATCACATTAACCTTACTCATTTATTTAATTTAAATTTTACTTTTGTATTCGTCGGGTCCTCTGCTAAATAAATCGGATTCACCTAAAAAGTATTCACTGCTTTCGAGTGATAAACGAGGCAACCTCTGTGTCTCTTCATGCTTTATCACTGAAGACCTATGTGACGTAATATATAAAATATTCTCCTTGACGTTTTGGATAATCGCTCACTTTGAAATCAACGAGAATGTGACTTGCCTCTTATCTAGTACTCTGACCTCCTGAAAAGTTCTCCAAAATTTTATGTTATTTTAACACATTCTTTTTTTTCTCAAATTTTCTGCTAGGTAACTCATTAACATTAATTTACATCATTCATTTTAATATTCCGTTCTTTCTTGCCTTTTTCTTTTTATATTAACCGAGATGTTTCTTCCAGATAGCAATTATTATATATATTTTTCATTCTTCTTCACAGTCACATTTGTTACTTATCATATACACATAATTACTTTTTAAATTCTCTTTTACTATTCACTCTTCTTAATACAGATGTTAACTAAACATTTCTTTATTTACTACTTTCTATCTCTCTATTAGCCATGTTTATTTATTTGTCTAGTCTTTATATATGTCCTCGAGACATATTTCCATTTTCTAAATTTTAATCTTCCCAACTTTTCAACGTAATATTTACTAATAATAATATATATTGTGGCAGAGCCCGTATTTTATGTATCAAAATTTTATTTTAATAATCAACTTTATTTATTTTAAGGATATTGGTTTATGTGAAATATTAGAAATTATGTGGTGAAGGAAAACAACAGGTAAAAATTGAGGTTATCGCAAGCTGGTAAAATTGTATCATTTTATTGTCAGCAGATAAAGTAAACAAAATGCACAATGGATAGTCTGCGAATGCAGGAAGAAAATTTATGAAATGCGTTAACCACAACATTTATGACATTCTGTAAAAATCATGAATCGTAATTGTAACATGTTTGTGAACATCAAACACATTCACGGATATGAGGAAATTGCCTAGAATCGGGAAATCAGAGCGTGTCGAGTGTTGCAGTTTTTGAGTCTTGACACGAGGAAAGAATTTGTTTTCCGAATGAAAGAAGGTCACACGTGCCTGACAGCAGACGACGCCGCAGAGTTTCGGAAATCAAGATCTGAACAAAACCGAGAGACAGGAGGCTTTTGGGATAGAAGTCCGACGGATTTATAGAAGTCCTACGGATCGAGAGTAGTCGTACGGATTGGATGGAAGTCCTACGGCTTTGAGAGAGAAGTCATCGTACTTTTGAGAGAAGCTCTACGGTTTTGTTAAAGTAGTTTGAGTTTATGGCTATAAAAGATCGAATGTGATTCACCGTAAGAATTCAGTCACAACATAGGTGTTCCGATTGAGGAAAGACTAACAGCCAACGTTAGTTCAACTGGAGCATTGACAGAGAGGCCAGATTCAATGCAGAGCATCATTTGACCAGCGACACCTGTCCATAACAGTATCAACCTGGCGATACTGAAATCAACATAACAACCCGGAGGTCATCAGAGAACGTCGCCTGAAGACTACAGTCAAGGTATGTGTTACTCCAATTCAGGATACAATTGCTCAATGCTCGATACGCGCTACTCGTCTGGCAAAGTTTCCGAATATCCGTCCTAAGTCACAACATTTACACTAGCTACATTCTTTAATAAGAAATACAGTTGTTGTTTAATTATTGAAATTGATGTGTTATCATTACAACTTAATCCCCTGTAGTTATGTGTTAAAGTTGTAACCTCTCGATATGAAACAGATACTTGCCCACTCATTCTAGATGGTGAGTGGAAGGTGATCTGCTCAATTCAATTTTGCATCCCCAATTTAGGCACGAATTGAGCGGGTTGTCAATATATAATCCCAATCACCAAAACTGCTGTGTTACCTAACTTATAATCTTTAAACCTATACTTCTTACCTAATCTAATAGTCAATTAATAATGATAATAATAATACCACTAACAACAATACTAATCTAATTCTAATATAATCTTAACTTAAATGCTACGGTATATATATCAATGCGGAATAAAATATAACTAATATCTAAAATCCTTATATTAACAACTATTTACATTTACCACCGTTTCCCTTCTCTACCTACATAACCAAGAATTTCTCTCTCTGAAGAGTTTCGCGAGTGCTACCAAATCTAGCAATAATTTGTCGCTCGCTATAACCAATTTCGCCTCTTTTTCGTATTGTGCGACTGTTGATACAAATTCCGCTATTTGAATCGCTTGAGAGCAATTGAACCTATTGCGGAGGCGATCAAACCACTTATTAACAGTAACCTGGTCTGCTCCCGATTTGAATAAGGCACATAATGTGTAATTGTGCTGTTCGGATTTTAATGCGAAGAAAATGGATTCTCGCAAAACAGTATTTGTCTCTGCAATTCCAGTTATAATAGACAAGAAATGCCTCCTGAATCTTAGATCGATAAGGTCTTCTAAATTATAATTCTTATCGGTGAACTGCACCATGAAATATCTTTTGTACCTTAGACCTAACAAATTATCCCGTATAATAGTTTCATTCTTTTCCCCGTAAGTCGGGCTATACTCTACAAAATGCTTCAGTACACACAAGTCTAAATAGTAATACCTGGATTTTGAAAACATTGTGGCCGGCTTGCCACTGCTTTTTATCACAGGATAGTGAATTCGGTGATTGTTTTTCAGCGACAGCATTTTGTACAGTATTTATTATAAAATCAAAACAACAGAAAAACGAAGAAAGGGTGGGTGGATGGGTGAATTTCTTAATGTAGACTAGGCTGGTTAATGTAAACTAGAATTGATTATAATAATAGTATGACAATCTGTACTATAACAATACAAAATTAACCTCAACGGGGCTTAAACTTAAGTACTCCACTATGACAATACGGTGTAATATAATGTAATATCAAAACAATGATGGTTAATCTAATCTAATATAGAAGGACTCGATGTTCTAGCATCCCAGCCGTGATAAAGTATGCATTAACCGGGAATCGAACAATAGAACTAATGACAATGGTGGTCAGTTTTGACTAGGCTCGAACCCAGAACATCTCCGCCATGTGAACCTAACTGGTTCGTTTCTGATCTTGGGAATGTTTTGAGTGAACGCAGAGAAGTTACCTTCCACTCACTATCTGAAAGGAGTGGGAATATGATGTACAACTAAGCGAGAATAATATTTCGAGATTGTTATTATGGGGATTTCTGTAATTAAATAACAACTCCAGATTTCGATAATTGAATTACTGTTGTATTTTCATTACTTTGTGTAAGTACGTGTAAGGTGTCGTGTATGAATTCGGGTAATTAGAAATTGCCAGTTCTAACACTACATACCAAATATTGAGCCTTCGACTAATGTTTAGAAAGTAGCACATACCTTTTGGTGTTCTGTTCTGCTGCTCCTGCAAATGCTGGTCCACCAAAAGCTCCTTCCGATCGTCAAACCACAGGCTGGATGGTATCTCGCTGGCGGTCACTCCAAAGGATGGAACGGAGGTTCGAACTAAGAACGGGCTGCGAATGATTTGATTACGCCGAAGTTTTGCGAACGGTCAGCATAATAATATCTCCTCCGTAACGTATGATAAACTTTCAGAGTTCGTCTTAGCGAAACGTTAACTCGCTTATCTTAAATAAAGCTGTTTCTAGACATTCTACTAGTTAGAACTTTTAACCTCAATCTCCGACTTGTAGTCGTTGTTCCGTTTCTTCAACTCTCCGTCTCCGACTGATCTCGACTGATCACTCCTGACTGATCTGATCTCTACTGTCCAACTGCTCCAGTGACCTCTGGTCCTTTCGTTTTTGTTGAACTTCCTGTGACCTGGAATCTGCCGCTTGTGTATGACGTCAGAGGCGTGTGCTCTTTCTTGTCTAGGAAACGCAATGGTTTCCTCATTGTGGTCGACGACTGGCAATGCTTGGAATGCTTCGACTCACAATTCCTGGCAATTCTAACATACCCGAGAACAGTGTCTTGTGTTCACAAACATCTTACAAATTTACTTACAACGAATTCTGCCAATTCTTTTCAATCAGACATTAACCCATTAGCGCCGTGCGTGATCATATGAACACAGCAGTTAGTATTTATGAAAATAAGCCTTGTATAACATACTTTTAGAGGTTTTTTTACGCTTTATGTGTTGAGTACTAGGAGAAGGTTCTGGTAACGAAATTCAGACAAAACAAATTCCACATTGTGGCGTCAATGTGATTTAGAGGCACAGATATCCGCAACGCGCCAGAAATACAAGAAAAATGGCATTGTCCTCGTAGCAAGTATGGAAAAAGAATCTTATGTCTTATCCTTTCAAATTATTTTCTGCTGGGTTATGTTTTAGAGTTGTCAAAAGTTGTTACAGATTACATTTCACTCTTCTGAAAATATTTGGGTCATGGTTATTGACGTTTTCCATCAGTGTGATCATATGAACACGCACGGCGTTTAAGTAGCTTTTTCTCTTACGTACGTACGTATAGGTGTCGATAATACAGTAAAATTTTGCAGGTACAGTATATCAATTTAGAACAGTTTGTACATGCTTTCAGTTGACTAACTTTATTCTTTTTACTTTATTATTATTATTATTATTATTATTATTATTATTATTATTATTATTATTATTATTATTATTATTATTATTATTATTATTATTATTATTATTAATGCCTTTTGCAACTCATATTACTGGTAATTGAATGTTTCCCCTTTAGATACATAGGTCTTTCACTTCAACAAATTCTTGATTCTTTACAGTCGAATAACGTGCAAGACGTATACGCTGAGGCTCCGAAACCTAATGCCTTTTCGGATGAAGATTCAGGAAAAGGGGATGGAAATGGACTAATCGAGAACCTTACATGGCGACAACTTACCAGTCATGCTAAAGTTGTTTTTTCAAATAATACTTATCTTGGTGAAGATGATGTGACAACTCTGTCGTCACAACTGCGTCTACTTCTAACGGTTTTCAGCCTGTTTTTAATGTCGAGCAAAATTCCCAAAGTGAAAAGAGGAAATACTTGTGTGTATGAATTCGGAGTATATCAGCAAACACATGGAACTTACTGATTAAACGGACCAGGGTATCTCATATTATAGAATTAGAATCAAGTCCAAAAAGTGGTGGTGGGTGCCTTTCTCTTGGATGAGTGATGTATCGCACGAAACGCATGGCTAATGTTGAGAAAAGCCAGAATAGACATCTCACACTTAGAATTTGGAAGACATATTGTTTAAATTTATTTGCAAAAGTATAAAACCATTCTATTAGATGCAGGGCTTCCATCCATTTTTGAGTCCAACAGTCAACAATACCATGTAAGGAATGACGTTTGTCTCTATGGGTGAAACCACTTTGTGGTTCGGCCTAAGCGTAAATGTTGTGCAAGGACACTATGTTCAAGCACAGTACCTACGAAAGGTTTCAAATATAGCATGGGTTTGTGTACCTACCGACATTTTTTCAATTTCCATAAAGTCCCATAGATAATGGGCTTCAAAACCTGACAATTCCATAGTCCAAATACTGTGCTTATTTTTGTCTTCTAAAGTGTAAAAATTTCCAAGACAGAAAATGTCTCTTTTCTTTTCCATATTTGTTAATAATTTAACAGGGCAACCACTTAATCATGATATAGGAAACTACTTAAACGCCTAGCGTGTTCATATGATCACGGGGCACCCCAACACAACCGCTTACGTCACGAACTCAAAATTTCTCGTAAGTGGTCCTTACACCTAAATAACTCAAAATTACAAATTTCACCGAAATCAAAAACAAAAAATAATTTCGGCGTTAATGGGTTAATTGAATTCTGATTTTAATTTCCTGTAATGAAACAATTTGCTAGAGAAAGCGTACATCATACAATCGTTGCATAAGTATTTCTACATTAAAAAGCAATGACTACAATGTTTATGTAATTTGTTTTTCGTGGATTATTATTTCCTGACACTTTGCTGTTTCTATGAATCTAATACTCAAAATCAAAATCTTTAATAAAATATGATTAAAACAAAATAAACCTAAAATAAATAAAATATACGGGCTCTGCCCACAAAGTAATAAACTTGTTACTTCTCCTGAAGAGTCTAAGTCTTCAATGAGACGGAGGCTCTCGAGCGTAGTGCTTGGAGCGATTGCCTCACTTGTTCTACATTCCCGTGGCGCAGCCTTGATTCGAGTTGATCCTAAACGAATCATTCGGAAGTCGAAGTCGGAAGATGTTTCCCATTTTTCCAAAACAGTTTTGGTCGATTGCAATCTGTCTCCCTTGTGAGGGGAAAACAACATGCCGTAAGCGTCGGTGGACCACCGGTAAGCAACTAGCAACACGTCCGCAATATTTGGCGGTCCCACAGCCAAAATTTGGTCCCACTTCCGTTTTGAAAATTATACCACTACCAGCAGAGAAGCGACGGAACAACAACGAACCAGAAAATAATTCCCCAAAAATACGTTAAATCGCCTATATGCGTAATTTCTTTGCATCAAGGTGAGTCTAAAAACACTTTTAAAAAAGTAAAAGAAGTGCCCTGAGCTCGGCATGAAACACCAGTTTTAGGGTTACTAGTTGCGTGTTTTTCCGAATTCGCCACGGAGGCGATTACGAAGACAGCTTGTAGAGTGATAAATCGTTGAAGTCGTTTTAATATTTCTAATCAGAGTGCTCCTTTAACCGTGTGTATTTGACAATAACTGTTTGGAATCAGATGAAATGCACCCGTCATGTAATTTTATAACAAAATGACAAGCGTCTATTTACTTTTTTCATAGTTCTCCCATATTCACTTGCTAGTGATCGGTGACAGTTGCCAACCAAATTCATACAATTATACGCACCCATCTCAAGATTTTTCACTTCATGATGCAAAAGCACGAGTTACTCTTGACCCCCGGAGCTCAAGTGTTGTCCTTATAATAACAATTCGTCAGGGAAAATATTATATAATAATAACCGCATGCACGTGACTGGTTATAATTCGTGTTTGTCCCTTTGCCATTCTCCGTGACAAATCAAAGGAGCGCGGATCAAAATGAAGTCCTCGCTGTTACGTGGTGGTAACTTCAATACCCCCGATATTTCCTTCGACTCGACGAATCCCTGCCACTAGTGGCACACTAGCGGCAATCCTTCGACGCGTCGCTATATCGACGATCGCCGTTTACCGTCAAGTGAGCCACTAGGTATTGGCGACGTTCACGGCATGGGGAAGCTAATAAACAAACAAACCAATAAACAAAATCTAAAGCCTTATAAAAAGTTTTCCCAAAATTTACACCGTGCAAAATCACGAAATTTGCTTAAATATCCCTCCATTATTTTATCTTTGTAAGCAGAAATGTTTCGTTGGTTACGTACACTGAGAGTCTACACTCTTCCAAATCGATCGAGGTATAACTTGTTCCAGTGTTGCACCGACGGTCAGAATATTGACACAAAGTAATACTCGTACTTCCATGAATATCTATTGTTATGAACTTTGTGAAAACTATAAAAAGAACAAACTTTCCTCTGCTGCTATTTGTTGGATCAATATGAAATTTTCAGTGTAAGTTAATCATGAAATAGAATCCATAAATGCATTTTATTGTTCACATAGTTTGCAGTGTTGCCACGTAGTAACTAAAAGAATGGCAAGAAGGGACGTTTTAGGGGAAATTTTGTTAAATATCCCTCCATTAGTTTTCCTTTGTACACAGGAATGTCAATTTTATTACGTAAACTGAAAGCCTAAAGTCGTATAAATCGATTGAGGTATAACGGGTTCCAATGTTGCCCTAACGGTCAGATCTACGGTTATTTAGAGAGATCCCATCGATGTCTGTATACATACACGAGTGCTAAAGCGTTAAGGACCTCAGGACCCAGGCGTTACAATTATATGTTGACTAACGACAATTTTTTGTTTCTAGGGACACTAAGGAACATTCCTAATATAGTGGCAAAAGTTCCCTAGGGGGGAGAGTTATCACCCCCTTGGCCGTTGGTCTATATGTTTTGAACGCTGAATCGATCCTTGAAAACGGCTTGTCGACAGCTTTTGCTGTTTTGCTGTTGACAGACAGACGGACGTACTCCCATGCGAAATAAAAATTGCGTGTATACTGCAACTCACGTTTTTCGCATATATTCAATTTTATGGGTAAAATTCTCTAATTACTATGTAGAGATAATAGAAAGCAATCCATTTAAGGAGATATTTTCAAAAAGTATAATAAAATAATAAAAATATAAGCAAAAAAACAAAATTATGCTCGGTTTTCTGTATACTGGCAGCGATGCTTTCTAGGGATTTTTTCAGTATCAGAGCATATTTGCGGAGGGAATTCAGTAGGGGAGTCAAGGAGTTGGATCAAGGAACTGGATAGTGGAGTAAAATGTTGCATTTATTGGTTAAAACCTAGTGTGTCGATTGCCTGCCAAATATAAATTAGATTCTGTAACTAATATGTCGTACGAAAATATAGAATTAAACAGAAAAACTCTTATCTTACGGCTCGAAGCGATACGCACCATGGTTATGAAGATTATTTCTTAAGAAAAACGAGCAAACACAGCGTTGCCTCCGCGGTTAGGTGGATAGAGTGGCGGACTCGTAGTCTGCCGTGTCGTGACAAAACGCTGTAACTTTGGCGGAGAACTTCTGCGAAAATGAGCCTTAAAATTTTCATTCGAAAATGTGATCTGTATCGTGTAGAACCAGTGTATCTTGACTTTGGAAACACGTGGTTACATGTAATGTTACGTAAATGCATGTTGTGTGATTAAATTTGGTGAAAACTGATTGGTTGACCATTATTGCTTAGTTACACTGGTTCTACACGATACAGATCACATTTTCGAATGAAAACTTTACGGCTCATTTTCGCAAAACTTCTCCGCCAAAGTTACAGCTTTTTGTCACGACACGGCAGTAGTTATCTTACCAACGAATCCCATCCTATCCCATTCTTTTTTTTTACAAAACATTATAATTTTCATGTTAATAAGAACCGAAGCAATATAATAAGGTCAACTTATTGATATTTTGCTGTAATGACGTATTTATCAAGGATTAGAGTACTATTGGTAATAGCTATTGTTTTCAGTTCATGCTGTTGTATAGCTTCTCTCATTGTGTTTTCTTGGGAAGAGAACAATTTTGTCTCCAACAAAGTGTGAAGGATATATACGGACAGAAGAAGACATCTTAGTACCAAGCCTGATTTATCCTGAATGGACTAGTTTGCCATTTTAAAAAAAAGAAAACTAAATTATTGAAGTTGGCTTCTCTTTAGCTTTTAGGTAAAAAAGATTTTTTTCTTTATAAAACAATACTTTATGAGGCAAGGTCTGCGATCGTACCCACAAATTTAGCTAAGCAGTGAAAGATAATTGTTTATACAAACATTTTACAAGTTTAGGTGCGTTAGACACCAATACACCATGGTCTCGCTTATCCGACCATCCTTTGTTCCACATACTGTATGATCCAATATATCATTACAGATAGCACCAATCGGCAAGAAGAACTAGTAGTTGTGGTCTTAATCTATTTTTCATGCTCTGGAGTCTATCGCCTATCGCGTCTGTCTACACCTTGACTCATACGTCTATCATGCTGTGCAGACACGTATCCAGGTTTTCTATTCGGAGGGGGCCTAACACGAATCCTCGTAAGCACGTAATTCTAATGTTTTAAAAATATCAATAATAATAATAATAATAATAATAATAGTAATAGTAATAATAATAATAATAATAATAATAATAATAATAATAATAATAATAATAATGGAACAGTTCTGTGCTTCTCTTAAAATTTTTCCTACTTTTCATTTATAAACCGGTTTACTTTTGAAACTGCATTAAGCACAAACAAAATGAAATATATTTTCGAGAGAAATGTAACTAAAGAAAACTGTCTATTACGTATATCACATAACAAAAATAGCAAGAAGACATTGAGTGTATCGTTCTAATATACTAAAGTTAAAAATAGAACGGAAACGAAATGTTAATCCTATTTGAAACTATTCTTTAACCCTTAAGTACTATTGACGAAAATAATCACGTAATCTGTAAGACCGCATTGTTGTTTTACATTTTCTGAATAGTAGTTTTATTGCATATTTTCTTATAATGCTATCCTACATATCTTAGTTGCTTATAGAAAAATAAAACATAGTAATTTCACGATGTAGAAAAAGTTTTATTTTTTTAAAGCAATGAGAAAAAGAATATAGTTAAAATTTGCAACAACGTTTTCATTGTTATTCTAAAATTGTAATTGTTGAAATATTCAATTTTTTCTTCGTTTCTATGTAGTAAAAATAACACTAATTTAAAATAAGCTCTTCTTATAGATGCACTGAGAATAAAAAATACAGTAAAAACGGAGGAAAAACATGGAATATTAGCTTTTCAAAACTTACAAGAAAGCACTGTTACAGTTGTACTGTTATATTTTTTGTAGTAAAAAGGTAATGAATAACACTTATTTTTAGTTTTTATATGATCGCAAGAGTAAAGAAAATTCGTTTTGCCGGTAAAGAAATTACCGCACTAACTGTTCTGATAGCGTGCACTTTCTTCAAGTAGGCACTTACATCTTTTTATTCTTCACTGCATGGAAATCGGTACCCTACACCGCTAACACGAATATCAGTGCTTTGCGCTTACAACTTAGTAGAGAGCGGACTATGTTCTCCTCTTCAACTCCTTGTGCGCGATGGTGGGAAGCTCACTTTCAAGTTATAGTATGCTCTTGATTGAAAAACTCAGCTCTCATGGCAGATGTCCAATGAACATTCTACGTTCTATGTGACGCCTAACAAGTTCTTTTGCCAACCTTTTCATGAAATGAAGTCTTGTCATCACTGCGGACTTAGCATAGACTTGAGGCAAGGCATACACATTGACACCACTCTCAACATCCACCAGAAAAAAGAAAATTGTCCATGGCTATCGTCTTGTTTGACGACTTGATGTGTAATCTTAACATTTTTTGTCTAGAGTATCCACTCCGCCTTTACTCATGTTATAAAATATGATTATTTCAGGTTTTCTAGTCTCTGGGTCATTATTTGATGTGTGGTGTAAGACGTGCCACACGGTAAGACTCAATACTGATAATAATCAGTAGATAACAAAAGACAACTGAACAGCAAAATACTCACGTAACTACTATAGTACGTCTGTGAGACCGTTCGACCCCTCCAGCGCCGCGCACAGGGGATCAATTATAACACGAACTTCACACTACGTAACCATATGCTAGACAGGAATGTAGACGAAAAGATCCACTTCTAGTAGTGAGACTGTAGAAAATATAATGATACGAAAAGCAGCAGCGGTCTGAGAGACGGTCCATAGTACTTACGGGTTAATTCCACCTGGTATAATGGCATTATGATATGTTCTTAGAATTATAACAAGACAACAGTACATTGCCCAAAGTTTGAACACTGACTACTAGTAAACTGATATAAAAGAACCTCAAAAGGGTAAAAACAAGTTTATTAAAAAGTGCTTGAATTTCGGAGGGTCCAGCCCTCATGCCCTCACGCTGGATACATCCCTGATTCAGTGCACTGCGGTTTTTTGTTGTGAAGCATTATTATTAGAGGCGTAATATGTAAAATTATATCATAAGTTTTATTTTTAATATGTCTTTTCTTAACACATCCATATTATCCAGCGTTCTGCCTGCCTGTTTATGTCGGATAAGCGAAAGCCTACTGTATTTCTAAAGCTAGCATATTAATGAACTAGAATTGTATCGTCCTAGAACAGACAATAGTGGGAAATGCTTATATTGAAAGGCTGGAATAAAAAAAGCATAAGCATAAGTACTGCTTTGGTAGCGTGAGAACAAATTCAAAACAATTCAATATATTTCCTAGTATCAGATTATCATCTTATTGTGTCGGTGTGTATTATTTTTTAAACATAGTTTCAAAAGTCATACCATTCGTAATATTCCTAAGGAAATCGAAAGAAAAAACTCCTAAGTGCATCTTGTGGCAAAGCGGCATAAGTGCATTGTCCGAAACCCATTCCCACGTTAAGATATAGATATAGTTCTCGTACTTCAGAAATGCAAATCCGGGACGATACTAAATTACGAGAATCTTTGAAATGCTTAAAATTGAAAGAAGTGTTGAATACTAATTTACTTTCCACCATTAGATAGAGTTATTCAAGTATTACGTTATAACATTTTTATTTATTTCACTAGAACTTTTTCCGAGGACGCCGATTTCTCTGTAAATTTGGTGGGGGGCATTCAAATGCAGAAGATATATATGAGGATTTTAAAATAAATTGCACTCAAATTATCCCAAATATTGTATATTCATAAATACAAAGGGGGGCTACATGAGCTTTGGTTCGCCCGGCCCCCAGGATCGGCGCCCTTGCCTTCTTCCTAGTTAAGCAAACGTAAGCAAATGATTTACTCCCTCCCCCTGATAAGCAAAATTGTTTTTTCCTCAAGATCTATTGTGTTTCGTGAAATAACAGCAGGAATTTCCTGATTACTTAACCATTTAAAAGAATGTTTTCACTTAGAGCCATCCCATTGATTCGCGTTGCGTAGGACTAAAATAGATTAAGAGTCAATAATGAGGATGAGACTTCCATATCAAACATGAAGAGATATGTGGATCGGAGATCTTTCTTTCTTCGAACTTTGGTTTTTCAAATCCATGATGGGAAATTATATTATGAGTACAATTTTCGAAATTAATAGTATACAATCGTATACATATCTTACGAAACGATGTTTTATGCAAAATACTTTGACTCAAAGAATAAATTACAATTTGTGAACCTCCCTGGTTCGTTTCTAATCTTGGGGATGTTTTGAGTGAACACAGAGAAGTTACCTTCCACTCACTATCTGAAATGAGTGGGAATATGATGTACAACTAAGCGAGAGATAATATTTCGGTTCATGTTATTATGGGGATTTCTGTAATTAAATAACAACTCCAGATTTCGATAATTGAATTACTGTTGTATTTTCATTACTTTGTGTTGGTACGTGTAAGGTGTCGTGTATGAATTTGGGTAATTAGAAATTGCCAGTTCTAACACTGCATACCAAACATTGAGCCTTCGACTAATGTTTAGAAAGTAGCACATACCTCTTGGTGTTCTGTTCTGCTTCTCCTGCAAATGCTGGTCCACCAAAAGCTCCTTCCGATCGTCAAACCACAGGCTGGATGGTATCTCGTTGGCGGTCACTCCAAACGATGGAACGGAGGTTCGAACTAAGAACCGGCTGCGAATGATTTGATTACGCCGAAGTTTTGCGAACGGTCAGCATAATAATATCTCCTCCGTAACGTATGATAAACTTTCAGAGTTCGTCTTAGCAAAACGTTAACTCGCTTAACTTAAATAAAGCTGTTTCTAGACATTCTACTAGTTAGAACTTTTAACGTCGATCTCCAACTTGTAGTCGTTGTTCCCTTTCTCCAACTCTCCGTCTCCGACTGATTTCGACTGATTACTCCTGACTGATCTGATCTCTACTGTCCAAATGCTCCAGTGACCTCTGGTCCTCTCGTTTTTGTTGAACTTCCTGTGACCTGGAATCTACCGCTTCTGCATGACGTCAGAGGCGTGTGCTCTTTCTTGTTTAGGAAACGCAATGGTTTCCTCATTGTGGTCGACGACTGGCAATGCTTGGAATGCTTCGACTCCCAATTCCTGGCAATTCTAACATACCCGAGAAGAGTGTCTTGTGTTCACAAACATGTTACAAATTTACTTACAACGAATTCTGCCAATTCCTTTCAATCAGACATTAATTAAATTCTGATTTTAATTTCCTGTAATGAAACAATTTGCTAAAGAAAGCGTGCTATGTACCATCGTTACATAAGTTTTAAAAGCAATGACTACAATGTTTATGTAATTTGTTTTTCGTGGATTATTATTTCCTGACACTTTGCAGTTTTTATGAATCTAATACTCAAAATCTAAATCTTTATTAAATATGATTAACTGAAAATAAACCTAAAATAAATACAATATACAGGCTCTGCCAAATGCCCCCTGCTGAAACCCTGATAGCTCCGCTAACAGACTAGATCTCACAGGAGATCGTTTAATTTGAAATACTCTGTACATAAAAGAATGAAATATATGAAAACTGTACATAAAAATATCGAAAAACATGAAATATTATACACATATATATTACAGTATGAATAAATATCTATTATTCAATCCAACACACCCAAAACCAAATAGATTATTAATATTCTTAATCTTCATTCATTTTATTAATTAAAAAATATTATATGCATTTTAGTCATGAGTCTGTATTCTCACACCATCTAGCGGCCAAATTGAAAATTATCTCAACTGAACGCATTAGCCGTATTAATTGCACATGAAGTTCTTTTTAATGTTTGCAATTAAGATTATTTATGTTGCCGTTGGTAACAACGTGTGTAATGAAAATTTTCCACTGTCACATATCACCTGATGCTGTTTGCAGTCTTGCCAACTTAAGACAAGTTATCTGTCCATCCATAATTCATTGCAACATTTATGGCAAATTTTCACACACTTTTTACTAACTTTTCATAGACTCAACACAATTTAAATTATTATTTTTATGTATATTGCACTTATCACTGCACTTTAACATCACTAATTTATTTAATATTTAATTTAAAATAAGTTTTACCAGACCCACATATTTATGAATCATGAAAATCCATTTTGAGATACTTAGCAACGCTGAACTTGACTTTGAGAAAAGCAAAATCATCACTTTTCTAATTAAGGTTGACTCAAAAAACTTCCACGTCTCTCGTTCATTTGCGCGCCGGTACCTCGGTAGTTATGAACGGCGTCCTAACACACAAAAAATTGTGGTGGATTTTATTAATTTTAAAGCTTAATATAACACTATATCACAAGGGGAAAATGTTTCCTTTTCGCCGTCTTTCGTGACACCAATTTTACGGTTTATTTCGGTTTTATTCACTAGTTTGTTCGATATCCGTAATTGGAAATCAGTGACGTGTCGTATTTTCATTGCTGGGTCTTCAGGATGCAAATTGTGATTTTTTGTGTTTATAGAATGTGCTACCTCTTTTCCATGATCACTGCTAGTGTTTAAATATGCATTGCTTGAATCTGGCATTGTTTGAAATGGAGTATGTTTAATTATTTGTATAATATGTATGTTAGTGTCGTGTCTATGTGCTTTATTCTTCTCTACTCTCGCATAGAATGGGAATTATGACTCGGTAAGTACATGAACCTATGCTATTTTGTATTTATGATTTAATTAATAATATTATGATTACGCATATATTTATTTACAAAATTGTTTATATCCTTAACCTACCTGAGTATAAATATTGAACATTTATTTACACCTATCTATCGATAACTGAAACCAAAACCCGTTTAAAGATTCAGGGGTTGGTGAAAACGATGGAAATCTGCGTTTCCTCAGATTTCGGGTTGAGCATTGGTCGTTGGACGGCTGCTCGACGAGCCGTGCATCTTAAACGTGATTTGTTCCCAGTTATCTTGTTTTCTATCTACCCAGTATATTTATAAACTACAATGTATACACAACTAAAATAATATCTCACTTTTATCTCCATTTTCTAAAAGACAAAAAAAAAACACTTTTCTTCTCCATACTCGTAAACAGTATTTTTTCATCTATCAATTATTATATATTTTTGTCCAATCTGTATATTCATTTGAAAATCTATGTCCAATCCGTATATTCATTATCCTTAATCGGTACAGTAGCTATGTCTTTTGCGTCGGGGGCCAACCAACAACAAAATAACTTTCGCCTTCGTCTTAATCGTATATTTCTTATCTCATGTCCAAGTAGAGTAAACAAAATATCCCTGGGTAATAATCTTATAATTACTTCTTTAATCTTATATTATCTTATCTTATTGCCAAATGGCCTAGCTTGTGAAACGGTGACTTTTAAATATGTCATTATGAACTAGATATTCTTTACCGTCTCGAAACATTTCTTACTTGTTTAGGGCTATCTTTAGACTAGTAAAACACTTATGTCTTTTTAATTCCCTAAAACTATTTTCTTTCTTTCTTTTTCTACTATTTATAATATCTTATATACTTCACTGTTTATTCTATAGCATGCTAACTTCACTTATTTCTATCTTTATTTATTTCTATTTATTTCTATATATCTCTATTTTTATTCATTTCTACTTTTATCTATATCCCTATTTTCTCTTTCTTCTCTATAACTATATTTATTTTATTTTAGCGATTATACTCTTATCTTATTTGTCTAAATCTAGTTATATAAATGTCAATATCGTATCCATATTCTTGTAGTCAATATTCTCTTAATCTATCTCTATGCTATCTCTATTTATCTACTGCTATTCTCCTTCTTTTCAGTCTCTTTCTATTCGGATCCACTCTCTATTACATCTCTTCTCTCATTCCATATTCAAATAAATGCAAATGATCAGCTAGACACTTAACTATATTTTCCTAAACAAGCACTCCACTAGATATAAAATCTATATTCTATAGTGCTATCTTAATCCAAGTTACGATTATCTTAAAAAAACACTCATGTTCATCTTACCGCTATACTCTAATGTGTTAATCACATTAACCTTACTCATTTATTTAATTTAAATTTTACTTTTGTATTCGTCGGGTCCTCCGCTAAATAAGTCGGATTCACCTAAAAAAGTATTCACTGCTTTCGAGTTATAAACGAGGCAACCTCTGTGTCTCTTCATGCTTTATCACTGAAGACTTATGTGACGTAATACATAAAATATTCTCATTGACGTTTTGGAAAATCACCCACTTTGAAATCAACGAGAATGGGACTTCCCTCTTATCTAGTACTCTCACCTTCTGAAAAGTTCTCCAAAATTTTATGTTATTTTAAAAAATTCTTTTTTTTCAAATTTTCTGCTAGGTAACACATTAACAATAATTTACATCATTCATTTTAATATTCCGTTCTTTCTTGCCTTTTTCTTTTTATATTAACCGAGATGTTCCTTCCAGATAGCAATTATTATATATATTTTTCATTCTTCTTCACAGTCACATTTGTTACTTATCATATACACATAATTACTTTTTAAATTCTCTTTTACTATTCACTCTTCTTAATACAAATGTTAACTAAACATTTCTCTATTTACTACTTTCTATATCTCTATTGGCCATGTTTATTTATTTGTCTATTCTTTATATATGTCCTCGAGACATATTTCCATTTTCTAAATTTTAATCTTCTTAACTTTTCAACGTAATATTTACTAATAATAATATATATTGTGGCAGAGCCCGTATTTTATGTATCAGAATTTTATTTTAATAATCAACTTTATTTTTTTTAAGGATATTGGGTTTTGTGAAATATTAGAAATTATGTGGTGAAGGAAAACAACACGTAAAAACTGAGGTTATCGCAAGCTGGTAAAATTGTATCATTTTATTGTCAGCAGATAAAGTAAACAAAATGCACAATGGATAGTCTGCGAATGCAGGAAGAAAATTTATGAAATGCGTTAACCACAACATTTATGACATTCTGTAAAACTCATGAATCGTAATTGTAACATGTTTGTGAACATCAAACACATTCACGGATATGAGGAAATTGCCTAGAATCGGAAATCAGAGCGAGTCGAGTGTTGCAGTTTTTGAGTCTTGCCACGAGGAAAGAATTTGTTTTCCGAATGAAAGAAGGTCACACGTGCCTGACAGCAGACGACGCCGCAGAGTTCAGGAAATCAATATCTGAACAAAACCGTGAGACAGGAGGCTTTTGGGATAGAAGTCCGACGGATTGATAGAAGTCCTACGGATCGAGAGTAGTTCTACGGATTGGATGGAAGTCCTACGGCTTTGAGAGAGAAGTCATCGTACTTTTGAGAGAAGCTCTACGTGTTTGTTAAAGTAGTTTGAGTTTATCGCTATAAAAGATCGAATGTGATTCACCGTAAGAATTCAGTCACAACATAGGTGTTCCGATTGAGGAAAGACTAACAGCCAACGTTAGTTCAACTGGAGCATTGGCAGAGAGGCCAGATTCAATGCAGGGCATCATTTGACCAGCGACACCTGTCCATAACAGTATCAACCTGGCGATACTGAAATCAACATAACAACCCGGAGGTCATCAGAGAACGTCGCCTGAAGACTACAGTCAAGGTAGGTGTTACTCCGATCCACGATACAATTGCTCAATGCTCGATACGAGCAACTCGTCTGGCAAAGTTTCCGAATATCCGTCCTAGGTCACAACATTTACACTAGCTACATTCTTTAATAAGAAATACAGTTGTGTTTTAATTATTGAAATTCATGTGTCACCATTAACTATCACCTTGTCATTGTGGCGATTGCTGGTTTTGGTAATAATCCTAGTTTATTATGCCAGTTTGTAGCGATCTCAGTAAATATTAAGTCCCTCCCAACCCACCCTGATATGGTTTGAGATTCTGGTTGGCTTACGCCTTTGTAAAGATCTCAGTTTAACGCGAGAAATGCATGTGGATAAGTAAAGTCAGTAAAATTAAATCCCACCCACCCACCCACGCTTATGTTATGCTTACAGAATAATTAATTGTGGTGTGCATACTAGTAACTGTGATAATAAGTAAATAACTGTGATAATAAATAAAATCCCACCCACCCACCCTAACGAGAATTATGGAAAATAAGTTTGAAGAAGTGCGAGTACAGTCACAAGTTCGATTCTCGGCGGAAACAGAGTGATGTGGTACAGCGATAATATTTTAATTTAGCAATATTTTAAATCTTTCAGTGTTTATACATCTTAGTAATGAATTTGTGGTGGATTATAATATTTATGGTAGTAGGACGTATTTATTAATATTGGAATTCAGTTATAATAGTAATAAACGTAATATTAATTAAAGTGATATAGTTTTAAAGAAATTAAACTCATAATACAACAAGCAAGATTCGTACTGAATGCATGAGAGTCGCGCAAGCTACTCGCAAGCGACTGGAACGAACTTTACCGATCAGTCACGAAGGTCGACGAAACTCTCTGAATGAGAGGAAAGTACTCAAGGTCGTGCGTACAGCAGGACACAGCAGAGAATCATATGAGTAGTTCTAGTGGAATGAGAACGTATAGTTATAATTAAAAATAGTAAAGTTTTAGCTCATAGTAATTAAGTTCAGTAATTTTAAGATTCACAGGATGTTGTCTCTTAAAAATAACCACAGGGTACATTACCCAGTTTTAAAAGATAACGGCAAGCCAGCGACTATGTTTAACAAGTCGAGATACTATTGCTTGGACCTTGGTGCATTGAAACATTTCATTGACTATAACCCGACATATAATGATACGAAAGAACAGACGTTCAGATGCAACGTTCTGGGTCATAAATATAAGAACTATTACTTGATTGAATTCTCTGAAAAGAATTTCTGTATAGAAGATCTTGTAGAGTTAGGCTTCAGAAGACACTATTTGTCTATACTTACAGGGATAGCTGAAATAAATACTCTACTACGCAACGCTGTATTTTTTGCAGTTAAGGAGGATCAATTAAGATATAAGATTTGCGCATTATTTTCTAGTGGTGCTAGCCAGGAGGTAGTCAATCAATGGCTAGAAAGGTTCCGAAATAGATTTATCTTTACTCAGGCAGTCAGAATTACTGACTTCATTACAACTTTGGCTCAGTTTGAGAAACAAGCGCGAATAATAGTAGCGAGCGATAAGTCGTTATTAGACTTAGTGGCCTTCGCGACATTATTCAAGGAAAGGACACCTTGGTTGTCAGCTTAGAGATGACCAAGAAAGTAGAATAGTTTTGTATATAGTGTTATTATTAGTATTTATAGAGAGATATAGGATAAGAATTTTAGTGTGTATAAATATTCCAGTTTTATTAATTTTAGTTCAGTAATTAGTTGAATTAGTGTTTTAATTTTAGAAGCATTATACGCGAATATATAGAGATAATTATGGTCTTAAGGATAAGTAAATAGAAATCTGACCTATGTTTTAGTAATTTAATTATGTCTTTATGGCATATAGTTAATTTTTAGTAATTAGATTTTAGTGACGTAATTAATTTTAGGAACAGATTAAATTGAGGAAAATGACTATGGAGAAGAATGAACAAAATCTGAATGGTTTTTGTAATTACAATTGAATCAGGGAAACGTAGATTTAAGAGAGGCAAGAATGAAAAAAAGGAAACAATGAATGATGCAAATGACATAGAATTAATCTAGACAAGTAAGTTCAAGATTAGGAAACAGGCAATTAGGCGAACCTTTCATTAGGGGAAACTCTAATTAGGAAGGAAATTCCATTCTCTTCGAGTTGAATTGGGCGTTTACCAAACTTCGATGAGAATATTTTATTTATTGAATCACATAAGTCTTCCGTGATAGTTGAAAAGAGACACAAGGGTTGACTCGTACATCACGCGTAAAGCAGTGATTTTTTTTCGAGGAGATATCCTCCGTTTTTAGATTAGATCTTGGTGATAACTAAATTAAGTTAGAATTAGATTAGTAAGTAAGTGATCCCGTGTCCTAGTAAGTGAGAGTAGGATAATGAATGTGATTACAGAATTTTAAGAAGTATTTAGTGCAACTAGGAAATAGTAAAGACTAGAATAGTTTGTTATTTTAGTACTATTACTTATCTTGTAAAGAAATAGTCTAGTTTAATTTTAAAAAACATTTGTATTGGATTGAAGGAAGAGAGAGAGGAGGTCGGATGGAATGTGAGTAGTAAGAACAAAGGAAATATTAGTAAAATAGATTATAGAAGAGAGTGAATTATTAAATAAATATAGGATAATAGACGGAATGAAAATTAATAAATAAAGAGGAGTATGACATAGACATAAACGTAAGAAAATGTGAATGTGGAGAAGAGTAGAGTAATATAATAATAATAGATAAATAAGTGGATAAATAGATAAATAATTATTAAAGAATACTAGTAGAAGAAGAATATTAATAGTTATTAAAGAATTATAGAGAATAAGTGCATGCAACGTCGAAAGAAATAGATATAGATATATATGTATAAGTATTATGAGCGCTACAATACAAAGAGATAGTATAAGTATATGAAGAAAAATAGAATATGTTGAAAATGAGCGCAAAAGAAGAAATAAGAAAATAGATTTGGGGACAAGCAGACGTCGATATTCTGCAAGAAGTAGCCCTAAACAAGCGAGAACTTTTAGAGTTGGACAAGTGTAACAAAGTCAGACGACTAATTATGAGGATCCTTCTCACAAGCTAGGCCCTGTCGGCATATATTAATATTAATAATAATAAGTATAATAGTAAATAAATAGTAATCAATAAGTAATAAGATAATAATAATAATAGATAATAAATGCGCATGATAAAAATATAATTAATGTAAATATTTTCAACTAATGTAATTGTTTTGGGAATTGCCAACCGGAACAACGTAGGTAGGTAAATAAGTAATACATAAGTTATTATGACACGTCTATGTTCATTAGAAGTATACGTCTATTGCAATAATAAATGATTGATTACGTTTATAAATTTAGAAATTTCGTCACGAGGCATTTATTGAAAAAAAATAAAAATATTGGGTATAGAGAAGAATCGAATTTTCAAAATTAACATTAGTTAGTCAGATTTTTATAATTATGTAAATATTTTAATTAATTGTAAATGTGATGGCTGGAACCAATTCTCGATTAGGATGGACAGCTAGTCGAGCAGCCGTTTTTAACAACCAAGGCTCTTACGAATCTTAAGGAAATGTGAGATTCCATCAATTTTCTTTGAATCTTAACCGAGTTTTGTGTTCAGTTATCTAGCATTAGGTATAATATAGTTTATTGTAAGATAAGTTCGAATAACTTAGTTAGTTATAGACATTTTAAAACATATATATATATATATATATATATATATATATATATACAGGGTGGGCCATTTTAATTAATCCACGGAAATATCTGAAAAATGATAAAACATAGAAGAAATGTTTCAAGTACACGTTATATATTGCTAAGGGGGAAACCCAATTCCGCCAAAAGTACCCCCTCTCCGCCCCCCTAAATGGGGGTAACGGGGGGTAACTTTGAAATGTCAAATGGGAACATGGGTCGAGTAATACCTCGTTCGAAAGGTCTTGGAAAACTAAGTAACGCTGTACCAAAAGATGTTTCATATTGTGCACCAGTTTCAAAATGGCCGCCATAATATGGTTCGAAAACTCCAGTACCCGTAGTATGAAAACCATGGAAGATAAATGAATGGAACAAAATTGAAATACGTAAATATCATAGGGCATATCGAATGATGTGGTCCCTGTGATCCCAGCGGTTTCCGTGAAGGGGTTTTGTGGGCTAACTTCAAATTTTCAATGTCTGACCGGACAACGGTTCGGGCGTACGCTTGACCTACCCAATGCTGTTTGGAAGGCAGACTTCATGCATAGAGAATTGGTGCACTAAGTTAACGCGGATGGCCAAAGTTACATTTTGATTAACTATTAGCATTCATGTCATATTATGAGCTTTAGGGACGAAACGGTGTGTACGTATATCCCCGAAATGCTTTCTGAATAACCAGCACGCATTGCATAAAAGAATCTCTTTTTTTAGTCACTACAGCGTCATCCTCAAGAACAAATGTTTCAACCACACCATACCTATTTGTAAGGTTAGCCTTAATTTACGAATTAAAGTAGAGCTCTCGTTTGAACTTTAACTTTACTTTCCACCCCACTCACATACAGAGCGCAGGGAGAGATTATTTTGCAGGACTTGGATTTCTCTCTATACATTATGGCAATTTTACTCTAATATTTTTATCTCTGTTGTATTATTCTCGACCCTTGGAACGCCTCCGTGGTTTTCCTATTTAATTTTCGTTATTTTCATTTATGTCTAACCGTATTCATACTATGGCACTAGACGTTTTCTTAGACACAGTCACCATGTCTTTGCGATCATTTTGAAAAAGGTGTCTCATGTCGAAAATTTTCTTACAGAAGCTGTTTGATATTAATTTGTCTATGTAACGTGATGTTACTCGCTTCAAGCTGCTATTTAAAATTTTCAAGCTGGCCCCGGATACCTTTCAGTTGGCCCTTGGAGTCACCCCGACAACACCTCTCGATGTGCCTTACGTCATTTAGCAACTCCAGTTTTTCTTCTGTTGATTTATCTCCAATCGCTTTCATACTGCGGGTACTAAACCTTTTCTCTGACACGGATACTATGTTTCGGCGGCCTTTTGAGAACACTGCCATTTCACATCAATCATTTTCTCCTGCAATATGTTAGATTTTGCAAGATTTATAGAACGAGGTACAACTCGACTCATGTTACTATTTGAAATTTTGAAGTTAGCCCCCAAGATCCCTTTAGGGAGGCCACTGGGATCCCAGAGACCACACCGTTTGATATGCCCTATGATATTTACGTATTTCAATTTTGTTCCATTCATTTACCTTCCATGGTTTTCACACTACGGGTACTGGAGTTTCCGAACCATATTATGGCGGCCATTTTGAAACCGGTGCACAATATGAAGCATCTTTTGGTACAGCGTTACTTAGTTTTTCAAGACCTTTCGAACGAGGTATTAGTCGACCCATGTTCCCATTTGACATTTCAAAGTTACCCCCCGTTACCCCCATTTAGGGGGGGCGGGGAGGGGTACTTTTGGCGGAATTGGGTTTCCCCCTTAGCAATATATAACGTGTACTTGAAACATTTCTTCTATGTTTTATCATTTTTCAGATATTTCCGTGGATTAATTAAAATGGCCCAGCCTGTATATATATATATATATATCCGTAGTTAAAATTTAAATAATGTACTCACCATAGTAGATATATTTATCCCATTGCTTACGTCCATTAGTTTGTTTATAGTCATTTAAAAACATCACAGTCACACTGCACAGAATAAGTAGTAAAAGCCAGATTGAGCAGTACGTACTCAGGAAATAGCATTAACACTGTAATTTGGGTAACACTAGTAAGTAACATACCACTAAAGAAGAAGATGCATGTCACGAAACGTAGAAGGGACATATTAAAACCACGAAATCTAACGTTTTCGTTGTAAATTCCGGAAAACACGGGAAAACTGAATGCCCGACAAACATCAATAGGGGTAGAAATACTATAAAACATACTGTGATGTCATAATATTGTAAAACACGGAATTTTGGTGAAATTAGTGGAAATTTCGTAGTGCGATTCGACATAAAGTTACCAAGGATCCAAAGCTACACGCAGAGTGGGAGTGCCAACGTGGATGCAGATTAACCTTGGTTAAAAACTGCTGAATTTGCGGTTCCCGCCCAAAGTTATCACCAGTGTTGCAAATGAACTACAGAAGAATTTTATTCTTCTATAGTGAAAATTCAGTGTTTAGTTTTTTTTAGAAAATAAAAAGTGATGATATTGCGTGATATATTTTAAGTGCTAAAGTTTTCCAATGAGTTAATATGATATAATTATTCGTTAAAAGTTTCACTCTTTGTAGAAATGAAGAATAAAACGACTGGAAAGGACAAAAAGTAACCTTGCTAATACTGTCAACAAATGTCCAAGTTGGCAAGTATGGAGAACTAAGCAATGGAAAATTCCAGTAATATGAAACCAAGCTGAATTGCGAGACTAAAAGAGTGATTCGCAATTAACAATTCACAGAGTGGTTCTGCTCTGCTTGTAGTTCAAGTACAACTCACAAGATGGACTGAGTGTACACTTTTGAATGTATATTTTCCATGTTGTTTTTGCTACTTAATTTTTGCTATTTAACATGATTTAATGGAGATGATTAAAGGATTAAATATATATATTATGTACATGTTGAGGTGTCGGAAACGATTTATTGATTTAATGATATTTATTGATGTAGAGATATATGCGTTATTTATTTATTTTCAAGTTTTATGTTTTAGTTTCAGTCTCATTTATTTTCATATGATGTTGCATATATCTACAGGGTGTTCTGTTATTTTACGATTTCCTACGAGATCTAGTTTGGACAGCGTAGCTTCCAATTTTTTAAGGACGGCCAAGTGGCAGAGCCCGTATTTTATGTATCAGAATTTTATTTTAATAATCAACTTTATTTATTTTAAGGATATTGGGTTTTGTGAAATATTAGAAATTATGTGGTGAAGGAAAACAACAGGTAAAAATTGAGGTTATCGCAAGCTGGTAAAATTGTATCATTTTACTGTCAGCAGATAAAGTAAACAAAATGCACAATGGATAGTCTGCGAATGCAAGAAGAAAATTTATGAAATGCGTTAACCACAACATTTATGACATTCTGTAAAACTCATGAATCGTAATTGTAACATGTTTGTGAACATCAAACACATTCACGGATATGAGGAAATTGCCTAGAATCGGAAATCAGAGCGTGTCGAGTGTTGCAGTTTTTGAGTCTTGCCACGAGGAAAGAATTTGTTTTCCGAATGAAAGGAGGTCCCACGTGCCTGACAGCAGACGACGCCGCAGAGTTCCGGAAATCAAGATCTGAACAAAACCGAGAGACAGGAGGCTTTTGGGATAGAAGTCCGACGGATTTATAGAAGTCCTACGGATCGAGAGTAGTCGTACGGATTGGATGGAAGTCCTACGGCTTTGAGAGAGAAGTCATCGTACTTTTGAGGGAAGCTCTACGTTTTTGTTAAAGTAGTTTGAGTTTATCGCTATAAAAGATCGAATGTGATTCACCGTAAGAATTCAGTCACAACATAGGTGTTCCGATTGAGGAAAGACTAGCAGCCAACGCTAGTTCAACTGGAGCATTGACAGAGAGGCCAGATTCAATGCAGAGCATCATTTGACCAGCGATATCTGTCCATAACAGTATCAACCTGGCGATACTGAAATCAACATAACAACCTGGAGGTCATCAGAAAACGTCGCCTGAAGACTACAGTCAAGGTATGTGTTACTCCGATTCAGGATACAATTGCTCAATGCTCGATACGCGCTACTCGTCTGGCAAAGTTTCCGAATATCCGTCCTAAGTCACAACATTTACACTAGCTACATTCTTTAATAAGAAATACAGTTGTAGTTTAATTATTGAAATTGATGTGTTATCATTACAACTTAATCCCCTGTAGTTATGTGTTAAAGTTGAAACCTCTCGCATATGAAACAGATACTTGCCCACTCATTCTAGATGGTGAGTGGAAGGTGATCTGCTCAATTCAATTTTGCATCCCCAATTTAGGTACGAATTGAGCGGGTTGTCAATATATAATCCCAATCACCAAAACTGCTGTGTTACCTAACTTATAATCCCTAAACCTACACTTAATTAATCTAATAGTCAAATAATAATGATAATAATAATACCACTAACAACAATACTAATCTAATTCTAATATAATCTTAACTTAAATGCTACGGTATATATATCAATGCGGAATAAAATAAAACTAATATCTAAAATCCTTATATTAACAACTATTTACATTTACCACCGTTTCACTTCTCTACCTACATAACCAAGAATTTCTCTCTCTGAAGAGATTCGCGAATGCTACCAAATCTAGCAATAATTTGTCGCTCGCTATAACCAATTTCGCCTCTTTTTCGCATTGTGCGACTTTTGATACAAATTCCGCTATTTGAATCGCTTGAGAGCAATTGAACCTATTGCGGAAGCGATCAAACCACTTATTAACAGTAACCTGGTCTGCTCTCGACTTGAATAAGGCACATAATGTGTAATTGTGCTGTTCGGATTTTAATGCGAAGAAAATGGATTCTCGCAAAACAGTATTTGTCTCTGAAATTCCAGTTATAATAGACAAGAAATGCCTCCTGAATCTTAGATCGATAAGGTCTTCTAAATTAAAATTCTTATCGGTGAACTGCACCATGAAATATCTTTTGTACCTTAGACCTAACAAATTATCCCGTATAATGGTTTCATTCTTTTCCCCGTAAGTCGGGCTACACTCTACGATATGCTTCAGTACACCCAAGTCTAAATAGTAATACCTGGATTTTGAAAACATTGTGGCCGGCTTGCCACTGCTTTTTATCACAGGATAGTGAATTTGGTGATTGTTTTCCAGCGACAGCATTTTGTACAGTATTTATTATAAAATCAAAACAACAGAAAAACGAAGAAAGGGTGGGTGGGTGGGTGAATTTCTTAATCTAGACTAGGCTGCTTAATGTAAACTAGAATTGATTATAATAATAGTATGACAATCTGTACTATAACAATACAAAATTAACCTCAACGGGGCTTAAACTTAAGTACTCCACTATGACAATAATGTGTAATATAATGTAATATCAAAACAATGATGGTTAATCTAAACTAATATCGAAGGACCTGAAGTTCTAGCATCTCAGCCGTGATAAAGTATGCTTTAACCGGGAATCGAACAATAGAACTAATGACAATGGTGGTCAGTTTTGACTAGGCTCGAACCCAGAACATCTCCGCCATGTGAACCTCCCTGGTTCGTTTCTGATCTTGGGAATGTTTTGAGTGAACACAGAGAAGTTACCTTCCACTCACTATCTGAAATGAGTGGGAATATGATGTACAACTAAGCGAGAGATAATATTTCGGTTCATGTTATTATGGGGATTTCTGTAATTAAATAACAACTCCAGATTTCGATAATTGAATTACTGTTGTATTTTCATTACTTTGTGTAAGTACGTGCAAGGTGTCGTGTATGAATTCGGGTAATTAGAAATTGCCAGTTCTAACACTACATACCAAGTATTGAGCCTTCGACTAATGTTTAGAAAGTAGCACATACCTCTTGGTGTTCTGTTCTGCTGCTCCTGCAAATGCTGGTCCACCAAAAGCTCCTTCCGATCGTCAAACCACAGGCTGGATGGTATCTCGTTGGCGGTCACTCCAAACGATGGAACGGAGGTTCGAACTAAGAACCGGCTGCGAATGATTTGATTACGCCGAAGTTTTGCGAACAGTCAGCATAATAATATCTCCTCCGTAACGTATGATAAACTTTCAGAGTTCGTCTTTGCGAAACGTTAACTCACTTAACTTAAATAAAGCTGTTTCTAGACATTCTACTAGTTAGAACTTTTAACGTCAATCTCCGACTTGTAGTCGTTGTTCCCTTTCTCCAACTCTCCGTCTCCGACTGATCTCGACTGATCACTCCTGACTGGTCTGATCTCGACTGTCCAACTGCTCCAGTGACCTCTGGTCCTCTCGTTTTTGTTGAACTTCCTGTGACCTGGAATGTCCCGCTTCTGCATGACGTCAGAGGCGTGTGCTCTTTCTTGTCTAGGAAATGCAATGGTTTCCTCATTGTGGTCGACGACTGGCAATGCTTGGAATGCTTCGACTCACAATTACTGGCAATTCTAACATACCCGAGAAGAGTGTCTTGTGTTCACAAACATCTTACAAATTTACTTACAACGAATTCTGCCAATTCTTTTCAATCGGACATTAATTGAATTCTGATTTTAATTTCCTGTAATGAAACAATTTGCTAGAGGAAGCGTACATCATACTATCGTTGCATAAGTGTTTCTACTTTAAAAAGCAATGACTACAATGCTTATGTAATTTGTTTTTCGTTGATTATTATTTCCTGACACTTTGCTGTTTTTATGAACCTAATACTCAAAATCTAAATCTTTAATAAAATATGATTAACTGAAAATAAACCTAAAATAAATAAAATATACGGGCTCTGCCCACAAAGTAATAAATTTGTTACTTTTCCTGAAGAGTCTAAGTCTTCAATGAGACGGAGGCTCTCGAGCGTACTGCTTAGAGCGATTGCCTCACTTGTTCTACCTTCTCGTGGCGCAGCCTTGATTCGAGTTGATCCTAAACGAATCATTCGGAAGTCGAAGCCGGAAGATGTTTCCCATTTTTCCAAAACAGTTTTGGTCGATTGCAATCTGTCTCACTTGTGAGGGGACAACCCCATGCCGTAAGCGTCGGTGGACCACCGGTAAGCAACTAGTGACACATCCGCAATAATTGGCGGTCCCGCAGCCAAAATTTGGTCCCACTTACGTTTTGAAAATTATACCACTACCGGCAGAGAAGCAACGGAACGCCAACGAACCAGAAAATAATTCCCCAAAAATACGTTAAATCGCCTATATGCGTAATTTCTTTGCATCAAGGTGAGTCTAAAAACACTTTTAAAAAAGTAAAAGAAGTGCCCTGAGCTCGGCATGAAACACCAGCCTTAGGGTTACTAGTTGCGTGTTTTTCCGAATTCGCCACGGAGGCGATTACGAAGACAGCTTGTAGAGTGATAAATCGTTGAAGTAGTTTTAATATTTCTAATTAGAGTGCTCCTTTAACCATGTGTATTTGACAATAACTGTTTGGAATCAGATGAAATGCACCCGTCATGTAATTTTATAACAAAATGACAAGCGTCTATTTACTTTTTTCATAGTTCTCCCATATTCACTTGCTAGTGATCGGTGACAGTTGCCAACCAAATTCATACAATTATACGCACCCATCTCAAGATTTTTCACTTCATGATGCAAAAGCACGAGTTACTCTTGACCCCCGGAGCTCAAGTGTTGTCCTTATAATAACAATTCGTCAGGGAAAATATTATATAATAATAACCATATGCACGTGACTGGCGACAGTTCGTGTTTGTCCCTTTGCCATTCTCCGTGACAAATCAAAGGAGCGCGGATCAAAATGAAGTCCTCGCTGTTACGTGGTGGCAACTTCAATACCCCCGATATTTCCTTCGACTCGACGAATCCCTGCCACTAGTGGTACACTAGCGGCAATCCTTCGACGCGTCGCTATATCGACGATCGCCGTTTACCGTCAAGTGAGCCACTAGGTATTGGCGACGTTCACGGCATGGGGAAGCTAATAAACATACAAACCAATAAACAAAATCTAAAGCCTTATAAAAAGTTTTCCCAAAATTTACATCTAGCAAAATCATTTGTTAGTATTCCAAAACTAAATTCACCTTTATTCTTAATTTACTTCTATCGTAGTTTTGATATGAGAATGATATGTCTGAAACTGTAACAAAGGTCATTAACATTTTTTCTTTGGCTTTAGTCAGATTTAGCAGTTTTACTTAGCAGTCAGTCAATGTGGATCTGTGATTTCAGAGTTTTAGAGATTTCCTTAATTTTTTTCATTTCTACAATGGTTTGAAACTAACACCATTAACGTATCTCTTTCGATATTTCCATAAGTAGTGGCTTGGTCACTCCCAGTATATGTGAAACAATAAACCACTTACGATGTCTTACTCCATCAATCCGAACTACATTTAATATCCAACAACTCTGTGCATTTTCCCTTAAATCTGCAAACTTTCTACTAGGTTAAAACTGAGTACTTCCTATTTTCATCTTTTCTTGCTAAAACGAAAGTGTTCTTTAGACAACCTGAAATGATGGCTCTATACTACATTATGTTGCATAGGGCATTTTATGTATCATCTCATTTGACAGTTGGACAATTTCTTCGTATATTGAAAGCAACAGTGATCAAGTCCTTGTACACTTACATGAGAAGGAAACAAATTCTTTTTAATTGTTGGAATTGTGCCAATGCACTAGGTCCAGAGAGTTTTCAATTTATTATTATTATTATTATTATTGACTTAGGTTTTCTTGAATATTAAGCAATATTTCACAAAAAGCTGGTATTTTTAAACAAATGTGTTCGATATCAAGTTTTCATAGTTATCTCTCCTGTAAATAATTTCAGAGGGGCCGCGGTGGCTCAGTGATAAAGCGTTCATCTTTGGTGCATGGGATCCTTGGTTCGACCCCAGCTCGCACCAAGTGAATTTTGTGGTGGAGAAACACCATGAACAAGGGTTTTCTCGGGGTTCTCCCGTTTTCCCCACTTTCTTCATTCCACCATTTCATTCATTTCTCATCGACACCGTGTCCTTTAGCCTAGCCGGTATAACCGTAGGTCGTAAAATTTAAAGATTTGATTTCAAACAATTCCCACCCAAACAGTTGCAGGGAGTATGTCATTTCGAATAAAACAAACTACTGTATAGAATTCTGAGTATTATTATTTTTATATATACGATTCTAGTGTACCTTACTTTCAAATCGAAGGATAAGAAGACTAAATTCACTCTCTTATTATTATAGATTCATTTCAATTGAAGCAGTTAAAATAGCTGGGAAAAAATAAAAACCCATACCCTATATTCCAGTGTGCCACAACCGGATAACACGGCACATTGGCGTGCCCAGCAAAATGAACAGTGTAACGCAAAATTTTCCTTATTATTTACAAAAATATTTGTCGAGTTTATTTTATTTATTATTATCAACGTTTCTTCCACGGATCAGTTATCTGTATACAGTTAAACAAACAAGTATCACATTGAGGGAATGAGTGTATTTATTTACTTTAAAATAAAAGAAAGGTATATTTTCTTGTATATTCAACCGTGAATAACTCATCCGGTCCAAAAAATGGGACTAACAACAAGATTAGCCGATGTGCCAAACACACACCACCCTATAGTCGTGAGTGCCACAAGTCCTTTTCTACGTCTTGGTACCCTAAGGGTTGTTGCCTTCAAAGAGAGGGAGAGAAAACTTAAGTACATTTCACTTACATACTTAAATAAATAAATTATGTAAATAACTGTTTCGTTTTCTGTTTATTATTATTATTATTATTATAAATTTCTTAGGAAGTTGACTGCCAAAAGTATGCACACTGCTCATCCGTGCAGCGCCTCGTGTATGATTTTCTGTACACAAACTATATATTTCAAGTTTATTGTGTTCATTCTATACGTGTGTTTGTAATTAGATGCATATGAAGTAGAAGTCAAAATCTAATGCCCACGCTACGTATATGCAAAATCATAGACAAAGAACTTTATGAACAAAAACATTTATGGCGCTAAAACAAAGGGCAAAACTGAAGAGGTACTAGCGGATTGTTGCCCGTAGTGCACAGGTGATAACGGTTAACAGTGTTAAATTTAAACAAATAGTTTTTAATTAAGCACGAATTTAACTTATGGTGTACAGTGTGGAAGGCTCAGGAGTTCGCTAGGATCCTTACAATATCGAACTCCGTGAAATGCACTGCAAACCTGTCCGCAAGCCTCCGTAATATTCAACAGATATTGTGTATTAATACTCATTTCAATGCAAACCTATATAGACCTACGCACTTCAAGACTCAACGAAGGTGCAGACTATTCATGAATTAAACTCTCTCACCCAATGCATTCTCCTAACATGTCTCCCAGCAATTACAAAATTTTTTGGTATCTCAATCACTTCCTAGGAGGATAGCTTTAACTAGGGACCACTGATTAACCTGATATTGGATGTTTCATTTTCTTACCTTTGGAGTTGAGTGTCATCGGTTGGACATTTCACACGCAAATATCTAATATTAACAACGTTTCTTCTATAATTTCGTAATATTGTATTATTTCTTTGTATTATTCATTAGCTTGATTAGGCTTTTTTAAACACTTTTCTCTTTGCACCTATATCTTAACGTTGGATAAAAATACACTAGCTCTCACCGGGAATCAAATCCAGAACCAATGCACTTGAACTATTTGGCCACAACAAAGCACATTTAAAAAGAACCTTCGATTTTGTTAGGAAAATTGTGATTAGGTGTAACATTTAAAAGAATATTTAAGAATGGGTACGGATGAAACGCACTGAATTTTCTCGCTCGAATTTCTTAAACTGACTCGTGTTAGGCTGCAGCTATTACTGAAACATTTATTTGGGAAATGCGAGAAAAATAATGTGTCTTGGAAAACTTTGTTGGAAGCAAGTTACGTCCAAAATTAAAGTACCGAGTGGTCATATTTCTCTTAGAAATAACTTATGCCATATATTAGAATTCTTAAGGAAATAATTGTATGTGAACTATGAGCAAAAGCGTCTGAGTACTTTCTGAGAAAATCGTCAAAAAAGTCATCCCCAAGAATAAAATATCCCTTGTGTATCTTTTCTGGACAAACGAGTTGTGTCATATTATTAGGTTATTAATGATACATTTATTTATGAAATGTGATTGAGAAGATTGTTCGAAAAACGCATCCCATACAGTAAATTAGACCTTACGTATTTTTTCAGAGCAATGACTCATACTATATTTCTAGAAAATAAGCAAAATCTTTACAGCTGTTTTTGAGAATTTAATTATTTAAATTTTCATCCTTCAGTAAACTGTCCTTATTTTTAGGTGTCGGGGGATATAGAATTCGAAACGATAAAGTGTTATTGAAACTTAATGTCTATAACTCGGTCCAGATACGTCGAACAGTATGGCCTCTATTTGAATGCATGTAAAAACGTGACGAACCGACAAACGAACAGATGGACATACACCAAAATCACTTTTTCGATATGTGGGGGCGTGAAACGTGAATTCATTGAAATCTCGAATTCGATTTTTATCACTATTACTACAATTTCTTTCGTCGCTCGAACGTGAAAACTAATAGGAATACAATGACACGTAAAGTGATAACTTGCAATTCCCAAAATTTAATGAGTTACGTTTAATGTGTTGCCATGCTAGAAAAAAAGCTTATGCCTGTTTGTTATATAATTTTAATATCAGTTTTTCACGCTACTATATAATGTTGAAATATGGTATGATTATTGTTCATTATTATTCTATCTTTTGGAAGTATTCGTGTTCAGCATCCATAGATCTTTATAATTTAGTTTCGTTCAACAAAAACATTCCTTATACAGACTTTGATTGCATTTCTTGCACTTTTGGATATTAAAAAGGAAAGATAGAGAGAAAGTCAATACTCTAAAATGAGAAAAACACAAGCACACACACAAACGATAATTTGACATCAGCTTTTTTCCTTTCAATCTTTTTTCATGACAACAAGCGTCATTCGATATAACGTTATGTCGATATAGCAATGGATAACACTGGGAAGACTGTCAAGGTCGCGTATGCTCTTTTTTCTGTTCCTGACACACTAATCCGAAGTGAGTTGTCTGCTGTTCAAGAACGGGTAGGGGAGGTGTAACATACAAGACCATAAACTGAAAACAATAACTGTTTCCAATAGTACACGTATTCTAATACTGAATAAATACGTCGATTAAAGGATATATCAATTATACACTTCCTATAATGTTTTGTAAAAAAATATATGGGATGGTATGGGATTCGTTGTTATGTCAAAACAATAAAATAACAACGAGACCGCCACTCTATCCACCTAACCACGGAGGCAACGCTGCGTTTGCTCTTTTTCTTAAGAAATAATCTTAATAACCATGGTTCGTATCGCTTCGAACCTTAAGATAAGAGTTTTTTGTTTAATTCTATATTTTCGAACGACATCTTAGTTACAGAAGCTAATTTATATTTGGCAGGCAATCTACACACTAGCTTTTAACCAATAAATGCAACATTTTACTACAGTGTCCAGTTCCTTGATCCGACTCCTTGACTCCCCTACTGAATTCCCTCCGCAGTCGTGCTCTGCTACTGAAAAATCCATAGAAATCATCGTTGCAAGTAAAGACAAAACCGAGCATAATTTTGTTTTTGCTCATATTTTTATTATTTTATTATATTTTTTTGAAAATATCTCCTTAGATTGCTTTCTATTGTTACCACATACTAATAACTAAATTTTACCCATAAACGTACGGAAAATGAAATAAACGCGTAAAATCGTGAGTGGCAGTATACGCGCAATTTTTTGCACATGTGGATACATATCCGTTCTACAAATAAGATTGCAATTTGGCATTCATATAATTTGAAACCAAGCTAAAGCGATCTGCCATACCCTGATATTATAAATTGACAAACAAGTCTTATTTCATTAAAATTATTGGTTTACAGATTTTTCTTTCTATACCCCCTTCTTTTTACTTCATGAACTAGAGTTGCTGAAGTTGTACTAGAGAAATACATGAGCCGAACTTTTCGCCCCAAGCCCAATCCATCCCTAACGTAGCTAACTCCAGTCCAACTCGGACCCGCAAAGATTTGGAGGTTTTTGGCTCGAACCCAACCTGGCCATTAAGTTTTAAAAGGTCTTGGCCCGAGCCTGGTCCTACAGCTAAGGATCACTAACTGTACAAATTACATTGTTTGCAATGTCTTTCAGTACACGTGCAGCCTTGCAAACAGACTTCAACGCTTAGCTTTATTCCAACTATCATTTAATAAGAAACATTATTAAAGAACTGCAATTAATCGTCTCGAGCCCGTCCTGCCCTCAAGAGAAAGCAGTGTCGAACCTGCCCGAGCCAGACCCGATCCAAAGAAATGAGCTGGTCCTCCCAAGTGCGACCTGTAGGCCGAAGCGGATTGCAGGTCTCAGACTGAGCCTGGTCCATGCAGATCACTAAGTGTAAATTACTTTCCTCCAAAGCTAAAGCGATTTCTAACTTGATGGAAATGGCAAATGTACAATATTTGATGAAAGTCTTTCGAATTGGTAGTTCGCCTGTACCTATAATTCCCTAATACAATGGGAATGGTTTATTATCATCTTGTGAATGGATTTTCCTACATTGACATCTAGTGGCTGAATCGCTTAGTGACCAGCCACTCAGTAATTAACATCATTCAATTCACAAGAACTGTTTGTTTAAGAGTATAAAATGACATATGTTTCGCTGTTTTCATTATTATGTTATATTGATTGATGGATGGAAATTTAACGTCCCTCTTTAACACCGATCCTATGTGGCACGATATCTACAATTGACTGATTAGTTCATTAAGGTTTAATGTGATGTCAGCATCGAAGCTATTCATTCCCGTTACGATAAGGCCAATGCCCAAAACATGCATCTTGTTCAAAGCAAAGACTTCTAGAGAAAATTGATGTTTAGATATAAGCTCGACAAAATAATAGAGTAAAAATAGCCATATATATATATATAAAGATTAAATTAGAAAATATAAAACGCTTAACAGCAAAGTAACTAAAAAATAAACTCCAACGAGGGAACCTATCTAAGTGTATCTCTGACTTCGAGTCGAGACTATGGCCGTTGGATACCTTCTCCAAAAGAAGATAACATGAAAAGGAATACATCCTCTATCGCAACCTTTGTGAAGATATAAGCGTGAAAATTTAGAAATTGAGCTCCATACTACACATAACAAAGTCGGATTCCGGGTCAGATTTTTCGGAAACGGTCTGCTAAGGAAACTCAGCGAATACATATCAAATTAGTGTAGGGAGCCCAGCACCTTTTAAATGAAAAATTTGTGTCCCCGGTGCCCTCGCAGGGTTCCAGGCGAAGTCGAACTCAAAATTTGCAAATGGATGCTGGGGTCGAGTAGCATACTCTATGAGAGCTAATGTTAAATAAAATACGATAGAACAAATCTCAACTCTCTAAGATAACCCTGTTCAAACGGGCAAGTGGTCAAAATGTCAATACAACCTACATCAGAAAATCTATGGCCAAGCTTCTAAATCCGTTAAGTTGCGACAATAACAAAACAGAAAAACAAGTTTAAAAGTGCAAGGTATTGAAGTAAAGGAACTTTCTGCAGAGTCACTCTCTCAAAAGCATCCTCCGATATATTTTATTTCTGCACCATTATTCCACTTTTCTCCAACCATCCAATAGAAATTCCACGGTGGAATCTGTGAATTTGGGGTCCCGATGTGCGACGCATATACCGTTGGCTTTTGACCTTCTCACTCTCCACGACGGTTGCGGTTAACAATGTAACCATTCTCTTCTAGGACACGAAATCCAATAGCCATGGTCATTCTATGGTCCATTGGTCATTCGAAGTCACACTTATACCTGGATAAGGTCCGTTGTGCAACTCTGTGAGAGACTGCAGCAATTTGTTTCAGTTCAATACCTTGCACTTTTAAACGTATTTTTCTGTTTTGTTATAGTCGCAACTTAACGGATTTAGAAGCTTGGCCATAGATTTTCTGATGTAGGTTGTATTGACATTTTGACCACTTGCCCATTTGCACAGCGTTATCGTAGAGAGTTGAGATTTGTTCTATCTTATTTTATTTAACAATAGCTCTTATACAGTATGCTACTTGACCCCAGGTTCGATTTGCAAATTTTGAGTTGGACTTTGCATGGGACCCTGCGAGTGCCCCGGGGACATAATTTTTTCATTCAAAAGGTGCTGGGCTCCCAACACTAATTTTATATGCATTGGCTACGTTTCCTTACGGGACCGTTCCCGAAAAATTTGACCCGGAATCCGAATTTGTAATATATATTATGGAGCTCAATATCTAACTTTTCACGTTTTATCTCCGCAATGGTTGCGATCGAGGATATCCCTTTTCGTGTTATGTTCTTTTGGGACAAGGTATCTAACGACCATAGTCTCGACTCGAAGTCAGAGTTTCACTTGGATAGGTTTTCTCGTAAGAGGTAACACCGCAAAGAATTTTAACTAGTCTGATCTCGCGATTATAAACGAGAATTCGGACACTTAAGAGCGCGTTATCCCTCACCAGGTAAGATTTTTAGTCAGTTAGAATAGCAAGTCTCTAATTATTATGAATCTACCATGGAGCTACGCGCTTTAGCCACCTGAAAAGATTAAATTGGAGTTTTTCTATTAATAGAGTGAGATTAAATATGGCGATGAATCGCGAAATACAGAGAGTAGATAGTTAACTAAGCGTATCCGATATTGATTGATGCTGTTTCTGTATATAACATAATCGAGTCGTTCATATTGAAGTATTATAATTACTAAGGGATGAAACTGAACAAGGACGGAAGTCCAACTATGCATATACAAACATCATGAATATCTAATATTCAGTCACGTGCGCAGGAACTTATTTCGGAAGAAATCCAAAGCTTTTGAGGGTCCAAACTAAACATACGAATAAGTTATTTTAACATTTGTAAAATCTATTCAAAAATTAGACTAAAGGTTAATTAAAACTTGGGATTTATTGAAGGATTAAGGTTCGTGATTTTGATTTTTTGTTACGTCACGCACTATACTTAGTGATACGCACAAGATGACACGGAACTTTCGTTACAAGATTCGAGACGAGACAGATCTATTTCAATAGAAAATATATACGGTTTTCGAGACGAGAGAGAACTTTCGAAAAAAAAGTTTCGAGACGAGACACCCTCAAATCTTGTCTCGTGGGCATCACTAACTATATTTAAGCATTATTATAATATGTTGTGAGTGACTCAGTTTTTGCAGAGTTCTACTTGCGTTTTTCATTAATATTCAACGATGTAAACATTAATATTGAACATTGTAACATGAATAGATAAACTATCCAAACCTCTTAATGACATTTGCTTCTAGATAGCCCATAGTCATAGTACTTGTTCATACGTTTAGACACCGATACTATAATTGCGAGCCTGTTTTCTTTTCAGATGTTTAGATTGCTTTATACATTTTCTCTCAATGTTGCAGAAACATGGACTTAAGCAAAAGGGACGATAAAAGATTGCAGGCTTTTGAAATGTGGATGTGGAGAAGAATATGGATAATTAGAATGTACATTTGATTTCACATAATATGAAGTATGTGTATTTTCTTTATGGTTTTTGGTAATTCTCGGTGCTTTGAATGCAGTTCGGGATAAGATATGGAGTAGAAAGAATTACGTTTATTTCCAACATGAATGTTTCCGGTTCTCGAAGTGGCTCAGTAGTAGACCGATCAGTTCTGATATGTTGGATTCCTGTTTGGATCCTAGCTCTCGTTAAGTGGGCATTTAGGTAGATAAACATCCTATCCGTGTGACTTCTTAAGTTTGTCCCGAACCCGATTTATCTCACGTTCTTCAGTCTACTATGTCGTCCATCATCACCATCACCTACTCCCATAAACTTAGAGCAGAATTGGACACATCGAACTATAATAATAATAATAATCTCTATCAAACTAATAATGCTGTGCAGCGCAGAGTTGAACTATTTCTTATTTTTTTATTAAGTTTACAATTACATCGCCTGACATATTAATAATTTCAACAATATACATAATAGCTTCCACTTTATAATTATTTACATTCCAAGAATACACACTACTCACTTCATGAAAAGAAATTCGGAAGTTACTCTGAAACATATTATTTAATTTGAAAAGAAGAAGTAACCATTACCATTGAGTGATCTCAACCATTAGTAATTGGTCTGGAAAACTTGGCAGAAACTGTACGCATTATTGATGTAAAATTTAAGAAGTATAATATTACTGTTTTGAACATTGATATTAGTGTTTTCCCATCCTATTTCGTTCATTGATAGACCTACATCACTAACAGAAGTACTAAAGGATATATCAACACACTGTTCTTGAGAGAAAATACTGTCTTCGATTGAGGACTCTGAGTTCGTATCAACCTTCCTCTTACTTGTTGTAAATGAATTCTAATACCGACATCTCTTTCGCTTTTGCTGTGCAAAGCCTTCTTCTTTGGTTTCATCTTTTCTGGAGTTGCTGTTAGTATTCTTGTTCGACCACTCCTCTTTTTCTCACGGTTGGTTTTATTAAGAGGGGTAGGCAGCCTTCGGATAAGGACGGATATTCTGAGTGAATACTAACACAGTGGAAGATATTGCTGCAAAATATAACATATGTAGTTTCTTGGATAGCTTATATTAGCGAGCTTTGAGGCAGAAGCTCTGATGAACCATGGTCCATACCCTCAGATATGACAGCAACATTCTGCGTGGTAAGGTTGCCTATAGATTTTGCTGGTGAAACGGTGCGTTTCTGTTCAACGAGGGATTTGGACGGTCATTTACTAACGATATCAGAAATTATTCTTCTGTAAAAGAAGCACTGTTGAAAGGGTATATTACAGTCTTTTTAAATCGAGATATGATATTCTATTGTGTCATATGGTGGTATACCCGTCCTATATACTCATCAATAGAATGAGGAGAAATAGGTTATCCTTGGTTATTAATCAGCCAGTCATTGCACACACGATTGTAATGGGTTTTCAGAGGTCCATAAAGCGAAACATCCACCAGTTGCGGTTTAAATGCAATGCGGGTTAAAATGTTCATAACACGCCATTTTGGTAAGCATTCTCTACCACAATGATGTTTACGAGGTTTTCGTGGTGTTCGAGAAGCAATATGATTGGATTTTCTTTCGAATATTTTGAAATTCGGTTAATGTGTTCTAAACAAACACCAAATACCTCAGCAATCATCCTTCCAGTGATCCTTGTTAATACCAAGCTATGAGGTGGTATTTTCGTCAGGAAGAAATTCTTGTACCCTACGCTCGAATATAGAGAAACTGGAGGAAAGCTATTCCTAACTGCATTGAAGGTATAGGACTGTCACTTGTTCAGCACGTTCCGCTCAAGTTACCTGTCCGAATTGATTCTGTCCTCGTGAAGCTATCACAGGTGGCGTTGTGTGTATGGTACTAAATCCAGTTTGATCACAGTTGAAAGTACACTTCAGAGTGAAGTTTCATTTCTCATATGCTGATTTCAAATTGTTGAAAAAGTCGTCCACGTTCTTCTTATTGAAGCTGGTACTTTTTGATAAACTTTTGATTCCAGGGATCGCAGAGATAACTGAGGGGGATGCTCCATAAAACCATTAAGCCAGCCATATCGCGCCTTTTTCTGCACAGTTTAAAATTCTGGCATATTCTTCTTCAAGGCATTTTCATATGCGTAAGTCAAAGTTCGTCCGTGCCTCGTTCTAAGCCCATAGTTCGTCTTACTTGCGCTAACGAGAGTTTCTCACAAAGAGATTTCCTTGAAATATTACAGCATCTCCATTTGAGTCTTGCTTGTACTTTTCAATATGTTGTGTTCTCTTGCTACCTCTCAAATACTCTTCTCTTTCTCTACTACTATCTTTACGGCTTGCAGAATATCACTGTTTGTATTTAGTCTATGTTTATCTTCTTCCACTTCCTTGGCATTTTTCTGAAATACTGATGAGAAAAAGTACTAAATAAATATAGCGTTAGCCAAGCGGAAACACAGGAATTATAATAAATGTACCCAACGTTTTCACACTTGTGAGCAGATAGGAGTGGGACAGTGTCCCAATCCTCCTCAACTAATTATGTTATAATCCTCCCTGTATACCCATTTTAACTACTGTCACTATAAAGCTACGCACTCTGGTGTTAGAATCATACAAAAATGTTCTAAATATACTTTCAATACCTAACTCTTTACTTTTATATCAAATCCTCTATTACCTCTTCATATTGTGAAATATATTTATAATATACATCTGATATAATAGTTATCAGCGGTGAAGGAAAATATGTCTTCGCTTCTAAAACCTTGTGCAAGACTTGGTAGCAATGCTCTTTAAACGTAGCCGCCACATCTGCTAGCAACCGCTATGGCTTAACACAAATCACCAGAGAGGTATATCACTGTCCCACATCTCCAACTGTCCTAAACCTCACACTTATTCCCTATATTAGTGTTGGCTCGCTGATACGAAATTAAAAAAAAATCATTATCTGAAAGTGCCAACGGGGTACATATTTGGGCAAAATTTTACTTACGGTCTTACAGCGACTTCAGTCTTGTAATAAAGTTATAAACAAAGAACTTTACTTTGCTTCAAGACATAAATTACCTATAAGACATCCTTTAGAAATAACATAATAATTGAAATTATAACGTAAATGTATGGCGCACCTTTGTTTTAGATAACCACTCGCTCAAGGGTTATGCCCTCCATGGGGGAAAGAGAAGTGAAGGGTATTTCGAGAAAGGAGTTAAAGATGGTCTAAGGGAATTTCAAGATTTTGTAATTTTATGTCATAAACAACGTGAGTAAATAGGGCATTAAGATCTTTACAATCGTAATTATAATGATGGTGGAGAAAGGAAATTGTACAATGAATTATGGACATCATGATGAAAATATTTGGATTTACATTTCATCATATTGCGTTGTTGAGTGAAATCTATGAGACGAGGTGCGTTTAGACGAGAGAAACTATAATATATTGTAAAATGACGGATATAGGATATTCTTATCCCTCGGGGACTTCTTCAAGCATTATTCAAAGGGATGGGTAGCTCTGTTAGTGACAAAGGAATTATTGTGTAGAATATGATTGTATGATATTGTGCGGAGGGTGATAGAGAAGAAACTTTCTGATGAGGGGAAGATCTTGATGATTCGGTGGTAAGGAATAATGATACATTGTAAAGAGGAGGAAGAGGTAGAATGACTGATGCTGTGAACGATATAAAAATAAATATGAGCGTTGATGGAATCAGAGAGGAGTGGACGATGAGGATGGAGCGTTCCGGAAGTATTTGAGGCAAAGCTTTTCTACATGGAACCATATGTATGGAAAAGTCACGCGAGCATAGAGCTCAGGAGATTGATGTGGTATAGAATTCTGAGTGTGCGATGTTCGAGAACCTTAAGGTTTTGATAAAAAAAAAATGGCGTAGCTGCCGAGACCTAACGGTATGGCCGCAAGTAATCACAGGTCGAAGGAAGACTAAATAAGTGTTTAAGAGTAGGTTTGTAGAACTACTTCAGATTGTACCAGTAAGTCGTTTTAATAGATTGAGTCAAATGTATGCCTTTCTATTGATGTCCTGGACATAAGTCTTCCATCTGAGGTGTCTATCTATGGTGAGTCTTAAGTATTAACAGTTTTGGGGATTCTAAGACAGTTGTCGTTAACAGTGATGGAAGTGAATTACTGTGAAATCTGGAGCGTTTCTTAGGGGCCAGAGATGCTGTAGTTTGGGTTTTAGCAGCATTGGATTTCAGTAGCCATTTATTGCACCACAGACCAAACGTCTGTATTATTGGTTGTAAGGCGTTGTTTACTTAGTGTATAATACTGCAAATTGCAAAAAAAGCTGTATTATCAGCGTATGGAAATAACTGAATATTTTGTGGGGAAAGAGGCATGTCAACAACATAAAACAGATATTATAAGGGTCATAGTAAAGAGCCTTAAATACGGCTGAGTGCATAAATATCATTTGATATTACTGTTAAGGTATTCGTAAGTACTGTGGCTAGACAAGAAATTCTAAATAAAACGGATATATGCGATAAGACGAAAGTGTAGCAGGTTTGAAGGCAAACCCTAGCGCTACACGTCATTAAATGCCTTTTCTAAATTAAAGAGTACCAGGCAGGATGGCTTGGTGGTATTATACTGCTTATGGATGCAGCTGAGGAGACGCAGAATCTGATCGTTGATGGTAATTTGTGGGCGGGAGCCTGCTTGATGGTGTGGTAAAGATAGTAATGAGAAACATGAGCATGAAGTCATTTGACGATTTTCCCTAGAATTTGGTTGAAGATTCTGTTGAGCTGTATCGGACGGTATTGTTGATTTTAAAAAACAAGAAAAATTTGGATGATTTGTAAGATTTAGCAGTATTCGTGGACTTTGTCTTACATGTCGATAGATGTTATTGATTTTCGGGTCATTATAACATTTATGATAGAGGAAATTTGTGATTTCAGTGGTAGAAATGAAGGTAGTGAGTGCTTTGTGAGTATATGTGTTGGGTTGAAGATGGATATGTGGTGAATTGAAGTTGAAATGCCTACAGGATGATAATTAGGCCTAAAATGCTAAGTTAATGATAGAGGTGTAAAAATAATATAATATAATTAGGAAGCAAAGGTTTTCCTTGGTCTCTGTACAATTCCTGATCGTGACGTAAGAGAGGATAAGAGGTTTGGATAAATTTACCAGCTAATGCGTTGAAACGCATCTAATATTGCGAAGGGTGTGATAAGGCAGAAATTGTGTTTCAGGTTTTAATCCACTGTCGTAATTTATACACTGTTCGGTGGAGGGTTCTATGTTGCTGAAGAGCTTCGTGGTTGCCAGTGCAAACATATTCTGTATAGATTTGACCTGAGTGTTTAACTAGACGAAAGTAACGCGGAGGAATTTTAGGATGATGAGGTGATATATATGCAGTTTGAGGGATGAAAAGCTCAATTGCGAGTTGAATGATTGGTGGTAGAGATTAGAGTGGATTAACCCTTAGAGAACCAAACCTAAAATGTTAGGTAAAGTACTAAGCGTGGGTTATTTTGAACCATTCGTGCTTCTTACAGTAAATTTCATACGCTGTATACACTGTCAGTGGCGGCTTTTGATTCTTTCAAACAATACCTGAATTATATTACTGTAACATTAGAAATTTATACATAGAAATACGCTTTGTTAGGAATAAATTCTGTCACACATTGTATTTTGATTACACCTGACAGTCCTTGCAGAGCGGTTTGCTGGTGCAATGCGCTTTGCAAACAAGCTTGTGACAGATTACATACAAGGGATGGATAAAAAGTAATAGCACAATTGTTATAATTTACAAATGACTGTATTAGAAGGGAAAATACGTTCTACATTCTTTCAATGTAATCACCTCCATGTCCACAACCTTCCCCCACACGTATGGAAGGCGCCGTACTCCGTCAGCACGTTGTACTCTGGCTATGTCTCGCAGCGACCGCCCTACGGCATTGAGGATGGCCTGTCTGGTGTTGTATTGTTGTCCGCGAAGTGGTTGCTTCATCTTGGAAAACAGGTCATAATCGCACGGACTCATATCCGGCGAATATGGTGGAAGTTCCAAAATCTCCCAGTTCCAGGCACGTAAACGGTCTGTCACGGTGGTAGCTGTGTGACAGCGTGCATTGTCGTGCAAAATGATTGGGGTCCGTGCCAAAGACCAGGTTGCTCTCTCCGAAGTGTGTGACGCAGATGGTGTTGCAATAACGTACAGTAATATGGCGCATTCACAGTCTGCCCTGCAGGTACAGCATGATGCAGGATAACCCCTTGGACATCATACGCCACTATCAACATCACCTTCACTACTCCCTGACTAGTGCGCACAGTCTTTGGCCGAGGGGAACCGGGATGCTTCCATTCGTTGGATTGGCGCTTCAAACATGGTTCGTAGGATCGAACCCAGGTTTCATCAATGGTAACGATCCTGCCCAAGCAATTGTCACCCTCCCCCTGGTGGCGGTCGAGCAATTCTTGTGCCAGTGCATTACGGTACCATTTCTGCACCTCGGTAATGACATGTCGAACCCAACGTGCTGCAAATTTGCGAAAACCCAGGATGTCGTTCAAAACGTGAAGCACAGTTTTATGGCACACCCCAACCTCTGCCGATAAATTCACGCGCAGTCCACCGTCTATCCACGTCCACCAAGGATGCAAGGAGCTGATTTGGCATGTTGTCCACTGGAGGTCGTCCAGAACATTGTCGGTCTTCCACGTTCTGTCTGCCTTCACGAAACACTTTAACCCATCACGCTACGGTGCGGTATGGCAACGCTGCATCACCACAGGCTTCCCGCAGTCCTTGAAAACATTCTCGTGCTCTAGGACCACGTGCCACTTCAATTTTGATCCACGAATGCTGTTCATGTTTAGTGAACATTGTGTTTAGAGCGCTTCCACTCGCGATACCAATTTGACGCCACTGCTCTCGTTGACTGACTGACTCAACAGCGTTCTCACTCACCTAAGTTCCTCAACTGAGATTGTCTTCTCCCGTGCTGCCACCTCGCGGTTCTCCGTCGCTAGACTGGCGCGTGCCGGCAGGATTGCCTGTACTTTTTATCCAACCTATGTACTTTTAAGGGGTGAAGAATCACGTGTCTTGCTAAAAATAAAACCAGACATTTTAGGGAACTGAACCAAAATATAACAATTGCTGAGAAGGAAATATGTACTGACGCGTGGACGTGGGAAAGAATGGGGAAAAAAGGAGTTTCATAAAATAATATTTACTATTACTCTTACCCGAATCAAAGCTCGGTAGAACGGATAAGTGATTATTCGAGGTTTCATTTCAATTGGCAAAATAATAATAATATTATTAATAATAATAATAATAATAATAATAATAATAAAACGATATTTTTGTGGGCTGTGCCGCGAGGTATCCAAAACTGTGTGAAAATGACCTAGCTACACTTTCTGCCATTTTTGGGGGTATTTTTTTATATATGAATTCTACTGAAATGATTTCCAAAAGTAAAAATGGTTGCTATTGGAAGAATACCAAAAATATTAGCCCACTAACTCTTTTTGATATTCTTTATAAAAGATCATCTGGGCCAAATTGACCCAGTTTTTGTATTCAAAGGGTTGAATGCACTTTAGTAAAAGGAGGATAGGTCGCTGACAGTGTATGAGTTTAGTAAGTTTAGTAGCGAAATATAAGCAGAGGAGGTGCTCAGACGGAAGAAGTAGTGGAAACTTTTTGAGTGAGTGTAATGGGCACATGTTAACTACCCAGAGGATCTAGAATGTAGATGAAAATACCGTGGGCGAGAGACCATGTGATCACTATGTCAGGAGTAGTGTTAGATTAGGAACGGATTGGTTTTGGTAATGGGTGAATGAAGCATGTAGCGGAGGCAGGGATAAAATTGTTAAAAGCTGTTTTTTCTCGGTCTGAGCGGCTATGGATATTAATATTGGAAGAGAGATCAGGTAATGTCGGAAATTATTGAAATATATTGGAATGGGAGGGGAATAGGACGACCTGGTCGAACATAGATGACTGTCATTGTGACACATAAAGATCTGTAATAAATAGTTATGATTAGATGTTCTGGAATATTAGATGGAGAGTCAATACTATACCATGTGTTAAATATTTGTGAAGTTAAATATGAAGTTAAATATTTGTTTCGAGTGAAGATACATGAAATTGCACGTACGAACCATTGTAAGTGGCATCAAAATCGAAGTGAAGAATGTTGCGAGCTGCGTGCTGAACGTGTAATATTCATGGTTGTGCAAAAGATGAACGTTTTGAAGAGTGTGGTTGCCAAATGGTAATAGTTTATGAATATAAAGAAATTGATTAGTTTCTCGTGAAGTCTCGTCTTTTCGATATGGAACATAATGAGTCAACAGTGAACATAATGAGTTCCCTTATGTGTAATACACCCCTATTAGGATAAATCCTTGTTTACTTCTTTCAAGTTAATAAATATTTTGAGTGCCGGTATTTAACCAATAAAATAGTCACATAGGTATCGAACTTAATTATAACAAGAAAGATATTGCTTCAATAAAGTTAATGTACAGTTTCGCTTAAAGCGTATCCACTATCTGGTTTGTATATAATCCTAGTACACATCTTAACAGGCAAAAATGGTCCTGAGTCCAGGAAGCATGGTGTCACCATTCCTGAAATTTTCTTTCACGTTACCACTGTAGGGTTAAGAACAATGAATGCCACGAGGGTGATGTAGAGAAGAATGCTGGTCAAAAGTGCAGTGAAAAAAACACGTTTAAACTATACTATGTAAATATACAATGCATTATAATCAATTTTACGGACTGTGGTATGAATATTAGTTAGTTGCTGGAATATGCCTGTTTAGTGGTAATTGAAACGTGTCTGAAAGTATTGGAAAGGAAGTTGGAATGCCTTTTCTCAACCAATTCTCTACATAGATAAACGACCGCAAGACCACAGGGGCGGATTGTTTGTAGTATTAAAATAAATAGGGCAGCAGAGCACAGAATGATCTCGTACGTGAGTGTGAAATTATATGAGCCCAAGTAAGTCTATCCAAAACAAACTTCGTCCGGTGTTTCTGCAGACCATATACGAACAGTCCTCAAGATTAATTGAAACATGCCACGAATCATTTCCAAATGTTGTCACAAGGTGACAAAATTCTTCATTTTGGTGAATATATCTTGGGCTTACATATGGATCTACAGTAAAAATGGGATAACATCACACAAATGACATTCCTTTGTCGAACATTCTACTGAAGCACTTGACTTGCGATTGTACGATTTTCATAACGCGCGTAAAAGTAGCAGCTTAAATTACATCATGTCTTGGGACGTGTGATGCTTTACTACTGTGTGGATTGACATGTGTGAAGCCAAACTGGAATGTCGATTAAATGACTTACTACACTCGTTGCATGTTAAGGTTTTTCTCCTGTGTGGATTAACATGTGGCTAGCCAAACGTGATTGTACACTAAATCCCTTACCACACTCTTGGCACGTGTGAGGTTTATCTCCTGTGTGGATTGATAGGTGTGTAGTTAAATCAGAACGTCGTTTAAATGACTTACCACACTCTTGGCATGTTTGTAACCTTGCTCCTGTACGATTTAACGTGTGCGTAGCCAAACATGAACATACACTAAATTCCATTCCACATACTCGACAGATGTGGGATTTTTGACCTGTGTGCACTAAATCAATGCTTGACAAATTTGAACTTTGACTAAAGTGTTTCTCACTCTTTCGGTAGGTATGATGCTTTTCACTCTCCTGAGCTAGAATATGCCTTGACAAAAGTGATGGATGAAACCCCTTGCCAAACTGCATCAAAGTATGAGATTCCTCATCTGAATGAGAAATGGTTTCCTTTAAAGTAATACACGTATCTTCTTCTCCGTGGAATGGTAATACGTTATCGCGCCTGTAACAAATTCAACAAATAAGGAAATGTGAATGGGGATAATGAATAAGTAGCAACAAAAAAAATCATTCTCTATATTTCATGATAAAATTACACTCAATTTTTTTTATTACATGAAATATTGTACTAATATGAAATGGAGTACCACTGAGTAGTTTCCATATCTTTCTATTCTCAAAATAAGAGGCTATAGTTTGCTTCAATATATCAAATTGAGCCATCGTTTATACCGTGGCTGTCATAAGTCTTTGGCCGTGGCTGCTTTGAAACAAATGCACAGTACAAGAATTAAATCGAACAGTACGAATCATTTACAGCGTAGTGATTGTAGTTGAGTGGTCTACGCGATTGGCGAGTAATCTGGAACTTTTTCGATCGAATACACGTCGAGAATTTTTTTTTTTTTTTTACTTTAGGAATGTTGATGGCGGTTGACCAGCGATAACACACGCTTTATTACATTCAAATAATTGAATACTTCTTTAATAATTCTTTAATAATAAATTTCTATGATAGACACGCCCCTGTAGTTAAGAAACGTGTTTCGCAACACCCATCACCATGCTAAACCGATGAATTACGTTCGTTAATGGCGCAGAGAGATAAAGCTTATAGAGCATACAGGAGACATGTTAAAAATAGTGATCCTTCCAGTCATAGGACAATAAATCCTAATACGAAATACGAAATAATAGGATGTTAAGAAACCGTTGCACTCAAGAAGTAAGGAAGGCAAAACGGCGCTTTGCCTATTAAATACTTGAATTCCAAAATAATGGAGCAGTTCTTTGGAAATGGCTAAGGTATTAGGTGTTGGGAGAAACATAGCCAAGAACGCTGTTAACTATACGCCAGATGAATTGAACACTTTTTTTCTGTCAATCCTGTATGGTACCAGCCTCCATGAAACTGCAAACAATGAATAATATTGTAGCTTCGGAAATTAACTCTCTGTTCCCGTCTTCTCACGTACAGCCTGCACATGTATTAAAAGCGATCAAAAGAATTAAATCTAAAGCCACTGGTACAGATGATATTTCAATAACCATGATCAGGAAAATCCTACTGCATGTACTTAATCCTATCACTGACATTTTTAATTACTCTCTTGCTACAGGTAGTTTTCCCACAGTATTGAAACTCGCTAAGGTCCCCCCACTTCCAAAAAAGAACAACGCTGATAATATTGCAGACTATCGTCCTATTAGTGTCCTCCCCGAGCTTTCAAAATTTTTGAATATATTGTAAATGATCAAATTCGGGAATACTTAACAACAAATAATTTATTGGATACATTTCAATCTGGTTTTCGAAGTAATCATAGCACATGCACTGTACTAGTAAACATAACGGAGGATATAAGGTTGGCTATTTATAACAGAAACCTGACGCTCCTTACTCTACTTGACAATAGTAAGGCATTTCAAACCTTTGATTTTGACATATTAGTTCAGAAATTATCATTATTGTTTAATTTTTTCTGAATCAGTGGTTAAATGGTTTCATTCTTACCTTCACGAACGTAAACAAAGAGTAGTGATCAATCAGGATCACATATCGACATGGCATTGTATCAACAGTGGAGTGCCGCAGGGTAGCGTACTAGGTCCCCTTCTCTCTGCCCTTTACGTTAATGATCTCCCTAAAATTCTCACCTATTGTAAATACCATATTTACGCTGATGATTTTCAGTTATATGCTTCTTTTCCCCAACAAAATATTAATAATGCGATTGAGATAATAACTACTGATTTAAACAAAATCAGCGACTGGTCTACGGCTTATGGGTTAAAATTAAATGCAACAAAATCGCAGTGCATCTTAATTGGCTCCCCAAGAATTCTTTCTTCTATTAATATCTATCAGCTCCCAAATATAATATTGTCCAATACTGTTATTCCATTCTCTACAGCTGCCAAAAATTTCGGAGTCATAATAAATCAAAATCTCTTCTGGTCAGATCAAATAAATGGAGTTTGTAAGAGAGCATTTGGTGCCCTACATACGTTAAATTGACTATGAATTTTCTTACCAATATCTTTGAAGATCAAACTTGTCAAGGTACTGGTGTTCCCACATCTTGACTATTGCGACTCAGTCTATTCGATCTAACAGAAAATCAATCAAAGCGGTTGCCAAGAGTGCGAAATGCCTGCAATGGATTTATTTTTAAAATAACTTACAGGGAACATCTCACATCTTTTCATAAAAAAACTGTCATGGCTGACGTTAGTCGGAAGAAGAAATTTACATAATCTTACCCTATTGTACAAAATACTTACTACGTCAGAACCATCGTATCTAGCCCGTAGATATTTATATTTATGAGATTTTCATACTAGAAGCACAAGATAAGATAATTTCTTGCTCTCCATCCCCAGTCACAATTCTGATTCATACTCAAAATCGTTTACAGTAAGTATTACACGCCTCTGGAACAGTTTACCTCAATTAATACACAAGGTTTCGACAGTCGCCAAATTAAAAAAAAAATCGGTATAATCCCTTTTCTTAAGTAAAGATAAGGACACAGGTAGCACATGAGGCATCTTCGTTTTACCAGATTATTAATAACCAACTTATGAACACACAACCAATAGGTAACCTATGTTAATTTCTACAGCTTATTCATACCTCTAGTACTGCTATATGCAATATGCAATTTTTGGTTTCTCCATGTTATTTTTGATTCCCCTATTCAATATTATTTTTCAATTTTTGTTTTTTGAAGTGCTTAACCATTTTTTAAAATTACGTAGTATATTGTTTTCTTATGTGGTTCAATACTTTTATTTTGTAATTGTTAATATTTTCTACATATTGGTGGGTTTTTTTAAATATATATAATGTATGCACGTGGCTAAGTGCTCGAAGAAGGCTCCAGATCCTTAACTTCACCACGTAAAAGAAGTCATAAATAAATAAATAAAAAAATAAATAAATACTCGTTTGTTTCAATACTTCAAATATCAAATTTTCAAGAATAATACTAGTGATAATAAATATTATCCGGAAAAATATTTAAAAATTAAAAATTTATTATCGCTCAGGTCATACCATTACAAGCAGAAATAAAAAAAAATGGTTTTGTATAACGTTGCCCATGAAAAGACGAATTTCTCATCTCGATTCTAAAAACAAACCAAACAAAATCGGGATGAGACTTAACATTTTAATTCCAGACGGGACAAGGCTAACTCACTCTATCGTCATGCTTTGGAGATGAGAATCGAGACGAGACGAAAAGTATCGTAAACATTTCTCGTCTTATCTCGATTCTAGAAATAGTATATGCCACTCTTTAAGCAACAATTGCTATGTAGACTGAATCTTATATATTATTTTGCTACTTTGTACTTCAGAGCTCACTGATTTAAGGTCTATGTATATACTTTTGTAGCAAGGCTTTTATAATTACATCTGCAAACTCCACCCGTTAGTTTATTACAAGCTTTAGTGTTCAATTATATTCAGGTCTTTCTATTACAGTTATTTTCCTGGAAACATAAAGTAGAATATTTTCTACACGAAATATTAGCAGAAAGCTTTCGTTTAAGTTAGAGTAGCTGTACCCCTTCCTCGAAACCCCTACGTTTAAGTAAGTTTTGCCGAATTTTAGTGCAACTATAAACTTTTATTAGCATTGTTATTATTATTACTATTATTATTATTATTATTATTATTATTATTGAAGTGTTGTAAATTTAATGGTACAACCTGTTCCACGTAGCTCCCGCCTAGTATGCATTGTGCTGAACAAACAACGTGTGTATAGGCTTAATCTGTGTTCTATCTTTATTTCAATATTTCTTTCATTCTCATTATCGACGTGTTCTGTAGCTTAGCCGGCATAACCATTACTTAAAAACAAATTTTCTTACGGTTCTTGTGAGTTCAAAATCCATACTTTCTAAACGAAATTTGCCACGAAACTTTCCGTTATAACATTTAACTAGTACTAGGGAAACTTTCCGTTATAACATTTAGCTAGTTGTAGGGACGTTTGTGAGGGTATGTCCTGTTGATCCTGACACTTCTCTCTAATCCCGACTATTTTGTAACTTCTGGCTAACGCTCCGGGCGATTTTACAGATTTTTTTAAATACAGTGTGTCCTCATACGGAAATTGTTACCTATATTATTATTATTATTATTATTATTATTATTATTATTATTGAATATTTGAGACCTCAATATTACGTCCTACAGCAATGTAAATAGACATACTGAAGTTACGGAAATGAAAATAAATTCTTTTAACCCTATATAAGGATGAATTGAGTTATGAGATACTATGCAAAGAAAAGATAGGAAAAAGGTGTCAGCTACTGGATAATGTGAAAATCAAAGAGAACCTAAGTAGGATGTGTCTTAATCACAACACCCTTTCGAAGTAACACCCTTTCTTTGGATAAAGGACAGTAGTGTAATAACCTAACTCCTGGGCCAAACTCTAGGCCAACCCATTTTGGAAATACCTTTGACCAGCACAGACCGAGTAGGTTGAGATTGCGCAGGGTGCTTTGCGCATAGGCTTTAATGACATTTAAGATCATAAAATTTTTACATCTAAAACTTACATCTAACATTAAAAGTAAAAAAGAAGTTTTTACGTCAAATTAAACATCCTGGGTTGATTTTCAGAATAAAAGATTGGTTAATGTATCTAATGCTATCGATGAACAAGATGTTGTAACATTAGAGCAGCTTGAATAAGCAAACGAAGGGTTTACACAAAAAGAAACTGTAGAATTACCATGTCGATTGGCAAAAGATGATGTTGAGAAACCAGGCATTTTTGTATATAATTTAGCTGCTGCCTACAAATTTCTTTATAGAAGTAGTTAATGCATACAGAATCAAGGTTCAATTCATAACTTATAGACACATTTTTAAATGACATTCTATTTGAGTTTTCCATTACATTTTAACATAAATGATCAGTTAACAATTAGACCATACAAAAATTCTGATTTGAAACAAGGCAAATCATTAATGCTTATTATGTATGTAGAAAGAGAGGATGAAGATGAATACGAAAACGAATCAAGTAATAATGATAATGTTAGGAGGGTAGTATTAGGTAATGATGAATTTTAAATTTCTATATAATAAGCAGTAAGTATTGTGTTAAGTGTAAGAAATCAACAGATAGGAAGAAAAACACTATTAGAATAGAAAAAAACAGAATGGAAGATATAGTAAGAAAGGTATTGGTTCAGTATGTGGTGTTACTAAATCGTAATTCGTTAAAAAGAAAGATTGACTAGAACAAGGTAAAGGTATTAGAGAAGACATTATAGAAGAAATTCACAAACGTTCCGGAAAGAATTATCCTAGGTTAAATGTTATTGTTAAAGGTATAGATGATTTATGGCTAGCAGATCTTGTGGAAATGCATAGTGGCATGTTAAAAGGTATCTCCAAGTTGAACAAAGGCTATAAGTATTTGCTAACGATTATAGATGTGTTTTCGAAATATGCTTTTGCTGCTCCTGTTAAAGATAAGAGCGGTAAAAATGTTACACAAGCATTTGAATCCATATTATAAACGGGGAAACCTAGTCACTTACAAACTGATCAAGGCAAAGAGTTTTACAATAAAGAATTTAAGAAGGTGATGGAAGAAAATAAGATTAATCATTACTCAACCTATAGGGGTAAGAAAGCTTCTGTTGTTGAGAGATTCAATAGAACTCTTAAACAAAACATGTGGAAAAATTTACAACACAAGGAGATTATAAATGGATAGAAATATTTCCAACACTAGTTAACATATACAATAATCCTATGCATAGAACCATTGGTTTAAAGCCTATAGAAGTGAATAAAAAGAATAAGCAAATAGGAAATCGAAAGGGTTATTTGAAAAAGGATGTGCACCTAATTGGTCAACAGAAGTATTTGTTATTAGCGAAGTTATACCATCTAATGCACCTACGTATAGAATTAAAGCTTTAGAAAAAGAGGATGTGCAAGGTAGATTTTACGAACCAGAACTATTAAAGACGAAACATAAAGATGAATACTTAGTGGAGGTGTTGAGAAAGAAAGGTGACAAAGCATACGTTAAATGGTTAGTATTTGATGATTCGCATAATACCTGGATAGATAAAAGTAATGTTGTAGTATAAATTTAAATATTATTTTTATAGAATAATAACCATAAGAGGTTAGTATGGATCAAAGTTTGAATGAGATATGTTACGAACAGACTAAAGATATTGGTATGGTATCTTTGGTGATTTTAAACTGATTATAGATAAGAACACAGGTTACTTTAATGCTACTAAATTGTGTGCAATGGGAGGTAGAAGATTTAAAAAAGTTAGAAAATAAAGTTTCAAATCAAATATTAGAAAATTACAATAACAAACTAAGTGGACCGAATTCGGGCCACTTCAAAAACTCACCTTATACAGTAAAACTAGCTGGTAACGAAATAATGTTAAAATATATTTTCTAAACAATAAATACGAGTACTATGGATAGTTTAAACGTTATTTGTTAGGAACAGATTAAAGACATTTATTGGTATGCTATTTTTGGAGATTTTAAATTGATTGTGGATAAGAGTACAAGATACTTCATTGCTACTAAGTTGTGTCAAGATGGTGGTAAGAGGTTTGATAATTGGTTAAAAAATAAAGTCACAAGTGTTAATAAGATACTATTAGCTAGAATTAACCAACTCCTCTAATTATAGGAATTGCTCTTCCACATAACTAATAAAAGGAGGAGACAAAGAAGCAACCTTAATCATATGTGGAACTTATGTACACAAGAAATATTTCTAGCTGTTGCCTTTTTGTTATCTAAAGATTTTTACAATAAGTGTTATGATATTAACAAAGACTATTTCATCCAAGACTTTAAGCAATATAGAGTTAACAACGAATTATTCCAAACACGAATGCAAGATATAGAAATACAGACGGAAAAGTTGTCTTAAGAACAAGGGCTTAAAAAAAATACCAGCACCATATACAGACGATGATTCAAAAGATAATTGCCTAATCATATACAAGAAGAACAAATTTAATTATCCTTTCCCTTATTATGCTATCAGATGCCAAAAGAGAAGTCTATATAAGCCTCTTAAAGAGGCAGAAGAAAAATATCCAGATCATGAGATAATATACGAAAAGTTTCGAGATCCTAACAGTATTAAGTTATTCAACCTAGTGCAAAAAGAATTAGATATTCGTAAATGTAAGGGTAACGAATTTTGGACGTCCCTATCAGAAGAAGATTTGGTTAAAGAAATTAAAAAATTGATTGTTTGTATTATCGGTTAACATCTAGTCCTATGTAAAAACTTTCGATATAACTTTTATGATTATCATTTCAAAAAAACTTAACATCAATATTCGATGTCATTATTTCCAATCTTCCACAGAAAAAAAAACGGATTATCAAAATCAGGATTTTCTTCAGGATATTCATTGTTGTTTTTGTTAAGTATAATAACTGTTCCACAGAGAGGACAAGTGTTATTAATTCTTAACTAGGTAAGCATATATTCAACACAGAACACAAGCTTACACGTCATTTTACATAATTCAGTTTTTGTTTCTTTGCATATTGAATTCTTCTGAGTTCTCTATTAAATGTAAACCTGTTAAGAGTAGCATTAGTTTGTTTCTGAGGGACTCGTGACATGCTTATTTACTCTTAAGAATTTAAACATATCGATCTTACCTGTGATTTTCATTAGAAAGTTTTCTGAGAACTTCCTATCGCAACAAGTGCGTATTATGCTGTTTTTACTCTAAACCTTTCCTTTCGAACTCGAGAGCGAATTTTTCGCTTTTATCGTGTAAACTAACATTTGACCAGTAATCTTTATTTTGTTATTTCTCACATGTGCTTCATCTAGCAGTGGTGTAATATCGTGCAAATCGATAATAGAATCAAATTCTCTCAAGAAGGCTGTTAGTTCTTTTCCTGAGATGCGACAATTTTTAGAAACTATATCCCAACAGAGTTTGTCTTTAAAGGTCTTTAGGAATGTAAGTTTAAGAAAATCTGTTTTGCAAGAGAGTATGCGCTAAAGTAAGTATTCTTGCAATTGTGTGCAAACCTCAATAGCTTGTTTTTGCGAATATTTCTCCAGTTATTTTCTTCACCAAACACGAGCCAATCAACTTTTTCTTTAAATTCATTAACATAATCTTCACTCATTTGTTGAGCGTATTTATACGTGTAGTCTTCCCAATGAATATGTCGTCTTGTATGTTCTTTATGGTTTCGTACGAAATCTGGTTTTAAATGATGATAACAACATGAACCATACCTTCGTTCACACAATTTGTCTCAGAAAAGTTTATCACTATACTTATTAATAATGTTTTCGTATCTAACTAAGTCTCTCCTGTTTGATAATCTGACCCAATTGATATGTTATTCATAACGTTCTATAGAAGAAAGTGACAGTTTATGAGTTGATGTAACTGAACACCAATGTATCTTGTTTTTGAAGATATGTAGAAAGTTATCGGGTAAGTTCTTTATTTCTAAACTTTGTTTCCATTCTTTGAATTTTCGACTACTAAGTGCATTTATAACTATATTTCTACAAATCGGATTCTGAAAGTAGTTTACAATATGCTCAGGGTTTAACCTTTGAATCGTGCCTTTTATAAGCTCATCTTTATTCATCATTGTTTTATCTTGTTTACTTGGTTGTTGTGAATTTGCAGCAGTTGTTGCTAGAGACTTATTTCTGTGCTCGTTGATTAAGCCTATTATTTCTGCTTTTCTAAGCTTTGAATAACCATGTACTACGTTCTCTCTACATTATTGCTTAAGTTGGGGGATAGTTTTCCTTTCCATAACCTCCTTTTTTATAATAATGAGAAAGTAGGTATTCATTTTTGTTCATTTCTGAATTTAATAAATATGGATAAGCAGTATGAATGGATACAGAATAAACTTAACCTTATTCATCAAGATCTTCAACTCATAACAGTACTACTAGAAAAACAAATATTAAAAGAACAAGAAATGCTATTAAAAGAAAAAGAGAATGGAGTATTAGAAAGATATACACCAGAATCAAATTGGGATAGCGACAAAAAACTTTAGCCCACAAATGATAGTGACAAAGAATTTGAGCCTACAAATGATAGTGATGAACATGATGAGGTAGATTTGAAAAAATAATAAAAATGAATTAGTTTTCATGAGATCATTAGTAACTTTCATGGCTTATTCCCATAAAAGCCATGTTCTAATACAATATGCTAATAGACATCGAGATTTCCTACGTCACATGAAAACGTATTAGATAACGAAAATGATTAAAAATTATTTTTTGTATAATAAAAACAAGAGAGTAATTATGAATTTAATTAAGCGCACAGTAGTGGAATTAAAAAAAAACTTATGTAAAGGAAAGGGGATCACAAGTTATTCCCGATTAAGGAAAAACAGAACTCATAGACCGTATTAAAGAATATGAAGATGAACAAAACAGATTAAACTTTAGGAAAACTTTCCCATTTAAAAAAGACATATTGGAAAAACAAAAACCTAAAAGATTAGGTAGGAAGAGAGTTTTAAAACTGTTTCAATTTAAAAAAGAAGTATTTCAAGAACCAAAAATCAAATCTGAATCAATACCGATCGATGTAAATCGTCAAAATACTACATTTAAATCAAAATTAGAAACATGGATATTCACAACACAATACAAACCAGAAGATCCAATAGAACATAATATTAAAACAACACCTAAAGCTATATTAAAAAGAATTAAAAAGAATACTTTCAGTCTATGTTCTTCCCTCAGAGTAAGCGACCATGTTTCGCAGCCATAAAGAACAACAGGCAATATTATCGTTTTGTATATTTTAAGTTTCAAATTCCTCGACAGAATTCGCGACGACAAGAGATTTTGAACCGAATAGTAACACGAATTCCCTGCGTTTAGTCGACATTTAAATTCTCCGTGAATATGATTTTCCTCTGTTAATATTGATCCTAGATATTTGAAACTATCCACTTTATGAAAAGTATTATTTAAAATTTTAACGCATCCATAATTTGCTGTATTCCGGTCCCGACGCACTTCCATGTATTTAGTTTTCTCTGCATTTACTTCTAAAGCATGATAAAGACTATTCAATCTATATAATACATCAAACACAGACCAAAAAAAAAAATGTGAATTTATCAGATATATAAAAACTTGTTGAAGAAAATGTCGAGGAAATTGAAGCTTAAAATATACAAAACGATAATTATGCCTGTTGTTTTGTATGGCTGCGAAACATGGTCACTTACTCTGAGGGAAGAACATAGACTGAAAGTATTTGAGAACAAGATCCTTAGACGAATATTCGGACCCAAGAGGAACGGGTATGGGGAATGGCGGAAACTTCATAATGAGGAACTACATAAGTTATATGGTTTACCCAACATTGTTAGGGTCGTCAAGTCTAGAAGGCGTAGGTGGGCGGGTCACGTATCTAGAATGGAAGAAAGTAGAAACGCTTTCAAAGTCTTGACTGGAAGACCAATCGGAAAACGACCTTTAGGAAGACCTAGGCGCAGATGGGAGGACAATATCAAGATGGATCTCGCAGAGATAGGAATGCAAAGTAGAAACTGGATCCAATTGGCTAAGAATAGATGTCAGTGGAGAGCTTTTGTGAACGCGGCATTGAACCTCCGGGTTTCATAGGCCATTGAGTTAGTTAGTTAGTTAGTTATAGACGCAATGTACAGTATTTAGCTTTAACCTCAAAGCACTTTAGCATTCTAATTATTAAATACTTCACGCTAATCTTATGTTCTGTTCAAAGAATTGCGATAACGGGTGTGCTGAAAGTTATAGACACTCAAAAAATGGTCTAGAAGTTATAAACAATCAGGAGGACATTATGCAATAGAGTAAAAATGTAATTATGTTTAGTGTAATGCAGTTTTAGATGTAAGTTTTTTTATGATTTTAAATGGCATAAAAGCCTATGCGCAAAGCAACCTGCTCAATCTCACCCTACTCAATCTGTGCTGGTAAAAGTTATTTGGCCCAGAGTTTTGGCCCAGAAGTTAGGTTATTACAATACTAAAGACATTGGATTATGTATGCGCAATATTGATATATTATCAAAATATATAAAAAGGAATAATTTTAATTTATTAATTTTTCTTACAGGAATATACGGAATTTCTTGTAAATGCCGAACGAAAATATTATTATTATTTCTAGTAAGAGTGAAGAAAACTTAGTAACAATTACACAATGACGTTCCAGGAAAATTTATGACTCAAACTAGGCCTGAAAAATGACCCGTTTCTATTCATGAATTTTTTGCGAAACAAGCGATTTTTTCAGACACTATAAATCAAGATTGTAGGCTGTGACGTCATGTAATTACTTTTTCCCTGTGAAGGAAGTCGTTTCAACTTTAATTTGTAAGAACGAGAGAAATCGACTATTCTACATTTTATTACAAATCAGAAATCTTTTCTGAATATCCACGGAGATCTTTTCTGAATATCCACGGAGAATCGAACCGCGGATCCCTAATACACAAAGCGAATACTCAAACCACTACCATAATAATGCTCTTTTAAGTAAGAGTGAAGAATCACTCGTCTATGTAGGAAATGCAAACGTTTACAAATGCAATGTTTTATTAACCATGAATCACTGATTTTGGTCATGATAAAATAGTGCAGTCCAGAGAATTCAAGATTAAATTTTAAAAAGACTGAAAGCATCTCTGAAATTTGTCTCTATTCTATTCGGTTATTCTCCTTCTACAGGTAATTTCAATAACCTGGAAGGGCAGGGATACACCAAGGGCATCGTATATTTCAAAGGTTTACCCATCGAGAATCGAAAGTGAGACCCCGCCTACTACTCAATCAGATGGGTGAGGTGCATGGTTCGTTTCCAAGGCAAGTAAGGTTGGGACGGACAAAACAGTGGTCGTGGGTTTTCTCGGGACACTCGCAATTCCTCATTACATTAATTAATCCATCATCACCTGTTTCAATCATAGTTTCCCTTAGGCTAACAGGCATAAGCGTTGGACATTAAGTGATTTCATTTTCAAGCTGTTAACCCAAACCAATCCGAATCGAAAAACAGTTGTATCTTCCATTGCTCATTAAGGTTTTCTCACAAAAACAATATGTAGAAAAAGTCATGGCGAATCGTAATTCCATTCAAAAATAAAACAGCAGACTAGCAATACCTTAACCTAAAATGTAACAATAACATATCCTTTAGAACTTTTCCAAAATCTGTACGGATATTCTGGAAAGTGCCACAGCTGGAGTTGGTCATTGAGTCGGTGGGGCAGTCGATACTGGGTCAACAGCACGCGACCCACTACAATTCACCACTCACCATGACCCACTGCGATAATGACCCAGAAGTATGTATCTTCTGCACACGACACTACAGACATGGCAGATTTAATTCTTACACTCCGCATTTGTTTCAAAGCAGTCGCCATTATGTGGTCAAAGACTTATGTCCGACACGACACATACGATATCAGAGTTAACTCAGGTACATACCAAAATACTTATTTTGTGCTATATGGAATAAACGTTTATTATAAGTGAAAATAGAGATCCGTTGTCACTAATATTATTACTTTTGTGTCAGAAAATTTAAAAACGGAAGAGGCTTTTGCAAATGCAGCTACAAGAAACTGTCACTATGATTACAAAGAAACAAACGGACGATATAACAACTTTTAAAATTTTGCACAAGATACGTGATTTCACTAAGCATACCAATTTAAGGTTGCGCTTTATATAATCTGATACCTTGAGATAGTAAAATTTTGTTTATATTGATATGTAGCGACGTAGTTACATCTCATATATTCTAAATAAACAAATACATTTGAGAAGCATAGAGTCTGTAAATTATTGTTATTATTATGTACTTATTTGAAATACATGATATAATGATTCCAGAATTTAACGTTAAGGTAATATGGACACCCAACAGCACCTTCGTTACTCTTACATTATTACTAGTGCTTTTATGTTTGTGCTCTCAACATAGAATTTATCACAATCTCCTGCAATGCCATTAGCAAAAATCGATATATATAATAGGTTTGAAATTCTGCTGTTACAGGACTTTTGCAAACAATGTCCTCGAGTGTTATTAGCATCGTGAAACACTCTAGTCATTATTGCTTTTTTATGCTAAAAGTAAAAAGGGAGTGCGAAGATAAATACTAGACTCTGAATACCGAAAAATTGAAGAAATATGTTATACATCACATTATAAAATACAGGGAGCTGAACTGTTTGAAATAAATATTTAATATGTTCAGCGTGTTCATTTAAGTGGCATTTTATTAAGTTACGTTCATTCAAATGGGTATCATAAAGACGGGAACAGGATTAAAACTGTACGTCAAATATTATAATCTGAGTGGTTTCTCTTGTTAGAGAAAGGACAGCTGGCACATTAGCTTTTTTACTTTTAAAAAAGTGTCACGTGCAGCAGTTTTTGGAAATAAATATTCAAGAGAGAGAAGACGAACAATCTGCATACTACACCTAAGTACAAAAAATTTGACATCAACCTAATCTGCTATTAGCTATCGAAATAGCTGAACCGCTTGAAATTGAATTTTACAAGTCTGCAGTTAGCCACACATGTAACTCATTTAGATTTTTTTTTATTCTTTTCTTACGTTACCTTCACTAGAATGAAGATCCTACGAGTAAAAGAACAGATTTAAATTTTACGCTAAAAATGGTGAGTGGATTATGCTTGAGAGGTGTCTTTACGCTATACCAGTGAGCAAGTGATCTAAGACTTACAAAAGAAAACCGGCAATTTCCGCAGGTTTCATAATACATAAATTTACCATATGATATAACATTAATATGCAATGTACAGAACTTCATCACACATTGGCTGATGCACTCAAGTGATCACAATTTTGCTAGCATAAAAAGAATTATAGAAGAACTACGTTTTCAAGAGGATATTGTGAAATTAAGCTGTAAACCTCAAATAAACTTATAGACTTCTTTAGATGTTTTAACAAGAGCAACGTCAAAAACAGCAAAAAGGCTTGTAGTATACGACTTAAAAATTGTTTACTAGGAAACAAAGTATTTTCGTCATTTCTCTTTCAAACTACGCATTTATTCCTTCCGAATGTGCTTCTTTACTTATATTGAGCAATTTACTTATATGGGGAAGTATATCTACATACTTGTAGGGAAAAATATCGAACCTGGGACAATAAGCATAAGCATATCCTGAACCTGGGACAATAAGCATAAGCTTGGTCCTGGTTGTATTTACTGTAGTATGTGTGAAATTTAAAAGCTGAGATTAAGCATTGGTTTTCTGCACATTCTTTTGCAGAGGTAGCACTCTCGTGATCAGATGTTTGTTTCGCTGGTTACAAGAAACTACAACGTACTGAGCATACGTTCGGGAAATTATGAATGAGTGCCGAAATAGTCAATTGATTGGAACAAACATGACCTTCATTTTAAGTTTTCATAGTAATTTTCCCTGTGTAATTTTAGCAGCAAATATTAAAATCTTAAAAATAAAATATATACTTCACTTTAAAGTTTCGTATACATTCAAGAATATACGAAACTCATTCACTGAGTAATTAACCATAACCGAAGTCCCACATCTCATACATTTAACTTCTCAACTGGATATCATACTATATTAACCATGCCAACTTTTATTATTATAGCCCATTCTTAGTTTATCGTATTGTATAATATTATCTTATCGTTTTGGTACACCAACCTTTCACGAAAGTTTTACAGTTCACATGCATATTACTGACGCAAGCGACGTGACCCGCCTATAGTAGACATATCGGTTTCTACTGTAAGTGTTAACTATATACATATAACTAACTAACTATATATGTATAACATTCTTAACTATATATATATAACATGTAAACATTCTTTCCTTCATCTCACGCTAAGTAAGTTATTGAAGATGTAACGTCTTTTTGCTGATTGCTAATAACCATTTCTACCCTTTCAGCCCTGACCTACTAACTGTGCAGGTAGATAGAATCAGCAATATACACAATACCAGCCGAACATGCATCATTGTTAAAATAGTTAAAAAAAATAGTTAAATAATAGTTAAAAAAATCATGTTTAGGAGGATTAGTAGATCAAACTAGATTATCGAAACCACTATTCTTTCTTTCTATTTTTTGAGATAAAAGAAATGATCATCCATTTCTCAATCTGGTCTTTCTGTAGAATTGTTCACAGTTCAGATTAAATATTGTAAAGCCGGTCAACACATATTTTCTTCGCCCTGATCGATTGCAAGTGAAACTGTAGCTGCGTGATACGTCTATTCTAACAGCTAAATTTATTCCATTGATTAGAGCACTCTGAGGAACTGACGTAGAAGCGTTTCACTTCAGATCACGTTATCGCTATCCGATGAGTGAAATATTTATTTTCTACAATCTAGGAAAGGATAAGAATATCGTAGGTAAGAGCTATAAAAATATGCTCAATCGTTTTATTTGTAACATGTTTTGAATTTGCATCTATTAATGGCGTGTGTTCAGCTTTTCACCATAGGAGTTATAATTTGAAATCACACCATTTAAAAGACAAGTGAAATGACATAAAATTTTCGAGGATCTTACAGAACGAATGGGACTAGATATGAATCACAAACAGTTTCTTAGCTTTTTATTTATTTGAAACGTATTTCCAAACTGTAGTGATTATTGATTCCATTTCGATTTTCGATTTCGAGTGGTGAATCTTTCAAAGATTGTTATAAATATTTTTACACATCATTGGAATCATTATGTGTTGTCCTCGATTACTCAACAGGTACTGATTATTAATATATATTTTTCTGTTATATATTTTGTATGCTATGTTAAACAAATGATGCACAATACGAATTTTTTGCGGTGTTAGGTAAAAATTCTTATTATAATACTGTACAAACTTGTATTTTACCAGGTGCCAGGCGAAATAGCACTAGCTTTAGGGAAGAAACGCATATAGAAAGAATTTTGAAATAAGAAACTGATGAGAATAAATAAAAAAAACACATTCTTGCGATTTCAATGTCCATTACCGGTACATTTGCAATTCCTTATCGTAATTATAATAATAACTATTATTATAAAAATTAAGCAAAATAAATACCAAGGAGCAACATTTACTGCCCCAGAAGACTATGAATTCGATACTGATAGCGTCCCAAATTGATCATTTTTTCATCTCTACTCTTCATAATATTTTGGGGTCTTTCACATCTATAGTTCTCTTCTCCATAATGTTACTTATAAATGTATATTAACTTGCTGTTATAAATTAGTATACGAATCGAGCTTTATATTCCTAACGTGATGCCAGAGAGAGATAAAAAGAAATAAATTAATAACATCATCATAGGAATTCCTTTTCCCCAGTTAAGCTAAACCAAATAATGATATATAACCTACTCTTTATTGAAAACTATGATGTCTTGCATAAAACTGTTTTGAAGTACCATACGACGGGGTTACTTGGCACATCGGGCGTTACTTTGCACAAAATTCGAAAAGAGTTACACAGTTTTCTGTCGGGAAAACCATGAGCAGTAAACCATAAGTTTCAACTTCCACCGTAAGATATAACATGTAACTGTATTTTGGCTGTAATGTTGGTGGTTAAATTCAGTTCTACTTACCGGGAAAGTTTATTTTTGTAGAGGTATTGAAAACAGTCACTGTAAAGGCTGATAAAATTTGAAAGATATCATCTATAAGAATTTCCGTCAAGGTTAAATTACTTTCGTAGACTACCATGTATAGTGGGACTTTGATGCAGTAGTTGAAATTGAAATGTCTAACGTATTAGTCATAAAAAACGTAAAACTGGGAGAAGGGGTTTCAGTCTATACTCGCGGTTATTTTGCACCGGTCCAAAATGACGTTTAGATAGGAAATTATTACCACTGGAGCCTCCTGTGTTTTAACGTTAGGTAAATTTCCTATTTAGGTAGATGCCAGAATGAATTTCTTGTTAGAAAAAAAATATGAACAGCGGCGAATCCAGAAAAGTAGTTTGACAGGACCTTCATTCAAAAATCCTTTTTTTATTATTTTAGAAATCACTATATTTTTGTGAGTAGGTTCGTAGCTTATACATGTTGGAATCACTAACAATAGATTTTTCGGCAATTCTTTACTTTCGGTCAAACAGTGACTGCAAGCAATTCATCTGATCCGGTTACCAGAGTAGTTTAGGAATCATTCCTCAATTGCTCCCGGAACGGGATCAGATGAATCGGTTACAGTCACTTTCCGAGTCAAAGTAATGTACAATGTAAAGAATGTTGCTATAAATACAAGGGCCAAAATGTTACTAAACACTATACCTAATCAATCCAGGTGAAGCGATGACTATCAATATTGATATCTAAATGGGGACTACCGCTCCCTCAACCCCCCACTCAAGTATCGTAAAAACATCCCAAAAAACATATTTATACAAACCAGTACTATAAAGCTGACGTAAGAAGGAAAAATTTAGAAAAAAGAATCATCACTAATTATAAATTAGTGCAGCCTGACGAGGAAAACTAAATTACATCTCACCAAGATAATGGAACCACCAGCAGCCAAACAAATACTTTGCTAAAAACTCAAATGCAAAGCAAATCAAGAATAAAATTAATATCAATTAATAACGAAAGCACTCACCGTTTCCCCATACCAGAACATTCATAAATAATGAACTCACAAGTGATGATTCACGAAAAAATAAGATAGCAAGAACACATGCGCAATACTCAATTTCACATTACTGAAAAATGTTCCTTTCCGCACAGACGTCGATTTACTAAAGCGAGGACACTTGTTATTATTACAAACAAGACTAACCAATAAACGCCCACTTTTACCATACGTCGAAAATATCTTCAGCCTTCGACCACAACCATGTTAGGATCTCTCTAACTCAACGAAACCACACAATGCTGCAAAGCGATGAGTTAATATCCGAATCTAATTCAAACTTATTTAAAAACCACAAGTTCAAATTCTTTGTATTAAATTCATGTTACGGTTTCTCATTCGCACTTGCTAACTCGATTGTCACTATGATACGAAAATTTAATTACCCGCTCACCGCATTCCACACATACAAACAGAAAGAACATGTGACGTCACAGTAACAAACTACCATATGACTGTACAGAGACATATAGTGAGAAAAATATGAACTACCACCAATCTTTCAAAAAGGACGTCACTCAAAAGGCACGAACACTTCCAGCAAGTGACTCACGCAGAAACTGTTCCGAGAAGTGATTGAAACAATAAGAACCGTCTAAAGTCACTGTTTGAGTCTAATTAAGTATTTCCTTTTTTTTAAAATAAAGAAGACGAAATAATGCAATTTTGGCTGGCCTTCAGCCTGAAAATTACAAACCCCATAAATCTTTCACTGATTACGGTTCGAATGATTCACACAACCGTAATACTATGTAACGGATTTTAAATTGAATTGGAGAATTCTGATATTAAAAAAAAAAGACATAAGATTTTTTTTGTTTCGTTGAGGAATCTAGTGATGGGTAGGTCCCGTTGTTCATGGTATGTTGAGGGAGTAATGCATGACCCAACTAGGCACGTGAAAATTGATAACGTTCGTCAAGCGAACAAAATGATTGCATATAAAGTGTTTTAGAGCTGTGCACGTTTGAGTTCAACTAAATGGCAATTGAGCATTATACATGGTTTAGGGCTATTTTCAAGATGCCAAAAAGCTGATTTAGAGTGGCATCCTTACATGAATTTACAGTTATAATGAATGCGTATTGGCCATTAGAGGCGGATCACTCCGTAGATAGTTACTCCTTCTTGCTTCCCGAATGCCTAGCTTGTGAATGATAGATGAGTAGGAACCGTTTGTTGTGCATGTGCTAGTAGAGTTTTACTTTGCCGTAGCCAATAAGATGTTTGTTGAAAATAAGATTAAGTAATGATTCTATCAGCTAAAAATCACGTGCTCGCTACTGTTGTAAAGATCCGTGCATTAGTGTTGATGCCTATGTACCTGTTATATTTGATAATTTGGTAAAAATAGAAGTTTGTTTGCGAGTACTACTGATAATTAAAAAAAATGTAAGTTTTCATATATATGTGTTTAAATAACAGCAAGACAAGAGGGATTGTTTTGTGAGTTGACCTGTTATTCTAAATTCATTTGAAACATTTTAATGAGTCTTTCGTTTTGCCGTATGAATAATATAATTATTGAAACTTGAGACTTTAAATGTTTTTGCATTCCTTTAGAATTTTTGTTATTTAGTAAGTTGTGATACAGTATTTTAAATAATCAATATACAAGTAATGTTATAACTATTTTGCGAAATGCTTGTTTTGAAAATTGTCTTGCTTTATTAATGTTTTTTGTCTATCAATATATATATTAATTTATATTATCATTTTAATGCTACATTATGTGTTTATATTTAGTAGTTGAATATTACAAAATATTTTTGAATAAAAAGGTTTGAGTATTGAACAAGTTTGTTGTAAAAAAAGGTGCATATACACATATTACACTACACTAAATACACATATTAGGAATTTTGGCTTTAGCGTTTACACAGTTGTTAGGCAACGCTTCCGAAATATACACATTTTCTATTATGGTTTAGTAATTAAGTATTTTTGTGTTAATGTCTACCAGTATATTCATTTAGTTTCAGGTGTTTACTATGATTTCAAATATGCTATATAATCAGTGAAAAAGATTGGAAAATTAATTGAAACATCCACTCATGGTGAGAAACCTACAGTTGAAAAATAAATGAATGAATAAATAAATAAATAAATAAGTGAATGAAAGGAAAGGACTTATAAACTGCAAATTTAAATGAATAATATGTACATTTTTATTAATATTGGTATAATGGTGGCTTAAATGAGGGATTATAAATACAACAGATGGCTTTAACAACAGATGGCTTATCGTCTTATAGGTTGAATAACCTTATAGTTAATAAGTGAAAAGTGATCCATTATGTACAGTGACGTACCAATATACCGATTTCCATGGTGAACTTCCAGTGAATTGAACCTATATATAGGACGTTCCACAATATAGTGATTTCGTCAGTGATACTTAACAAAGACCATTAACCCTCTGGCGGCCGCGGTTCTCTTCACAATTGAATCACTTACAGATTCATCTATTTTTGTCCTAGACGTCCAATATTCAATTCCATTTTCTGAGCAATGGTTTCTAATTGTTTCTATAATTCCTCTGTCAACATTGCTTGAAATTGTTCTAAAACACTAGCCTCCATATTGATATGAGTTAAAGCAACTATTTCAAAGTACAAAAATATAAATGTCTCAGTTTGTGACGAAAATAAGAAACATGCACTTAAAACAAGAAACACTAAGAATTTTGATATTACGACCATTAGCAATCAATCCTTGTTTTATTCAGAGCTCAGATTACACTTTGCGAAGTGCTTCAATATAAAATAACCACAGATATAAACTAGTACCATATATTGTCTGTTATTCATAAATGCATATTAAGGCGGAATTTGCCCGTTTTCATCTCGTAAGTCGTAGATCACTTGCTCACTGGTATGGCGTAAAGAAACCTCCTAAGCATAATCCACTCACCATTTTTAGCGTAAAATTTAAATCTGTTCTTTTACTTGTAGGGTCTTCATTCTAGTGGGAGTAACGTAAGAAAAAATAAAAAGATTTTTAAATGAGTTACATGTCTGGCTAACTGCTGACAAGTAAAATTTAATATCAATCGATTCAGCCATTTATGGAGCTAATACCAGATTAGGTTGATGTTGAATTTTTTGTACTGAAGTATAGTATGCAGATTGTTCGTCTTCTCTCTCTTGAATGTTTATTTCCGAAAACACTGCTGCAGGCGACACTTTTTTAAAAGTAAAAACGGCTAGTGTGCCAACTGTCCTTTCTCTAACAAGAGAGACCACTCAGAATATAATATTTGACGTACAGTTTTAATCTTGTTCCCGTCTTTATGATACCCATTTGAATGAACGTAACGCAATAAAATGCCACTTAAATGAACACGCTCAACATATTGTGAGCGTGTGGCCCCCCTCACTCCCATTTCATCTTAATTTTTCCAGTAGTTTCTACCTGAATTGGAATGAGGCTCTATGCACTGTACGTTGATGCATACTGTGTTATGGTTTTATCTTTGTCAATGAGTTGGCCGTACTGTGAGTGTTGACTTGAACTTTTTGTTCGTCGGACAAAGGAATGTGATGTGGTCGTGACTTTATAAAAAAAAAGTCCAATTGAATCTAAAGTAATCGAAGAATATTTTGACTATTTTTAATATTTTAATTATTGTATTTTAATGAAGAATACATTTAATACTTTTAGATATATATATTCCTTGTAAGAAAACACTTCTTATAGATATTCTTAAAATATTTTCTCTGTCATGACTAGCGCAATCTTACAGACGCTGAAAGAAGAAGGCGCGGTGTGCTTGGCGTGGATTGCAATATGGACTGTCTTGCAAATGTTGTGTGCATCGAAAATCAAAAATTTCTTTCATCATCTTTAAAGGTGTAGTGGAAAAAATTGTGTGAAAAAGGAATTATGATCAAAATAATAGTTTAAGCATTAAATTTTCATGGAGTGAATGAACGTATGTAAAAGAAACGCATAATTTTCGAAGTGACGAATTACCACGACTTTTGAACAAAGGATAGATGCAGTTATACATTCGACTATTGGCAAAGTTACACAGGAGCGACCGAGATAGAGCCTAAAATACGACCATTGAAGAGGAAACATGAATTTATAAGGAACTCCTTAACTCGGAATAATTATATGACCCCCCCTTTTTTTCTTCTCTTAAAATCTCCAAAATTAAAATGTTGTGTGAATTAGTGTTCAGTGAGCAACGTGCGTAAAATAATCAAGTCTCTTATCACGCAATAAGCCGGCTTCTTCGTCGTCATATCATATATTTTTAAGTTAATCTGTTAAAATTCTTTTTTTATTTTTTTCTCCTATTAACTAATATATGGACTTATATTTCGTACGCTAAAATAATGAAAGGAAAGAATTGAAATACAAAAGCATCAAAAGGTATAAATAAAGTCAATATTAATAAAATACAGAAGTATGTATGTATGTGATATGTATATTATTTTGTGCTTGAGTAAAACCAAATTCGTGTACATTTTTGTTTTCAGTTGTTATCCATGTTCCTCGCATCAATCACTACAGGTACGGTAAGAATTCAGTACTCGCTAATACAGATCTTGAGTGGACTCGAAGTAGGCGTGTCAATGAAGGTGGGTACACGCGTATGCCAGCTTGGTTCGGATTCATCTCAAGTTGCGAGCAGATCCAGTTCCTCGTACGAATTCTAACCACTAAAACCACCATTAGTAAGGCGTATCGGACAAGATACGAACCCAGGTCATAAGTATGTCTTCCCAAATAGGGGTAGGCAGGAATCGAACCCCACCATGTTATATGAATGACCTTCCCGAACAGAAACACGAACCAATCGTGTTATAAGAATGGCGCTCCGAAACAGGAACAGAACTCCTGCACCGTAAAGCAAAAGTAGTGATTCATGCATAGAAACATAAAATACAAGGTAAGTTTCTGACTCGTGTTTAGAAATTTTATGTAATTGTGCAAAATGGATGAAAGTACTGCCAAGTTGTAGGACGCAATTAAACGCGAAATGCAAAATTGACGCGAGTCTTTAGAAAGCAAAATTGAAAAAAATAATGAATCTTTGGAAGGAAAAATATTCAAAGTGAATGAACAAACCAATAAAGTGCGTGAGTCTTTAGAAAATAAAATAGTTGAGATCAATGAATCTTTAGAAAATAAGATGTCAGAAATATCAGAGGCAACAAAAAGGCAGATTGACGATAAACTTGAGGTGCAATTAGAAATAATAAGAAAAGAATGCGTAGGTAGATACGAAAAAATATCCAAAGAAATAGATGAGAAATGCGAGAAAGTAAATGATAAATGTGAGAAAATATGGGGGAAAACAGTTCAGAATTATCAAGAACTTGAGAACATTACGGTCGATTTGGGTAAATGTAAAGAAAAGGCGGACCGAGCATTCGAGAAAATTGAAGCAATCGAGGAGTCAGTAAATAAAATTGAAGGTAATTTAGAAAACAAAGGAAAAATGTTAGTGGGATTAAATGATACGACTCATAAGTTAGAAAGAAACGTCGCAATATTGCAAAGTAGGGTCGATACTCTGTCACAGAACACTATCCCTCCCGGTATCGATGTGATCAATATGAATCAAAATATTGCTTTAATAGGTGACAGGTTGTCAAGTTTAGAAATAAAGGTAGATGAAACCCAAACGAAGTTAACCTCATTAGCGGAGAGCGCTAGCAGAGAAGGGAGTGAACGTAATTGGCGTAGATTAAGTATGTCGGGTGATGATAGGAGTAGTCATAAGTCAAAATACAGCAGTACGGAAGAAACTAGTAGTTCCAACCAAACAGATTCTAGTTCTTCGACAGCAAGTGAGACAACAAAGCTATAGAAGCGTATTAAAGTAAGAAAATCAGACAGGGGTGATGTAAAAAGGGCTAAACGACGAATATTGCGTCATGGTGATATCGAAATGTTCCCAAAGTTTTCAGGTTTAGAAGATGATCAGTCACCAACTTCGTTTTTAAAGCAGTTTAAGATTGCGGCGCACGCTGTAGATGTACCTGAATCCCAATATTTAGATGTACTAGGATTTGTTTTTACCGGTAATGCTCGCGAATGGTACAAGTCAAAATTAGGTACATTTCGTTCATTTGAAGATTTCACTAAAGAATTTGAAGCTCAATTTGCTTCTGAACAAGTTATTGCAAGTAAACTATCGGTGTTGCAATCGCAAGCGTTCAACCCAAAAACTGATGCTACCGTTACCGACTTTGTTCACAAAAGATTTAATAAGATACGCGGTTTGTCATCTAATATACCGGAAACTTTCATTGTGAACACTACTAAACAGTTGATTCCTATTTCTTACCGACGACAGTTAGCATTGTTCCCAAATTTAGATTTCAATTCATTTTTAACTGCTATACAAAATCTTGAAGCACTGTATTATGACAGCAGAAATATTAATGATAGGAACAATTTTCATGGTAGAACTGTACGTGTCAATCAGGTAAATGAAGTGCAAGGGAATTATGAGAAGTTCAATAAAATGGAATTTATGGTCATGGTGATAACCGTAATGAAAACCGTAAAAATTCAGGTAAAGGTAAGTTTTACGGACCAAAAGGGAAGGGAAGTCCGAATAAGAAAAAGTTCCATTGGAGCAAAGGTAAGAATGGTTATGCAAGAAAAAATGATCGTAATGAGGGCCAAGGTAATAACCGTAGTAATTACGAAGATGATCACGAGTATAAAAATTCAAATCAAAACGAAAGAGCGAACTTTGTAAATAGTAACCATGATGAAGGTATGAACCGAACACAGCCAATGCCCACGTAAGCTCAACCTGCACCACAATTTCCATTTTATAGTCCAAGAGTTATGTTTCCACAAAACAAAGATCAAAATTTAAAATAAAAGTGCTCTCCAACTCGAGTACGGTTGGGAGAGTTGGTAATGTAAATGGTAATTTTGGTACTGAAAGTCAAAATGCACTCAAAAATGATTCGCAATGCGAGCTTGTCGTCATTGGAAAGAACGTAGTTAACGTAGTAAGCTGGGACATTGATTCATCTGAAAGTAGTGATGAAGAACAGAAATTTAATAGTCAATCTAGGTCAGCTGAAATAAAAGTACAGATTTTTGATCAATCAGTAGTAGCCTTGTGTGACTCTGGAGCTTCAGTCAGTATTTTGTCTTTAGAGACATGGAAACGAATACCGTCAATCATATCACACCCTCACTTGGGACCAGCTCCACATAATTTGTTGGTGGGTTTTTCAGGTAAGAAAAAGAAACAGGTGCAAGGTGAAACAATATTGTGTATTGAAATAGGGAAAGTTAGTTTTGACGTACGTGTGCTAGTTGTCTCTGACTTGAATACTGAATGCTTGTTAGGTAGAAATTTTCTTACTCAATCCAAGGCAAAGATAGATTTTGGTGATAAACCTATTACGGTTGAAAAAGAAGGGGAAATCGTTAACATAGCTATGCTAGGTGGTCAGGCTGACAATACCAAAGTTACAAAAATCCTGACTAAATGTAAATTACAGCAAAAGGTAAATTTTGTGTCTCAAGCTGGTATTGAAACTAAAGTGAATGTTGCTAGCGACAGTGATGATGAATCAAAAATTTTATATGAGATTGTAAAGGTTAATGCAGAGTGTCCCATAGTAAATGATTTGGTACGTGAAAAGCATAAATTAGAAAAAGAATGGGTTAATCATGTCGTTCTTTCTGATCAAGCTTACAATAAAATTAGAAATTCTTGTAGTAACGAAAAGGAAATGAAAGCGTTAAACTTAGAAATTGTCAATGAAGATAAATTTTTGTTTGATTACTATTCACAACAAATGTCAGAGATAGATTGTGAGTTCGAAAAAACGCATTGTAAGTCGTTAGATAGAGTTGCAGTCTGTAACACATTTGATAGTAAAATAGAAAGTGAATTTGTTTCAATTTCAGAAATACGGGAAAAGGTTAAGGAAGCTCAATTGTCAGATTTTGAGAAAGAAAAATTGTTCAAATTGTTCTTGAAACACAGGAAAATTTTTAAAAAACATTCCCGGACGTTGTAATAAATCTGAGTATGAAATTGAGGTAGACACTGACCAACCTTTAGTTAAAATGCAATATACATTACCATATAAATTCAAAGAACATATCGATTCACAAATTCATGGGTGGTTACAATGTGGTGTAATAGAGTCTTGTGTATCAATCCATTCAGTCCCAATTTTCTGCGTGCCAAAGAAAAATACTAGTAAAATGCGTGTAGTAGTAGATTTAACGGTTTTGAACAAGCATGTAAAAATAAAACAATTAAAGGTAAACAAAATAGATGATCTGTTGTTAAAGTTTCAGGGTGCAAAGTACGTATCTAATTTTGATTTAGTAGGAAGCTATACACAAGTTCCAATTTCTGAAAACTGTAGAGATTATACAGCATTTTCTTGGAATGGTAAGATGTACAGATTTATATCCATCTCTTTTAGATACGCTAACGGAGGCGTAGGATTAATGGCTTGTCTTTTAGTCGTGTTAGGTCATGCATTATTTGATAAATTAGTTACTTACATTGATGATATTTCTGTACCAACTTTTTCTTTTGATGAACAGTAAGAAATTTTGAATTTGATGTTTACTAAATTTGAAGAAGCCAATATGAATGTAAATTTAAAGAAATCTTCATTTTGCAATACGACTTTTCAATTTCTCGGTTTCGTAGTCACACCTGAAGGCGTGAAAAAGGATCCATCATACGTAGAAACAATTCGAACATTGCCTCGTCCCAAAAATGTAAAGGAACTGAAGTGAGGGTTAGGTTTGTTCGAGTGGTGTTCTAAATTCGTATATCATTTCGCTCATCGAGCCAGTCCATTGTTTGAACTTCTGAAAAAGAATAAAAAGTGGGTATGGACTGAGGAATGTGAGCAAAGTTTTGTTAACTTAAAAGAATCATTATCTGAAGAAGTGTTGTTAAACCATCCGCTGTTAGATCATGATTTTTGTTTAGTGACAGATAGCTCGCTCGTAGCAGTTGGAAGTATATTATTCCAAGAAGTTGATGGTGAAAAACACATACTTGGTTTTTACAGTAAAACTCTGAATAGTGCACAGCGAAATTTCACTATCACGGAATTAGAGGCGTATGCAATTGTTACAGCTATACGTAAATGGGGACATTTATTATATGGACATCACGTGAAAGTTTATACAGACCATAACTCATTAGTGTTTTTGAATAAAATTCGCCATTGGAACTCTCGTTTGGCTCGGTGCAGTCTCGAACTACAGGGATTTAACTTAGAAATAAAGCACATTTAGGGAGTGAAAATGTTGCCAGTGAAGCAATGTCCAGGATAGTTTTAGCCCCTTCTAGTGAAATTTTGGACATCAACAATTTGGAAGTCCTCCCATCATTTTTCAAAAACCTCACACCAGGAGAGTTAACCGAAAAACAAAAAGAGCATCCTGAGTACAGTAAAATTATAAAATTTTTAGAAAAACCAAACGACCCTTATAGTAAGATGCAAAATATAAATGTAGAGAAATTCTACAAATTGGAACACGGGATTTTGTTGTATAAGAACTTTCATTTCTCTAACAGCTGGAGAATTTGCATTCCACCATCTTTAGTAAATCTGGTAATTGAAGAAATGCATAACAACCGTGGACATTTCGGATGTGAAAGAACTAACTTTTCTCAGCGAAATTTGTTATTGGAAATTTATGCGACGAGACGTGATGAACTATATTAACGATTGTCTCGAGTGTAAACGAACTAAAGTTGATACTCGACCCCCAGCTAGACCTCTAGAAACCATACAGGTGAAAGTCCCTAGGAGATTGATTTCAATTGATATCATCGGACCTCTTGTGCCATCTCCTTCAAAATGTAAATTTATACTTTCAGTCTTGGATGCTTTTACTCGCTAACCTTGTTGTTTATCCGATCCGGAACGCTACTACGAAGTGTGTAGCTAAATGTTTGGAATCGTTGTACTTTGTGCACTTAGGAATGCCTTCAGCTATATTAGTGGACAATGGTAGTTGTTTTATTTCTAAAAACTTAAACAAAAAATCTAAGAATATGGTGTTAAAATATTTTATTCCACGCCGTACCATCCAGCCTCGAACGCGGTCGAGAGAATCTATCGTGAGACGAACAGGTTGTTAAGACTATTTTGTAAAGATGATCAAGTTTCCTGGGAGAAATTTATACCGCAAGTTGTTGTGTTATTGAATTATTCGATATCAAGTAGTCTTGGCGCGAGTCCGGCTAGTTTACATTTGAACATTCAGGCTGAAAAACCCATCTTCGAACATTTTGGCATTTTTACAAATGATACAAGTGAAAATGACAATGAAAGTTGGGATTATAAATTGGTAATGCCAGATTTCAAAAGAAAAGGAGTGATCCGAAAGCGAAATGAGAGGTACAATTCTCAACAGGAGAGTAAACACAAAATACAGGTGAATGATCTGGTTTTCTTGAAACAGACAAACTTAAGTTCTGCAACAGACAAGAAAATCTCAAAATTCTTTAATGTGTTCAAAGGACCTTATCTTTGTATTAATAAACCATCAAATTCAGAAAAGGTGTTCGAATTGTTAGATCCTTTAACTGGTAAATCAATTGGATCGCATTCAGTAGACCGACTTAAGGTGTGGAAACCTACGAAACAAACTCGTAAAATTTGGTTAAATTTAGCTGTGAAACATAATTCTGAGAAATACCATGAAGTGATTTCAAGCGAATTTAAAAATTCAGATTTAGAAAGTAGTGTTAAAAGTGTTTTTTGCAACGCATTAACCACAATACCAGTGTGTTTATCTTAAAAGGTTCAATCAAGAAGTAATAACCAACGAATACACAAAATTTTGGGAATATTGTTGGAAGTTGATAAATATTTGAATTTTCTGTACTGTAAAAATCTGTGTTCATCCGATGTGTTGGAATTAGCATTGGTAAATTTACAAAACTCTTATGTGTTATTGAATGAGAGAGTTCAAGGAATGTAAAAAAAAAGTTTTTCATACGATATAAGCAGTCCTCTGTGATCAGCTATGCCACTTCCAGATGGCTGTTGATGTTTTCTTTTCCAAAGTAATGGAAAAACTAGCAAAAATATATGCCAAGCCATTGAGATGAGTTTCCCCCCTATATATTTTGGGTAATGTGATATTTCTTTAACGCTCGGAGTAAGCAATTTTGGTAAGTCCCATTCTTTACTATTTTAAATTTTTAACCTTGTGTTCTATGTTTTGGCCTCATCTCGGGGTGGAAAACAAATAATTCATTGTGGGTAGGTATCTTTGAAATTTAGCCAGGCAGACCTTGTCGAGTGGTCAGAAAGAATCATAACTGAATTATTACGATGTAAAAATTCAGCTGTGAATCTTAAAGGCGCCGATAAATTTTATTAAATCTCGACAAAAACGTATGTTAATCAATATTGTGTGAAAATAAAGTTTTAATATGTAATATGTTTTGAAAAAATTATTTACTAATGAGAGAATTTATTTCATATATTCGTGTTATCGTATTATTGCATTATGTTTGAAAATTTACTTATAAGTTGATATAGTGTCGTTTAAATGTCGTATTTTGAATGTTTGAATAATGAAAATATTACATTAGTAAAAGTTATTTTGAAAATTAGCCATAAGTAAGTACATATACGTATAAAAATAGTTATCTTTGCATTTTATATTTTATTCTGTTTAAAATATTGAAAATTTCATATGTTTAGTATAATAAGGATATTTAGTGTAAGATGTAACAACACGAGTCAGATACTTACAAAGAAAGAAAAAAAGGAAAGGTTGAAATTTTACGATTTATGTAATGGTATAAGAAATATATTATGAATAAATAGAATATGAAAACTACATATATACGATATAAAATGGAAATATAATAGATAATCAACATGTTATTCCATTTGTTTTGAAACATTGTGCTATGAACAAAAATATAATCTTATACTTGCACAAAAAAAACATTTAAAGTGAATAGCTCATAAAAGTAAAATAGCCCATCTACGTTTGTGTAAAGTATTAGTGAACCATCGTAAATCAAATATTAATAGTGCAAGAATGAAGAGGAGTAATAACCGGAAAAATAAATTCAAGAAGAGGAAAATTCCAAGATTCCAGGATTCTGATAATCTTCAAAGAAGATCATCGTCCCTTCCGCGCGCCATTTGTGAGCGTGTGGCCCCCCTCACTCCCATTTCATCTTAATTTTTCCAGTTGTTTCTACCAGAATTGGAATGAGGCTCTATGCACTGTACGTTGATGCATACTGTGTTATGGTTTTATCTTTGTCAATGAGTTGGCCGTACTGTGAGTGGTGACTTGAACTTCTTGTTCGTCGGACAAAGAAATGTGATGTGGTCGTGACTTTATAAGAAAATAATCCAATTGAATCTAAAGTAATCGAAGAATATTTTGACTATTTTTAATATTTTAATTATTGTACTTTAATGAAGAATACATTTAATACTTTTAGATATATATATTCCTTGTAAGAAAACACTTCTTATAGACATTCTTAAATAATTTCTCTGTCATGACTAGGGCAATCTTACAGACGCTGAAAGAAGGCGCGGTGTGCTTGGCGTGGATTGCAATATGGACTGTCTTGCAAATGTTGTGTGCATCGAAAATCAAAAATTTCTTTCATCATCTTTAAAGGTGTAGTAGAAAAAATTGTGTGAAAAAGGAATTATGATCAAAATAATAGTTTAAGCATTAAATTTTCATGGAGTGAATGAACGTATGTAAAAGAAACGCATTATTTTCGAAGTGACGAATGACCACGACTTTTGAACAAAGGATAGATGCAGTTATACATTCGACTATTGGCAAAGTTACACAGAAGCGACCGAGATAGAGCCTAAAATACGACCATTGAAGAGGAAACATGAATTTATAAGGAACTCCTTAACTCGGAATAATTATATGACCCCCCCTTTTTTCTTCTCTTAAAATCTCCAAAATTAAAATGTTGTGTGAATTAGTGTTCAGTGAGCAACGTGCGTAAAATAATCAAGTCTCTTATCACGCAATAAGCCGGCTTCTTCGTCGTCATATCATATATTTTTAAGTTAATCTGTTAAAATTCTTTTTTTACTTTTTATTCTCCTATTAACTAATATATGGACTTATATTTCGTACGCTAAAATAATGAAAGGAAAGAATTGAAATACAAAAGCATCAAAAGGTATAAATAAAGTCAATATTAATAAAATACAGAAGTAAGTATGTATGTGATATGTATATTATTTTCTGCTTGAGTAAAACCAATTTCGTGTACATTTTTGTTTTCAGTTGTTATCCATGTTCCTCGCATCAATCACTACAGGTACGGTAAGAATTCAGTACTCGCTAATACAGATCTTGAGTGGACTCGAAGTAGGCGTGTCAATGAAGGTGGGTACACGCGTATGCCAGCTTGGTTCGGATTCATCTCAAGTTGCGAGCAGGTCCAGTTCCTCGTACGAATTCTACCCACTAAAACCACCATTAGTAAGGCGTATCGGACAAGATAAGAACCCAGAAGGCCATAAGTATGTCTTCCCAAATAGGGTAGGCAGGAATCGAACCCCACCATGTTATATGAATGACCTTCCCGAACAGAAACACGAACCAATCGTGTTATAATATTAAATATTTATTTCAAACAGTTCAGCTCCCTGTATTTTAGAATGTGATGCATAACATATTTCTTCACTTTTTCGGTACTCAGAGTGTAGTATTTATCTTCGCATGCCCTTTTTACTTTTAGCGTAAAAAACAATAATGAAGAGTGTTTCACGATCCTAATAACACACGAAAGGCATTGTTTGCAAAAATTCTGTAAAAGCAAAATTCCAAACCCAGTAGGCTATATATTTAAATTTTTGTGATTAGCATTAGAGCAGGTTATGATAAATTCTATGTTGAGAGCACAAACATAGGAGCACTAGCAATAATCAGAAAGTAACGAAAGTGCAAGTGGTTGACCATATTACCTTACCATATAGTCATATCCTTTAATGAATTGTAGAAAATAACTAATTATTTCACTCATCGAATAGCGATAACGTGATTTGAAGTGAAACACTTCCACGTCAGTTCCTCAGAGAGCGTAAATGAGGGGCCAAAATTTAGAGTACGTAAAGAATAGAAGAAACGGATAATTTTAGTTTGTTATCTACGGACATAGTTGTATATTTTATATTGTATCACATAGTAACAAATGTGTTTCCCTCACTTATTACGGATAAGACAAATTCAAATTATATCCTTTGTGTTGTGAAGCGGAAAAATTGTTATTACCAACCACAAGTTTGATAATATTTCAACAATAAGGATTGGAAATATTTTCCTAACTTGTATCGGATTTGTACCGTTTACTTGCAACTATTCTACAACAAACATTCCGGAATAAAAAACTTATTTCTTTTCATTTTTAGTAGTTAAGTTTAACAAATAAGGAGCTTGTGCTTTATACAATTTAGAAATTTGTAAGAATATCCGTAGCTTGAAACTACAAAGAAAGTTTCAATTCGTTCTATTTTAAGCCCTTTCGAAGTCGAATATTTGTTTACGCTTCTCTGAGCCTATCGTAGAAGTATGCATATTTGACATCCTGCTATTCCTGGTAGAAGAGGCAAATAACTCGTGAGTATTTTTTTATGAAGAAGGAAGTATTAATGTCCGTGCTGACAAACAATGAAAGAAATTGGTCGTAGTATTAAACTTGTTTCAAACTTCGTGATCAGAACGGCTCCTACTCTGCGGGTGGTATAATTTGAGACCGTTTCATTTCTTTTATGCGAGTGAAATGAACTGAGATCTTATTTGAGAATATAAAAGAATGTAAGAGTATCCCGGGTACAAACCATGAAACATTTCCCAACCATTCTATTTGAAACATGTTTGGAACTTTAAGAGCAATTGACAGTTGCTTTGCTTCTAGCTGGAGAGAATGTAATTTGTGATAACGTCTTTCTTATTAGTTGAGTGAAATAAATTTTGTTACTCTGCTTTTAGTATTAGACATAAGTGAGAATGGCCATAGATACAAGTTCCGCAGGATTTTGTATTTTTTTATTTAAGAACAGCTTTAGGATAGAAGATTAAGAATAGATTTATCAATACAAAATAACTATGCAAAGTATCTTAATATATTTTAAAAATGTGCACGACGGTTTCTTCCTTTTAGGTTCCGTTTAAAGGGGGTGGTTATTATGACTACAAATCGATTTCTAAGTAACGTTAGTTTCAATTTCTGTTATGGGGCAGCAGCAATAATGTTCTCGTTGTACTTTTAGAAAGGGTATTTTATAAGCGACTTTTCGTTCTTCTTTATAGAACTCCTGTAGATCATCATTATTAATTAAGTTCATTTCAGACCGATGTTAAGTCAAATTTCTTTGTGGGTTACTGAGATGTACGCATAAAATGCCAGCCAAGTGTTATTTATTTATTTATAAATTAGCCCTGTAAAGTCAACATTAAGAATATTATCTTAAATACGAATTTATTAAGTACATCCCGATTTTCGAACAAAATTTCTTAGTAGGATAGAAAACTGAACCGTCTAAGCTGCATTTCACTCTTGAATGTAGGTTTACATTAGTAGAGCACGATGATGGCTGAATCCAAGTTTTTATGAGACAAAGATTTAAACTGCTTTAAGAAAAATTATATTCCACTTTTATTATATTTCTTACACGGGGAAATATATTCTATGATCCGATCGAAAGAGCAGGAAAGTGAGAGTACAACGAACCAAGACAGACGAAAAGGTTATGGAACTAATGGTTTATAGTTTACTTCTGTATCAGTTTTCTTATATATTTTGTGTTTCCACGTATTTTTCCCTTTCTTTAATTTGCACTTTTCTCAATTTTTAAGACACTATTTTCGATTGAATTCCAACAAAATATGAGTTTTCTATCATTTTGTCAGAATGTATTGATAGCTTTTCCCATAGTTCATACTGCCTTTTTGGACAGGTCCTTTTTTTTTTTTTTTTTTTTTTTTTTTTTTTTGCGTTTGAAGCTGTAAACGCGGCGTTATTCCATACAAAATCAGGAAGTTCACGAGTGGCCTTAAAAATTAAAGTTAGATTTTCATTTCAAGTGAAATTGACGTTGGTTCGAGTAGAACTGGCTGATGACTCAAAGCTCATAGAATACAGGCTTGGGTGTCGTTTCTAAGCTTATGAATTACCCTTCACAACAATTTCCATTATCAAACCAGATTTCTTTAATTTGTACTATTGTTTTCTTTTAAGATTATAGCCTGCATTCTCCGTTTTTTGTAGACTACTTACAGTCTTATCTAGGACACTTGTCTCATGCCTTTTTCTTCCTTGTAATTGTCTATTTTCGTTGCCTCTCTTTCCTCGTTGGATATAACTCAGTAGGTTACGATTGTGCATTTTAAATATTGCATCGTCTTTGAAGTTTAAACTCAATCCCTTTCTCATTCGTTTCGTTGTGTTTTTCAAAATATTTTCTGAATTTAAAAAATACTCTAATAGCATATACCTTACAAAAATGGAAATCCTAAAACAGCAGGGAGTGAATCAAAAATCTACTTTCTCTTCTTTGTATTCAGTTAAATATGATGTTACTATTTGGGTGAATCCTTCGCGATTAATTCTCATCAGTATTGTCATAAAATCGATAGGATAAAGCGCGAGTAAAATGGAATTGAAACAAGAAGAAACTGCTGGCAATCAACAGGGATATCATCTAAAAGTTTGTTCTTGGCTTTCTTTTCATTCTTCCGAGTATCATTTTGTTATGGTTTATTTCTCTTTTCTATTTGGTCTATTGCCAAACAATATCTGGAATTACAAACATGTATTATAACGAACATTAACAAAACGGAAGTGATGTTCGCCTTTTTCAGGTTATTTCGAGAGAATTTAATTTTGTTTATAACAAGTTTTCGGCTTCGTTTGTAAATATTTATAATTTGTGCTAAAGTAACGTATGATTTTTCTCTTGTTTTCGTTTTCTTTCTTCTCGCGATATTCTTTACTATATATTGAGCTAAGTTCTCAAATTAATTTTCTATTTTACCACTTGATGTTATCCCATGCCTCTGGATTAGTCTGGCCTCTGGATTTTTCTAATATCAATAGTGTTATTATATCTACCAGGGTCATAATGAGAAGCTGTCAGGGGTGTAGACTTAAAATCATTAATAAGGCGCACTGAATGTAAAAAACAGACGTTATAACATATGCGTTTTTTTTATTTAACTTGCTGATAAACAGTCGTATGTGGAGTATTATTACAAACTATCCTCGCACACCGTTTAAACGCTCTAAATTGTAAGTTTCAAAACCACATAATGTTATTCCACTCAATAATACATCTACATCAAACATAAGGTGAAGACCTTAGAGGGCAAGGAAAGTGACTTTTGAAGTAGATAAATTTATGTCTAGGAAATTGGCACACCATAGTGAAATACAGATGGTGATCAGAAAAATGGAAACACCTGAACGAAATTGCAACTTACCAGATTAATATGGTGTCGGGCCACCTTTCGCCTTCAGAACAGCCTTGATGCGACGTGGGATGGAGGCATAGAGGTCGTGAATGGTAGCAAGTGGAATTTTACACCATTCCTCGTGCAGGGCATCGGCCAGTTCTGTGAGAGAGGATGGAGGTGGAAATCGTCGCCGTAATCTTGTTTCCAAGACGGACCACAGATGTCAATTATGTTGAAATCTGGTGATTGGGCGCGCCAGGGAAGGTGTTGAACGTCATCCCGATGTTCCTCAAACCACTCTGCAACAACTCCAGCTGTGTGAATGGGTGCCTTATCATCCTGGAAGATGGCGTCATTGTCCGGGAACAACATCCGGACCATAGGATGCAAGTGGTCTCCAGAATTGCGACATAATCGTTGGCAGTGATTCGTCCGCTAAGTTTGACCATAGGCCCACAGCATCACCAAGCCGCCGAGGTGTTTCACAGTTGGGCGGAGACACTGCAGATCATAAGCTTCTTTGGGTGTTCTCCACACACAAACACGGCCCGTGGTTGGGAATAGGGTGAAGGATGACTCATCCGATCATATCACACGTTTCCAGTCCTCAACGGTCCAAGCTGCATGGTCGCGGCACCATTTGCGGCGTGTGAAAGCGTTATGGTCCCTTATGAGCGGTTTGGCCCGTGCAACACGACCCCTTAATTTCATGTCATATATTTCGCGGCGGACTGTGATTGTCGAAACAGGGTGGGAGGGTGCTGGTTGAGTTCCTCCACCACTTGCTCCGCAGTGGCACGACGGTTCTGGGTGACAATGCGCTTTAATACCCGGCGTGACCTGACAATCATGATTTTATTCCGCTTCCCCGATGTGGTTTTCCCGAGTGTTGTCGACACTGTCCCACGGGACACACCTAACATAGTGGCCACTGCCGTCACACTCACTCCAAATAACCGCGCACCAACAATTTGCCCTCTTTGAAAATCTGATAGGTGTCCCATTTTACACTACCTCCGTCTGAGGCAGACACTGCTGTTCCACTGCGCCTGACGTAGTACGGAGACCGAAATAACACACCACCACCAGCGGTCCGGCGCTGCACGTGCCACATCACTGCCAACCCATACTTTGACGTGTTGCCAACAACAGTTTTTTTTTCATTTTTCTTATCACCATCTGTATATAAGCTGGGAGGATAACCACGACACAATTCACTCATTGGTAGACCCTCGAGTGGAGTGCGATGAGGTTTTCGAAGTTTGCATATTGTGATCCGCAGAGTGGTTTTCCGATTATAAATAAAACTTATTGGAAATATCATGTATAACTTGGATCCCTTTTATTATGGGGACCTCAATTGAGCTGTCTGAAACAGTGAACACAGTGAAAACAGTGAACTAAATGCATTTTCAAACTATCAGCAACCAGGTTAAACTTTGTAGTTTTTCATAATTTGTGATAAATTATCATTTTTGGAAAGAGTGGTGGGTAAAATCACATGAAAAGGTGATGTAAAAATGTGGCAATGTACAATTTTTGTGGTATTTGACATCCAGGGTTTCCAATTTTACACATACTTGTTGACAGCTCGAAAATGGAGTTATGATAGTTCACTTTGGTTTCAGACAGCTTAATTACTATTGATGCACTGTCAATAATTATATATATATATATGTAGTGGCAGTGCATCATATATATATATATAGCATTTAACTTTTATTACTTTGATCTGTTTTCATGACAAGAAGGAAGGACATCCTTACCTTATATCAGAAATTTTTCAATTCTGCATTATCATGACATAATTTATTATTTAAGACATCTTTATTCACTTTATTTAGTATATCCTTTCATACTGCATTAACATAAACGATTGAAGGTTGTCTTTCCCGAGGTTTGCTCTCAATCCTTATTTTATAATATTGAGTTTCAAGAAAAGCATATTTACAACTTCCTTTCTACATGTGTAAGAGGGAGAGAAGGAGGAACTTGTATAATATTAAAGAGGTATGTATAACATAAGGCATACATGTGATATTCATATATAATTTTAAACGCACACGTAAGGATGGACTTGCAAGTTTACTTTGATTTCCTACATCCCTGGTTCAATATCGCTTTTAACATGCTTCCTCTTCATACTCACTAATTATATATTAATATCATATTCACTCACAACATCTCCTTGTGACGTCTTGGACTAAATATCTGCATAAAATTTTAGTTCTTCGATAGTTTTCCCTTCATCTATGCCACAGATTTTGTTCATTGCATTTGAGGGTAGTACGTCTTTTAAATCAGAAATCCGTCTTGGATCGAAACACACAAAGTCGTGGTAAAGGTTTTCGTGTTTCGAAATCCGGTTAGTCACACTGAATGATTTTGTTAAGGACATCACTGAAAACGCACGGTTTGAAACTTTTCTCTTCTGTATTCTTTGATTTCATGACATGCCAGTTCAGATCATGCAACGATATTATATATTTGTGAATTACTTCAATTTTTCTTGTAGCTATCTTGGGGAAAGGTACTACTTAAAAGTGCACAATCTGTTGGTAAGAAGAAGAAAAAACATAGAATATATGTTGATTTCAGATAGATAGTCTCTGTTTGTGGTTACAGTAATAAGATAGCATTTTTGTTTCGGTTTGCTATGGCAACTGGAACTTATTAATGGAGATTACATAATAAAAAGTAGTTGTGGTGAATGTGATGTGTCTAGTTCGAAATTTATGCAATCACTAGCTATTACAAATATACGTATAAATTGAGGGTGCCTGATAGGAGTAACTTATCTTAGTATTCGAACTGGGCTAATGTGACGAAAAATACATTAAATTTAATTATAACGTTACAATCGAACGAATACATTCTATGGTTTGATATTATTTGATCACAGCAAAACGCATGTCTCTTGCTGGTTTCTTCGGAACCTACCCCCTCTCCAACTCCCTACTACCCGTACAACCTCCCGTTTACGCGGCACCCAATCTGCTACGTTCCTTGTGGATTACAAGGATATTCTTTTTGTTAACCAGTGTTATCTTATTATCAACACCTGGTGTGAAATGCCACGTAAATTCCGCGTGGTCAACAACTCAGTTTCAGAACTAGAGCGCACTAACGGATGCAACATATATATTTTGAATTTTGTATCTAAGTACTATGAGAATCGTCAAAGTAATTTGAATGATATTTTTATTACTTGTTTATGGTAATGAACAATTTGTTAAACCATTAATTTTTATTTTAACTGAGTGTGACGTGAAAAAGTCACGAAATATCAAAACTGTATGCGAGGTGGCAATAATACCATCACTTGCCAGCACATGATTCGGGTACTACTTTCCTAGTGTAATCATTAGCAAAAACGAATTCACACATGTGGAACTATTTCCAAACAAGCAAACGGAGTGAAATGAATAGTATATACCCAGTCAGGAAAGTCCAGAGGATTAGTAAAATGTATTCGCATTAATAGTAATTGTATTTAAGCGCAGATCTCAACGTTAAGAAACTTAAAACCAGAAACGTAATAAAACGACACAATGATCTTACATTTCTCCAGACACTATTATGTTTTCACCTTGAATTTACCATGAAACCATTGCCTTCAGCAATCTTACAAACACACAAATCTTAAAAGATAAGGTTGGTAAATACTCTTTACATCTCTTATACGGTACAGCTTCTATACAGTATTTATACAGTATACGGCACAACTTCTACACAGTATTCATATTAACTTCTTTCTCCATAACTAAACGCAGCGAAATGATAGCTATTCCATTAAAAGTTACTAGGTTTGGAAACACACCTGCTCGAATCACAGGTAGCGTATTGAGTTATCAAAATTGCCAGAAGGCCATTTTATAATTTTTACGTTTGTAAAGAAAAGTTTAATCGAATATTTCTGATTCAGGCCTACACATCCGGGATAACAATGCTACCAACTTGAAATGTACAAGATATAGCTAGAGGACCAAATATTAAAACATGTACAAATTTTACCCTGAAATCCAAATTGAAAAGTTGAATATAATAAAAATTCAAGGATAGAGTAGTCATATAGATAAATTATTTGATCTCTGTGGGTTCAAACTTCAGAAAAACGATCATATGGCATTTAATATATATTTGACTTAAAAGCCGTTTCTTGTAGGAAGCGGAAACCGTTGGCAGCTAAGTTAGTCCGACGGTGATTTCTTCCGGCGTTTGGTCTACCATGCAGTGACATGTTTGATCATATTCGGTATTTAATCTTCTAGTATAAGAATTATAGGAACCATGACCTATAAACATTTCCATCGTTTCTTTGTTTAAATCTCTATTCCCATCTTCCTAATTGTAAGGTCCGTATATATTATTCCAATTTGTCCTTTTATAAATATTTTTTACCATGATATGCATTTTCTTTTGATGATTGCGTTTAGCTACATAATAGGAATTGCTCCAAATATTTCTTAAACGTTCACTTATTTCTCTTTAATCCAATTTTTTATTACTTGTCTTAGTCACCCAGCCACTAACATTTAAGGATACTGGCGTTCTAAGAAATAGTAGCTCCTTTCTTCAATTGAATCCTTTCAGTTTATGTCTGATAGCTTGACATCGTACATGGCAACACGTATGCCCCGAAATATGACATGTCAGTATATTTCTCCAATTGGAGCAAGAAAGAATGAATATTTCGCCATCACTTAGAGACGCACTAGATAGATTTGATAAACTACATTAACGTTGAATTCTAAGAGAGAAAAATTAATACAAACAAAATTAATATAATTATATGCATCATGCTGAGACAGAGAAAGCATGGCGGGTATGACTTTTCTTAGTTTTGTTATGTAATGTTTTACATTACAGCGTAAATAAATCTTCGAAAATAATATTTACGAGCTCTCGCATGAACACGCGTTCAAGTATCGGCTGGTACAAGCTATATTTTACAATCAAAACACATTATTTTGTTAATAATAATTTGTTTTCTGCTTTTCTTGTAGATATCTTAAATTTTATTGGCCAGTGCTTAGTGGAGGCTAGTGTTGGTGAAATATCATTACACTTCTATTTCTTTCTTTTAACTGCGTGGGTTATTCCTGTGGCCATAAAGTCGTGGTTTTTGTCGTTGTTAGAACCTTGTAAATATAACCGTAACGTTCACAATGATTTTCGCTGTTTTTCCAAAAGTTTACACACCCTTTCTCTCTCTCACTTGTGTGTTGCATTCTTCCCAGCTTTGCTACGGCAAATCACGATTTCTTCCGTACATACGTTGTGTCATAAACCGAAGCTGGGGAGAACGGTAGACAAAACATAGATACCGTAAAAATGGAAAAGTGAGCAAATGATCAAATTAACCTCAGATATTAACAAACTAAAATTATCTTCTGGCGCAAATCGTAAAACCTGGTTAAACTGTGCAGAAAATGTGATAATACTGAATGTAATTTACACAAATTAAAAGAACATCAAAAAATTACAAATGAAAAAGTAGCTTTTACTGTATATATTTTCGGCCGTGTTAATTTTTTTATTTCCACTTTTATCTTATTTTATTTTCTTTTAATACTGTACTGTGGCACAATTGATAAATTAAGATTTCACTTAATCACAATAATCTTCGACCGGTCAACTCCTTCAGAGACGTTGCAGTTAATAAGATCTCAGGCGTTCCACGTCGGATTACCCTAAGGGTCCGCTGGAGTCCTCTGCAGATAGTAATAAGCGATCGTTCAAGCAGGCACAATTGCTCCTTCATTTTCAATAATATGCAGCCAGAATTTGTCACAAAACTGAGATTACAAACGAATGTTAGGGTGCTAACACATATGTACTAGTCACTTCACTGCTGATTTCTGCACAATATTTGAAAAAAATATTTTACACGGAGGCGTATGAAAATATCGTACAACCACTGATGATAAACAAACAAAAAATTGGATCTCACGTATGCAAACGGCGATTTAGCTTCCAAAGCTCAATCCGTACAATTGGAGCACTCATAAGAGTATAACATGAGTTTACTTTAGAACAATGCACTCCACCGTATAATCCTAACAATCGTTTCTAATCTCAGTTTTGTGTGACAAACCCGAAAATAAAATAAAAAGATATTTCGAAAATACCGAAAATAATAAAAGATAAAAGGGGAAATAAAACAAGTTAAAACGGCCGAAAATATATACAGTAAAAGCTACTTTATCATTTGTAACCTTTTGATGTTCTTTAATTTGTATGAATTATATTTGGTATTATCATATTTTCTGTAAAGATTAAACAGGTTTTGTGATTTGCACATCATAATTTTAGTTTGTTAATACCTGAGCTTAATTTGATCATTTGTTCACTTTTCCATTTTTACGGTATCTATGTTTTGTCTACCGTTCTCCCCAGCTTCGGTTTATGACACAATGTAGGTACGAAAGAAATCGTGATTTGCCGTAGCAAAGTTGGGATAAACGCAATAAACAAGTGACAGAGAGAGAGAGAAGGATGTGTAAAGTTTTGGGAAAAAAGCGAAAATCTATATGAACGTTCCGAATATATTTACAAAATTCTAACAACGACAGGAAACAGGATTTCATGTGTTTTGAGAGCAAAATATAGCTTGTACCAGCCGATACTTGAACGCGGTTTATTTCAAAAAATAACACGACCTAGTTCCGACGTATTCATGCGAGAAGTTGCGAATATTATTTTCGAAGTTTTATTTACGCTGCCCGAACATTACATAATAAAGCTAAGAAATGTCATTCCCGCATGCATTATTGGTGAGTACACATCCTTCAAGAGGTACAACTGGCTTCGTAGATTTATGAAATCAACGTTCTAATTATCCTTAGAGAGCTAGTGTGAATATAGTAAATTAGGGAAACCAATCTTTAAATCGTCGATTCCATCCTGTTCAGCCTAACCATAGATAGGTGGGCAACATGGAAATTTTGAAACTTTTCTCTACCGTGGGAGATCAGTTTTAAAACTTGATAACGTCTCTTCTTCGTAACTGTCTACATATTGTATCCTTGGTATTCTTCTTCCTGGTATTTCTATTGCATTCCCACTATCAGCATGGTGATCACATCGGAGTGCCGAATAAGATGCCAAAGCATAGTGTTTCTTCTTTTTCCTATTATTTTCATGATCTGTTTTCCTTCATTAGCAACCCTTAGTGCTTGTTCATTTCTTTTTCTTTCCGTGCATGATATACGCAACATTGTGCTCCAAGACCACATTCAAAGTGCTTCTAGCTTAGATATTTTAGCTTTTCTCAATGGAAATCCTCGATTGATCCTACATATATTTAGACTTAACAGTAACTCCTGAAGATAGTGGATTAAATTTGCCTGACCTTGATCTAAAAATACAATGTTTTTTTCTGAGGCCAGATGTTAACCCATAAACATTTATAAACCGTAAATAAACTAAAAATTGAAATGGAACCGGGGGCAACTATATGGCAGTGTGGAGTTTTATGGCTGATTTGAGCATACACCTGATTTGAGCATACGCGATCGTGCACCCAATTCGACAGCGTGTAAGACTCGTTCTAATTAATCTTCGTTCGAATGGCAGCCTGGAACTACAGTTTGTTTTTCAGGGAGTTAAGCATGGTAAGCTATGTTCGCTATTGAAACTAAAAGCGGTATATTCCTTAAAGGAAAGAGAAAAAACAAAAACAAAAAGATGGGAAATGCAGACTTTCTATTCTTAAAAGTTGAAATTTCGTTGTGCTGTCCATGCTTTCTGTCTTAGCATGATGCATATTGTTATATTCATTTTGCTTGCATTAATTTTCATACCTTAGAATTCAAAGTGAATGTAGTTTATCAAATCTATCTAGTGCGTCTCTAAGTGATGGCGAAATATTCACTCTTTCTTGCTCCAATTGGAGAAATATACTGGCATGTCATATTTCGGGGCATGCGTGTTGCCATGTTCGGTGTCCAGGTATCAGACATAAACTGAAAGAATTAAACTGGAGGAAGGAGCTACTATTTCTTAAAACGCCAGTCCCCTTAAATGTTAGTGGTTAGCTGACATGGAAAAGTGATAAAAAATTGGATTAAAGAGAAATAAGTGAACATTTAAGAAATATTTCGAACAATTCCTGTTATGCAGCAAAAAGCAATCATCAACAGAAAATGCATATCATGGTAAAAATTAACCAAGAGATGACAAATTGAAAAAAAATATACCGACTATTAAAATTAAAAAAGGCAAAAGAGAATTAAACAAAGAGACGAAGAATATGTTTACAGGTCAGGGTTCCTCTAATTCTTATACTAGAAGATTAAATACCTAATGTGATTAAACATGTTAATGCATGGTAGACCAAAAGTCGGAAGAAATCACCGTCGGACTAACTAAGCGGTCAACGGTTTGCGCTTCCTACAAGCAACGGCTTTTGGGTAAAATATAGTGAAATGCCATATGATCGTGTTTCTGAAGTTTGAATCCACAGAGATCAAATAATCAATCTATTTGACAACCATATCTTTGAGTTGTATTATATTCAACTTTTCAATTTAGATTTCAGGGCAAAATTTGTACATGATTAAATATTTGGTCCTCTAGCTATATTTTGTACATTTCAAGTTGGTAGCATTGTTATCCCGGATGGGTAGTCCTGAATCTGAAATATTCGATTAAACTTTTTTATACAAACGAAATAGTTATAAAATGTTATAAAATGGCATTCTGGTAATTTTGATGACAAACTACGGTACTTGTGTGTCGAGCAGGTGTTTCCAAACCTAGTAACTTATTATGAAATAGTTATCATTTCGCTGCGTTTTACTTATTTACAATTTTGAGCGTTGAAACGGTCTGCGAGGATAGTTTATAATAATACTGCATATACAACTGTTGATAAGCCTGTTTAATAAAAAATACGCATATGAAATAACGTCCCTATGTTACAGTCAGTGCCCCTTATTTATGATTTTATGTCTACGCCCCTCACAGCTTCTCATTATGACCCTGGTAGAAACGAGAACAATATTGATATTAGAAAAAGCTAATTGAGATACATGGGATAACATCAAATGGTAAGATAGAAAATTAATTTCAGAACTTAGCTCAATATATGGTAAAGAATATCGGGAGAAGATAAAAACCAGGAAAGCAAGAAAAAATCACACATTCCTTCAGCACAAATTATAAATCTTTATAAACGAAGACGAAAACTTGTTATAAAAAAATTATCTTCTCTCGAATAAACGTGGAACAGGTGAACATCACTTCCATTTTGTTAATGTTCGTTATAATACATGTTTGTAATTCCAGATGTTGTTTAGCAATAGACAAAATGGAAAAGAGATATTCGGAAGAATGAAAAGAAAGCCAAGAACTAACTTTAAGATGATATCCTTGTTGATTGCCAGCTGTTTCTTCTTCTTTTAATTCCATTTTACTTGCGCTTTATCTTATCGATTTTAGGACAATACTGATTGGAATTAATCGTGAAGGATTCACCCAAATAGTAACATTATATTTAACTGAAGACAAAGAAGAGAGAGAAGTTTTTTGATTCACTCCCAGCTCTTTTAGGATCTCCATTTTTGTAAAATGTATGCTATTAGAGTAATTTTTAAAGTCAGAAAATATCTTAACCCTTAACAGGGAACGTTATTTTCGTTCGCTTACAGGAAATGCGTGTCTCTGGGACACGGACATGTATAAAGTAATATCTTTTTTAAAAAACGTATGTGTAATGTAGAATAATGAAACTTTATATTTTGTACTTCGAGCAAAATATTATAAACAAGAATTACATATATTAATGCGGTTTTATTGGAATATAAATTCGGAAAATATTTCAATATCTAAATAAAAATAGTATATAAATTTAAAAACTGACAAATTTTAAGTTAGTATAATTCTACATATTACTACCCCGCAAATATGCTATTTGTACACATGCAGCCACCCTGTTCAAATGTTCTATTTGTCCAAGAGCTTGGAAACGTTTAACGAACATGGTAGCTTTAAATAGAGGTCGTCCAAAAGTGCCTTGAAAATGGTGAATACATGTCTTCGTTGCCTGATTTACAAATAGAACACAATATTAGGAGAGGAATAAGGGCTTTATTTTCAGATAGATCAGTGGATCTGTAGTTTGACTTTGCTCTAATTTACTTCAAATTTGTTTCGATTTTCTTCCAATTTCATATTGAAATCTCCTGAAATATGTCATCATTACATAAGTTAGACAGGATTCTTTCCCAGATTTCTTACATGGGTGACTGTACCAGGCATCCCTCTGACTATGTTTTGATGAGAACCCTTCGGTTTCTTAGAGGTTCAATTCAATTCCAAACAAACCTGTTTTTACCTCTCTCTCTAAGGCCTTCGTTATCACATGAAACTACACTAGGGCTGCTCACATTGACAGTTCTGTTACTACTTTAGCTCACACCTGGCACTGTATCAGAATTGGTATCGCCCTCACCGTCAGTAGGTAATTCTTGATTTGAGGAAAAAATTAGGCGTCTCAGTCAGAATCTACTGAAGACAATAATATAAATTACTTTTGTACTTTCAACATTTTTGGATTTTTTCCCGTGAAATAAGGATCTGCTGTACTTACAGCTTCATTCTTAAATTTCTTTCTCGAGGTACTAGGTCTATATTTTGCAAATACATAAAATCTCACACAAACAAAATAGTATGTTTGAAGAGCTCAATAGCTTCTATTTCATGGTAAATAAAAGTAAACCACAAAAATTTTTGAAAGCAAAACTCTCTTCAGGAAATGTGTGTCCAATAATCACGCAAAAATATAAACAATAATGGAAATGTGTGCCTCTTTCTAAAATCATCGATAAATGTTCATTCAGACATTCCGCCAACAATGGACTACTGCGAAACACACACAACTAAATAATTGGAAGGTACTGAGAGAACCGATACATTGAGTGAATCAGTGTTGCCAATGTAATACAAAGAAAAACCATAGGTGTCTGACATACACATATTTCCTCTTAAGGGTTAAAATGCAGAAGGAAACGAAGGAGAAAAAGATTGAGTTTAAAATTCAGAGACGATGCAAAATTGAAAATGCATTTTCGTAAACTACTGAGCTATAACTAACCAGAAAAAAAAACAAAGGAAATAGACACTTACAAGGATGAAAAGCATTACGCAAGTGCCCGAGATAAAGCTGTAAGTAGTCAACAAAAAAACGGAGAATGCAAGCTAAAATCTCAAAAGAAAACAATAATACAAATTAAAGAAATCCACTTTGTTAATGGAAATTCTTGTAAAGGGTGATGCACAAGCCTAGAAACGACACCCAAGCCTGTATCCTATGAGCTTTGAGCCATCAGCAAGTGCAAATCAAACAAACGTCAATTTCATTTGAAACATAAAATCTAACTTTAATTTTTAAGGCTTCACTCGTGAACTTCCTGATTTTATATGGAATAGCTCAGCGTTTACAACTTTTAAGAGCAAAAATACAGACCTGTCCTAAAAGGCAGTATGAACTATGGGAAAAGCTATCAATTCACACAAGTGCTGACAAAATGATAGAAAACTCATATCTTGGTGGAATTTAGTCTAAAATGGTGTGAAAAAATCTTAAAAATTGAGAAAAATGCAAATTAAAGAAAGGAAAAATACGTGGAAACAAAAATATATCAGAAAACTGATACACAAGTAAACTATAAACCATTAGCTCCTTAACCTTTTTGTCTGTCTTGGTTAGTTTTTCTCTTACGTTCCTGCACTTTCGATTGGATCATAGAATATATTCCCCCATGCAAGAAGTATAATAAAGTGGAAAATAGTTTTTCTTAAAGCAGTTTAAATCTTTGTCTCATAAAAACTTGGACTCAACCATCATCGTGCTTTACTAATGTAAACCTACATTCAAGAATGAAATGCAGCTTATACGATGTAGATTTCTATCATACTAAGAAATTTTGTTCGAAAGGCGCGATGTACTTAATAATATCATATTTATGATATTCTTAATCTGGACTCTAAAAAGGCTAATTTCTAAATAAATAAATAACGCTTCGCTGGCATTTTATGAGTACATCTCATTAACCCACAATGAAATTTGATTTAACATCGTTCTGAAATGAATTTAAATAATAATGATGATCTATACAGAAGTTCTCCATTTCTATGTAGAAGAACGAAAAGTCGTTTATAAAATACCCTTTTCAACAATACAACGAGAACATTATCTGATAAAATGTTGCTGCCCCTTAACAAAAATTGAAACTAACGTTACTTAGAAATCGATTTGTAGTCATAATGACCACCCCCCTTAAAAGGGAACCCAAAAAGAAGAAACCGATGTCGGGCACATTTTTAAAACATATTAAGATTCTATTTTTCAAAAGAGATACTTTGCATAGTTATTTTGTATTGATAAATCTATTCTTAATCTTCTATTCCAAAACTGTTCTAAAATAAAAAAAAAAACACAAAATTCTGCGGGACTTGTATCTATGGCCATTCTCAATTGTCTAAAATCTAAAAGCAGAGTAACAAAATTTATTTAACTCGCCTAATAAGAAAGACGTTATGTCAAATTACATTCACTGCAGTTAGAAGCGAAATAACTGGCAATAGCTGTTAAAGTTTGAAAGATGTTAAAAATAGAATGGCTGGGAAATTTTTCATGGTTTGTATCTGAGATATTCTTACTTGCCTTTATATATTCAAATAAGATCTCAAATTATTTCACTTGGCTAAAAGAAATGAAACGTTCTCAAATTATACCATCCGCAGAGTAGGAGCCGTTCTGATCACGAAGTTTGAAACAACTTTAAAGCTACGACCAAAATTTCTTTCATTGTTTGTCAGTACAAACATTAATACTTCCTTCTTCATTAAAAAAAAAAAAAAACTCGCGAGCTACTTTCCACCTCTACTAGGAATAGCTAGATGTCAAATACATACTTCTACGATAGGCTCAGAACAGCGCAAAAAAAAAAAAAAAAAAAAAAACGAATTGGAAAGCGCTTGAAATAGAACGAATTCAAACTTTCTTTGTATTCGCCACCTAGGGATGTTCTTATAAATTTCTAAATTGTAAAAAGCACAAATCCAAATTTGTTAAACTTAACTACTAAAAGTGAAAAGAACTAAATTATTTATTCAGTAAAGTTGGTTGTAGAATAGTTGCCACGATCGTCGCCATGAAACCGAAATTCAATTACCCGCTCACCGCATTCCACACATAAAGCAGACAGAATATGTGGCGCCACAGTAACAAAGTACCATATGACTGTACAGACACACCCAGTGAGAAAAATATGAACTACCACTAATCTGTTCACAGTTCAGGGTTTTACTAACAGATGACTGAATCTCTTTTCATATTTTGTGGGAAGTAATGCGCAATGTGCAAAGTAACCCCGTGCTACGGTAGCTAGTTACCACTGTAAGCGAGACGAAATATGGCAAATCATGACACAAAACTAGAAAAACTTTTGGGAAGGAAGGAATTTATATAACTAAGGAATTACGTCCCTAATATATTGCGTTAGTTTGGAACACAAATATACAAGCAAAGAAAGCATTTCAGGATGTTACCTATAAAATACTTAGGAACGTACAAGAACGCATTCAACACGTAAGACATGTAAGTTAATCCTAAATACAGAATTTTGCGATGCTCGTTTACCAACATTCTGCGTAATGCCCTAATCTGCATAGCAATCTTATTTTTACCGGCCATCTAGCACATCCTGGTTAGCGTTGTTTGTACAATAATTCACACATCATGTACGTTCACTAAGCCCCTAAAGTGATTATACATTGAGAAATTTAGGTCCATACTCTAGAAATGATTCCTGGGAATGTAAAAAGTCGACTTCCTTGAAAGAAATGAGTGCAGCTATGAAATGGTTTGATGTATGGACCTCTACAATTAACGAACATCCATTGATGGTTAAAATATTCTTTCTCTTGTATTTTACTAATGTCTTTCGAAGCCCTCCGGAAAAATGAGGCTAGACACATTTGAGCTAAATTCTAAGTAAAAACACAAACGTCCATAGTTCTTGTTCCAATATAATACATTCCACGTTTAAATTTGCAAAATATTAGGATATATACCATTCTCACGATTTCTTATTTTACATAAGTCTCTATATAAATAAAACAATAATGTCGAGCACCCATATTTTAAATATGTGCAACAATTAGTGAGAAGTGTCTGATCAATAATAAATAAATAATTAGTTTATCAAGATCTAAATTACATAAGATTTGTATTAGTCGTATCGATCTTATTTTTATTTGGTATACAGCTTATCTACCTGTGCCTTCCAATTTACTGATTGTAGGTTACTAAATTACGTTCGAGATATCGGCCTATGTTTAGCAGAAGGGGTCCAGCTCTTTTCTCTAAAAAATGTTACAATTTTGGTAATTTCTGTTCACATTCGGTTAGTTTAGGGTAGGGTTGGTAAGTTTAATTTAAGTTAGGCTAGTTTAGGGTACGTTAGGTTAGTTTAGTTTATGTTATATTAGTGTAGGAGTTCCGCATAATTTTCAAAAAAATGACAGAATTTCGCTTATTTCTACTAATATTACGTTAGTTTAGGTTAGTTCAGCTTAGCTTACGTTAGTTTATGTTAGGTTAGGTTAGATTTAGTTGCGTTATGTTACGTCTAAGTACTTGCATCACTCATTTCTCCTGTAAATTTTGTGTTTTTTACGTGCTTCTGGACCCCTTGTACTAAACATACCCTTAGATATCTCCCATATCTAAATATTTCTCGTGAAGTATTGCTTTTAGCCAACAAACTTTCCGAACGCATGTAACCGTATTATCAATCTGAGCCAATTAGTATATGAAAAATTGAACATTACCTTTCTGGGCGAAGTGAATTTAAACTGTTTGTTGTTAATTGTTGGAAGTCATTACAGTACGACGCGCAAGTCTCCTGAACCACTATTTTTCTAGGCGTTTCTATATTCCTTTCAAATTCAGGATCTTCTTCTACTGCTAATTCTGATTTCACCTTATCAACGTTTAGTTTCACATCCAAAGAACACATAGCTGTATCCTTGTCCATTGTTTCCTCTCCTTCCGTTGTGGATAATATTAACTCTTTCTTGCCAGTCATCACTTCGTATGTCCACCCTTTCCCTTCGAGTGGATCTTCCTGAGGTAAGTCATAAGGAATTTCTTCTTTGCACATCAATTCCATCTTAACAGACGCCTCACCAGCCATTGTGAATTGAAATATAATAAGAATATAACACTGTTCTTATACTTCCCTTATATTTTATGTTGCCAGTCTTAATGAAATGATTTACAAGAACGTTCACAAAAGCAACTTTATATTTAAAATCATCTTCTTCTGCAGATCCTTATTTCCTTAGCCACCATCGCTCTCTAGGCAATTGTTTGTTTGCACTGTTGCCAACTCGCCAGTGTGAAATGTCGCTAGTTTAGTACTCTAAAGTCGCTAGAAATCGCTAAATGCCTCCTGCCAAGACGCTAAAAAAGTCGCTATATAATTTTACTAAAGAATTAAAATAATTTAAATATTTTTCATCTACAATGGAAGACTCGAGTATTTTTTTTTTAAAAAATGACCATCTTGACAAAACCACTGCACTATGCGCTTTCAAGAATACAAAATTAATAAATAGCATTAAAAGTTTGCAAATGCACTACTTGAAATTTAGGATCATTTTTTCTCATTTCTTCTTATAGAGTACGATTATATTTTTTGGAGGGGTTGGGAAATTCATGTTGCTTTCGTATTGGAACAATTCACCGAACTCACCCCACGAAATTTCTGTATAATTTATATTAAGAACAACCGCAGTTAAATTAATATATAAATCACACGCACTACATTGAACCAGAAAAGCACAACGTTCTCCAAGGTCACTGTCACTGTACGCATTGTGCAATGGAATAGGTTACCAGCTATTACGCAACTAGTTAGATACGGGAAATTCCCGGATTTTCGAACCGCAGTGAAGAAGGGCATAATCCTCATAGCAGCGATGAATCCAACGAAGTAAGTTGCTCATAGCAGTAGTGCAACCGAGTGTGTAAAAGTCATTATTAGTATCAGAAACTGCAAAATTTTGAAAACTTTAATATAAATATAGAACCAAATATTTGAATTCCTAAATGTTGCTAGATTTGTCGCTAGGCGCTAAATAAAATTTTTTGTCGTTAGACACTTCCAAAAGTCGTTAGTTCTAGCGACAAAGTCGCTAAATTGGCAACATTGTTTGTTTGTTTGTAGCAGCCGGAGGAAAGTGAAAAGGAACCAGGATGTATACTTCTTTAGTTCATATTACGTTCAAGTGAGATCTTTTGTCGCTAGTGTAGCTCACTCTCACATACCGCTATTCCCGTGTTTCAGAAGGTATCAATCCATCTTTATCGTTTTAGCGGGAATAGCAAATCCTGTATTTCTGCATGCCATTGTGCGGTTTGATTGACTGTCCAACTCCCGTTGCGTATACCGGTACTAATTTTATTTAATACACGTGCTATTATTGCTTCAAATGCAACTTTTGATTGTGACTTGTGCCGCGACATAAGATAGTTACTGCGAACAATTTAATATTTTAACACAATTTTTTCATTTAAGAACAATAACTGGTTGTGGCTTTTTTGTGTATGTGTAAGCGTCTCGTGGAAAAGACGTTGATTTTCGGTGCCATTTGATAACAGTCACTACCATCACTCACTGTAACTATTGGAGACAAACTTAGAGATCTCTTGCCCCAAACACTACACATTTCCCCCCACATAACCCAGGGCTGATCTTAAGCAGCACATGCGCTGTCATTCTCTTCAATGTTGCCGTACTTCCGTAACCTTTCATAAACAACAAAATTCAGCATTTAAAAAAAAACAATGAATGGTAGATAAAAGAAAGGGACAATAGAGGGAAGTAGCAACGTTGATTTTCAGGTAAAGGGGTCATAAATCTCTAACAAATATCTCAAAGAACAGAAGGGAAAGTTTTGAGGACTTTCCAGATTCCATGATAAAAACATCTTTAACTGTGTCTGCTAGTATTCCAGGTCAGACAAACACTGCCCTTGTAAGGTGACCATAATTCCAGTATGATACGCCAGGTGGCAGCACCGAACCGAAAATGGGTGGGATTAAAACGAATAACCTTCTGTAATTTCTAGCAAGTACCTAGGTATATAGTACTACGCAAGGGCGCCCATTTCTCTGGATATTTGGAGGGGCACACACACGCAGGATGTCACGACAAATTTCATTCAAATTATGCCAAATATTACATATTCATAAATACACTAGGGGACCGTCGGATATGAATCCTTCACTTTGATAATGTGAGCCGTGGTACTCATGATCGAACTGATTCTCTTTACGTGGTGACGTACGTGTATCAATATGCAATTGTCGCAATTTATCAATATGTTCCGATCTCAGACAGAGAAGAACTGAGTTTTGACAGAGACGGACGTGTATTCTTTTGCTCTCCAATGTCGAATCAAGCTGATTATATGAAAGATTTCCTCGCACGCCAAGCTGCGAAAATTCAAGACTTGCGCGACCGCCAACAAGATGTATTAAAGAGAAACAAATCGCTTCTCCTTACCATATACAAGCTTACATCTGAGAACCCAAAATGTAGAGAATGTCTGGACTGTAGTAAACCCAGCCAAATACCTGGCCCTTGTGAAAACCATATAGATGTTCTCCCAGCTGAACTTCATAATGACTATTATCGGACTCAGGCTGATATCTTCGGTTTGTCTCTCGAATTGAAGCAACGAACGAATAAAGAATTTGACTATAATCTCTTTACTACCTTTCTTCAGACTCTCAGTATTAAAGAATCTGGCCTCCCAGCAGATGAAACAACTTCCCCCAAGGGGGATCGTCCCTTTAAAAAGCCGAAACGAACAGTCAAAACAAGACCAGTGTTACCCTCAACACTTCCTACCACTAACAGTTACTCTCCATTAGCAACGCCTGATCTCCCCCACAGAATCAGGTACTGAAAACATGGATACTTCTTCTCAGGATACCACAACTGATGAAAATTCGTCAGAGAAAATCAAGATTAACCGTAGTTCAAATCCCCAGCGTACTATCAAGTCTCTAACCATTTATGAATACCCTAATGATAAAGGATATAGGCTCACCCATGGTGCCAGTGCTGTTTGTAAGGAGATCCCCTATTGTGCCGTTTACTCAGATAGAGTGAAATTTCAATGCAGTAATCAAGAAGACTATCAAGCATTGATAAACTTTTGTAAGGAATTTAAATTACAATATGCCTTAGACTCAGTGAAAAAAGAAAAAGTTCTTAAAGTATTAATTCGTCAACTTCCCATTGATGCCTCAGTGGATAATATCAAGCAAGACCTGGAAAACCGTGGTTATCCCACTCTTTCCGTACACCAACTTAAAGGTCGAGGAGGAACTCCCTTTCCCCTCTACCTAGTGACCTTACTAAAGACGCCTACGTCAAATAGTATTTTCGAACTTCATTACTTGGAGTTTTATCGAATAAAAATTGAACCGTTTAAAGCCAGACCTTACATTCAGTGTTACCGATGTCAAAGACTTGGGCACACCCAATCCTCATGTTATGCAAATCCACGATGTGTCAAGTGTGCTGGAGAACATATGACTTATCAGTGTACTCGCAAAATTCAAGATGATGCAGTAAAGTGCCCGAACTGTGGAGGTGGTCACCCTGCCAATTACCCAAGATGTCCAACCATTCATCGTGTTATATCAAGAAGATCCTCTCAAAGTAAAGTACCTAAACCTCAGGACTTTCCCCATCTTCAGCAGGGAACCCCATCTGAATATATACCCAAGAAGCATCCACAACATTCATATGCAGAAAAAGCAAGTTCTTTATTCAAGACATCACAGATAATGTGACCGTGGTACTCATGATCGAACTGATTCTCTTTACGTGGTGACGTACGTGTATCAATATGCAATTGTCGCAATTTATCAATATGTTCCTGTCGTACTAATAATTCACGATCTACTCTCTCTAATCTATCCATTTCCTGAGTAATATTTTGATCATGTTCGGATTTTACGATAACAGCGGGCAATTCCTCAAAATGCTGCATTATCATTTCAACAGTGGCTTTATGGTGTTCACTGAAACTTTCTAAGGTTTGTTCGGTTCCATCTGACCGTTCACTGTTAAGTTTTAGAATTTGCCGTTGCCCTTGTACTTCTTCACCTATCTCACCTCTCTTTTCCGCGAGTTCCTTTACATATCCGTTTAATTCGCGTACGGCACTTCCCTGTCTATTCATACAAACACTAACAATCTCGCATTTTCTGTCTGTGAGCACCTGGTGTTCTTCTATTTTCTCTACTTGGCCTTTTACCCCTTGCACTTCCTCTTTCAAAGTATCAATGTCACGCTGTTGGACCTCGGTGGTCTCTCTACTCTCAATCTCTACCGCTTGTATGGATGTCTGTAATTGCCCAACACTTTTCCTATATTCTTCGCTAAGTGATTTAAGCGTTTGGTTAGGCTAGGTAATTCCAAACGTATTTCAGTAATCGGATTATTGAATTCAGTAATCAGTAATCGTACTACTCAAACCATCAAGTCTACTTTCTAATTCAACTCAATTCTACGTCCACTCTTTCGCTAATTTGGTTATGCACTATTTACATTCATTTGCTGATTCTGTTATTGACTTTTTGCATTCGCCTATTAATTAATCTACTCATTCTCTATTGCTTTAAATTTTATATTCTAAACGTTCACTGTTATTTTCTAGTTTCTGCTCTAATTTAGCAGACTGTTTCTCTAACAATGCTTGAATTTGTTCTAATGTAATTCTACTCTCTATATTTATTTAAGTTACAAACAACTAATTCACAATATAAAAGTGAAAAATACGAACACCTAACTTCAACAACAAAGTGTAAACGGACAACTTTCTGAAACTAATGTGTCATTATTTCAATTGCACAAAACCTTCTCTTTTTTGACACTTCTCAAAACTTATTACATTATTTTAACATATCTTAACACGTATCCTATAATTATTTTCTCACAATATTCTTAGCATAAGTATAAATAAAGGTACAAACAGAAGGTTATGTCTATGTTGGTGTGTGTTCCGCTGTGATCAGCTGATTGGTGTTTATTCATATGTGCGTAATATTGGAAGTTGACGGTTGGAAAACTTTGCGAACAAAGATAAAAATGTTATATTTTAATGTCTTACGAAAAACTTATACTAGTAATATTTCTATAGTAATTAAATTTACTTTATGTTATTTAAAGCCTGCTTATTATTTTCTCTTTCGTTTTTCACAAGTTTGAACTATTTCCAAGGAAATTAAATTTAACTAGTTTGCTGCATATACTACGTGACTCAAACTCTGGATTCTATACGCAAACACTACAATACCTGTTCTAAATACTTTCGTGTTTACCAAGTAAATCAGTAGTATCTTCGGGCACAATTACATCCGAAGATTGATGATTTTGTCCTGTCATGGTCACTATGTGTTTGTAATCGTGTTTTTTTTTTTTTTTTTTTGCCGTTGTTAAAACTCTATAAACCTAAGCATTCACCCCAGCTTTACTACGGTAAATCACAATTACATCCGAACTTATATCTTATCGAAAACCCGAAGCTGGGCACATACGGTTGACCGTAAAATAGAAATATGTGAAAATGATTAATTTCAACACAAATATTAACGAATAATAAAGAAACCACTTTACGATACAACTCAAAAAAACCTAATGAAACTGGGCAAAGAATGTGTTGCTGAATCTGAATTACACAAATTAAGAGAACATTAAGAGATTACAAGCGGTCAAGTAGATTTGTTCAATTTTATTTGATTGTTTAAAAATTTTATTTCATTTCTATTTGCTTTCCTTCAATAAGTTTCACTTACTCACGATAAATCTTCGACCGTTCAGTTGTTCCACTGCTGATACACTCTAAAAACAGTACCCATGATTTTGCACAAGTGCCCATGAAATAGAAGGTACTTCGCCGATGTACCTATGAGAATTCAATGTACCGAAGACTTTAGTGGGTACACAAAGCATCTCAGCCTCTTACCCATGAATTAGTGGGTACATGGAAGATTTATGGGTACAGTAAGTTCGTACCGAAAAATGTATCCATGACAATAAGGTAACATGAACATACGCCGTATTGTGTGTTTTCGGTTGATGTGTTTTCTGTGCATTATTTGAATGAAGATTGAAAAGATTCCAGCAAAAAATCAAACGATTCACATATAAAAGTAAATGGAATATTTTGTATTTATAATTGTACCTGGATATTTTAAATGAATTAACTTGTCTAAAATGTATATTATATTTCAATAGTCAAACAGTAATTTGTGCCATAGTTCCTTTGAAACAATTTTTCATGGTTAAGCTGATTACAAAGTGTACATTTTAAATCTAGTTTTTTTTAAAAAAAAAACATGCACAACATGCTAATTTTCGTGACTTTATCTGAATAATATTCCGACTGTTCCGTGGGTGCCATTAACGTAGGTAGGAAAATCAAGAGTATGGAATTGAAAGTGCAAGGGTAAGTATTCCATACACATGGTTACGTGCACCTTGCACTACACTGGTTTGTAAAGGTTGTGTTTATGGCTTCTGGTGCTTACGTTCAATGTAACGTTTACTAAATCCCTGTACCTTGTGCTTGTGCAAGGACTTTACCGTGTAAGTGTTGTATCGCCTGACCAATTTTTGGAAATTTACAGGGTGAATTGGAGAATTTATTTTGGTTGAGAGGAAGAGTAAGTGAAAGTCAGGTGAAGGGAATAGCGATTTCTGTAGGCTGTGTTTGATATTGTAAGGGATATTGTATGCGGAGGCGGAAGTGACTGTTTGGCGGAGAAGTACACTTGCTATGATTTAGTGGTGGGAAAGACAGTGTGGTAATAGCGCGTATATGTCAAGATTCTGACATACCTTGTTTGCGTTTTATAGAATTACACAAAAATAACGAATGTCAGTTGTTGAAATTCTGTAAAAGACACAGTATACTGTTTACAAGTGGAGCTTTACTAATATGAAGTCCTATTGAAGCTAGTATTATTGCCAAAAACCATTTGTTTCACTACCAAGTCGCATACCCACCATCGCTGACACGCCTGCTTCCTCCGGACGTCCGGACGGTATTTATATATATTTCTTTTCAAGCGGTGTTTTGGATTAAATAAATTTCTTAATTTATTTAGATTACATATGGAAATGAATAATTTTATTTGGCCTTAACGTCCTTATACAACACAGTGATATGAAAGTAGATCTTTTTCCGAAAGTAGACGTCGATTACTAGGAAAATGTTTAGCTGTCTGATGTAATAGGAATAAATAGCGCGATTATAATACAAATGTGTTGCTTAATATTTAAAACACACTAACTTTTATTTTGATTTATAATTATGAATTAGCTTATTATTGGTAAAATAAAACTGACAGTTCTCTCCTCTTCTTCTTCGTAAGGAATTTTCATAAGAAGATTGACAGAGGAAGAAAGAAGCAAAAACTGTTGTCAAAAGAGAAACAACAAACCCGTGTCGTTCCAAATGAACTTGAGTTAGGGGTAATTATATTAAAGTTTTGCTTTATATTAGCGAGTGACCGTAGGGCAGTTGAGTAGAGCGTTGGCTTCGTTTTAGGAAGTTCCTGGGTTCGCGCTCAGCAACCGCTTATCCCTGGTTTATCTCAGTCGTACTAGGCAAATGCTGTAATGGTGCCTTAAATACGGCCAGTGTCGACTTTTTAAACCCTTTAACATAGGTAATAGTATTGTACGAAATTTTAACCATTTATTTTTATCTTTTGCAATTTTTTATTATTTTGAAAATAAATTTATTAGAAATCGCAACATCAATGTTTCGGATGTCTTTAAGATCGTCATCAGTAATTACAGTAAATTGGAGAAGGAATTTTGAATAGCCTGTTTATGCAATACTCATGCATTATAGTAAAATCTGGTAATATGGCAGTAGGATACAGAAGGATATTCTTCATTTTTTTTGAATAGAAGTGCTTGGAATTGGGACCGCAATTTGATTAATCTTCGCCTTTGCGTTGTGATCTCAATAAGTAATTCGTTATTTTATGAGACATAGATAGCAGCAAAATCGAAGTATGTTTTAATAAATAATCGCTTAGATATTTTAAAAATCAAATAAATGTTCTCTTACCATTAAAATGGTAAAGTGTTGCTATCTTTAAAGAGCAATAATAATTATAGGTACCTGTATACATTTATTACATTTAGTAAACTTCCAATTATTTAATTACTGTACCAATGCCTTTAATCACGTGTACTAGTTTTGTTTTCCAATCACTTTTGAAGAAATTGCTGGAATTACTCTATCAGTGAATGCTCAACATAAAATTCATTGTATATTCATTCAAAAATTCTAAATTTAACACATGAAACCATACTTATCTAAAGTTACATAGATCTTTCCGCGTTCTGCCGCTCTTTTCCCACGAAATTGCTGTAGGTTTTTAATATATTTTAATTGTATACATTTTTTCTTTTCCTTCTGACATCCTTCTACGACCAACACATTACATCTATTGCACATAAGAATTTAAAAGTACCTTGAAACCAATTTTGCAGTTCAGAAAGAAGTCTTGTAGCACCTTTTGCTTGATTTTGTAAATGAGAACGAGAGTTGACCGCAGTAGCCGTGCACTTTTAAGTATCTTTCCGCTTACTTCAATGTTCCAGGTTCGATTCTCACTGGAGCATGGTTGTTTGTGGATTTTATGAACTTAACAGCTAATAGCATCGTACCCAGAGCTACTAAAATCAGGGTTTAAAAAAACAACCCACCTATGCCTGTATCGGTTTTCTCGGACTTACTTTATTTTTCAAAATACCTAATGTAAGTGGGTAAAAGTGTCAAAATGTGATTTATATTTCAAGATTCTCATTGTCATAATTTGCAACAAGGGGGACGCGGTGGTTCAGTGGTAGAGCGTTCACCTCCGGTTCTTGGGGTCCCTGGTTCGATCCCAGCTCGTGCCATGTGGACTTTGTGGAGGAAAATCACCGTTTCTCGGGTTTCTGCCGTTTCCTCCCACTTTCTTCATTTCACCATTTCGTTCATTTCTCTTCATCACAGCCTCCTTTAGCCCACAAACCATAACCATGGGACGTAAAACTCAAAGATTTCATTTTTTTCAAATATAAGCATAATCTGTACATTAATTTGTATAATTATCTCAACTAATTCCATAATTATCTCAAGCTGAGTTTTTAAAAATTATTCAGTACTTTACAAAGGTCCTAGAAAAGATTTAATTAGTATATATTGAATGATGTAGTATGCCTAAAAGTCCAAATTTTGTAAAAATCACTTTCAATGTGATCCGCTTAGTTGTATGACTAATATACTCATCAAAAGCTCAATAACCAAGTGGATTTTCTCAGGTGTTTCCAACCCGAAAATAAAAACACCTTTTTTGGCTGAGCTGCGCCCACATGGACAAAATCTGACGAAAATACAGAATTTTACCAAGAACAATCGAATTTCAAAGTAAAGTTATAAGTTTTTATAGTATGTTACCACTAAAACAACGTACCAAAGTATAACATATTTCATTTTTAAAATTAATATTGTTAAACATTCTAAGGAGTACTTCTATTTTTTTTTTGTTGTTGTTGTTGTATTTATAGAGAATTAACGTGTCGTCTACATAACGATAGTATGTAAATAACTTTTCAATTTAGATGTAGCTACACTGGATAAGATAATTATTGCATATTTTGCACAGCATTGTTATTTCGTGATTTTATTTCTTTATTTAAATATGTACTGTGTTCTTTATATTTTATTAAACATATCTAAACTCATTCCTTTGGATATATATATTACAGGCATCGTTTCCAGAAACCTTGAAAACCTCAAGGACCAACCCTAATCTATACTGCCGAGTCCAAAATGCTGTGGAAAGGAAATGGAGAAACAGCCGTGATATCGAAGAGACATCCCTGCTGCTCTTATGTATTTATTACGTTAAGAATTTATTATACCCAACATGGTTTGGACAATTTCTGGGACTTGCAAAAAAATTTTGACATGTGACAAAGAAATAATAAACGCAGCGTACTGCAGAAACCATATAAAATACTAAATATTATAACGAAAACAACTGCAAGAATAAGAATTAAACAATAGCAATAAACTTGTTTTGTATTACTTGAATTATGTTCCTGTATATCAAGTATTTTAGCACTTCATTTTAAAATAAGAATGTTTATTTATTATTTAATAAGGTTATATAATGTAGCATCAAAAATTGTGAACAAAAGGTTAAAACATCACATTTGCATTATCAGCGCCCCCTCCCCTAATTCAACAAAACAGTCTGGTCCTTGGTTATTCTTCAAATTTTTCGCGTGGCTTTCGCATCTGCTTTATTCAATTTCGGATGCTTTAATCGGTGTGAGTCCTCACGCGCAAACTGAAGTATTCTTTCTTCATTTTTTCCTAATCCACAGCTTGAAGAAGAATATGTGGCATTTTGCCCCAAGTAAATTTTATAAGTTTTATCAAAAGCTAAAAGCTTAGCTTTTAATGGAAGGTATTTCCATTGCTCAGCTGTTATGTTGTTTTATTTGGGTTGATAAAAGCAGAGCTTTGATGTCGAAAATATAATCGATGGTATTTTTAAGTATTTTCATTACTTTGATCAGAAAACTTGTAACTTAAACATCCTTCAGGAAGGACTGAACATCCAAAATACTACAATATTTTCCCACAGTTAAGAGGACTTTGTATATTTGTGGCAGCATAGAAAGCATCACTAAGGAAAAAAAGAAGTTTCAGTTCTGTATGGCATCCAATCTTAAATAAAAAAAATTACGATTGTTCGTTCACTAAAGGTGAGATGCTTTCCGAAGGTGATGTTTGATGGATAATATCACACTGATATTCGTTCCTTTGCAGAATACCTCTTATAGGAGTTTTATATTCTTCCGGGAGGACAGATTCTCCATTTTTAAATCAGGAGGCGCGTCCTTCCAGTAGGACGAATGGCCGTACTTTAGTATTAATATAAAATGTATTCAAACATTTCAAATCGAATAAATATTTGTGTTTATAATAAGGAACAAAGTACAAGGTATATTCATATATGATACGGTACAAAGTAAGTCAAAGTTAGAGCCAACCTGATTAGTGTATTTTCTGAAGTGAAAGAGGAATAATTGTAAATTGGTTTAGTTGGATGCGGAAAATTTCTAGCAGTATAATGTGTTCTGTAGGCCATTTTGGAAGCAGCCCTGTTGAATTTGTCTGAAAATAATCTTAAATGGAAAATGGAGCCCACCTCATTTTGTGATAGTATATCATGAGAACTTTATTGAAAAAATGAGTTTTCATTATTACTGTTTATGTAACGAGTTTCATATTGTTCCTAATTTCAATATCATTAATAAAGTCATCTCTGAAAAGTAGCAGGGTACAAATACTGAAAATCTGACTTTGCCTTTGAATTTCTATTGAAATCTAGTCTAAAGGTGATGCATCACATGACCCTTGTTTCTATTATTTTTTTAAATAGATTAAACCAATATTTCTATATGTGAAATAGGCAACAGACTCACGTTACGAAAGTTTTCACGAGCCCACCTAAGTTTTATACAGAACCATCGCATTTCTTTTTTAGCATATTTATGTTAATCAGAGTGATTGCGACTTTTAATGTTGACTGGAAAATGCTTAGATTACGACCTATAATAGCAAATGTTGTTAAGGGTTGTAATCTAGATATTGATTGAGTCGCCTTATGTTTATCAATAAAACAGGTACAAAATGAAATGAAATCTTTGAGTTTTACGTTCCACAGTTAAGCTGGTTAGGCTAAAGAAGACGGCAATGATGATAAATGAAAAAAATTGTAGAATAAAGAAAGTGAGAGGAAATGGTAGAACTCCGAAGAAACCCACGCACACGGTGTTTGCCTACCACAAAGTTCACTTGGCGCGACCTGGAGTCGAACCAGGGACCCCATGCACCAGAGGTGAACGCTCTACCACTGAGCCACTGCAGCTCCATGTAATAGGCACAGTCAGAAACAATATTAACTTAAGTATATTCTCCAACCTATACTTAATATTCTTTCTGACTATACATGTACCCATGAAATTAGGTTGTGTACCCATGAAATTACGAGCTTTAGTACCTATGAAAAATATTTGTAGCTAAGAAATCAGACGTACATTGTACCTGCTACTTCTTGGGTACCATGTACCTGCTAAATTCATGGGTACAGAAAGGCCGTTTTGTACCTCTGAAATAGTGGGTACTGTATTTAGAGTGTACAACTCGGGTCCTGGCGTCAAATCCCCTAGATGTAAACAAGATCCACAAAAGTTCCTGTACTAGAGCCGAAATAAGCTCGGCGCTGCTTCAACTAGTCTTGAAGGTTCTATGCAATTCCCTACTGGCAGAAATAAAACGACCATCCGAGCTGAGGCCACAAACGAATGTTAAAGTGTTAACACGTATTACGAGTCACTTTATATGAGAGTTCGACACACTGTTAGAATGACCTCTTTTGTACAGATGCGTAACATATCATTGTTGATAAACTCTGAAAATTAACTCTCACATATGCCAACGGCGATTCAACCTGCGAAGCTCAACCCATACAAGGGGACCGCGTATTATCTTTAGAATACGGCACCCCACACGCCTTGGTGGGTGCTCTTCGAAGTAACAAACAGGCACGCGTACTAAACACACAGTGAGAGTTCTATTTAGCAAACCAGAGCTTGTATATGGTCAACGGGGAAATCCCGATTTTCGCTCCTAGCGTCGGGATCAGAATTATTGTCCAATGAGCTTTTGGTATTAAAAGTGCGTAGGTTGAAAGTGATTGTCCCAAAATCAGACCCAAAAGACATTTACCGAGCATGTAACTCACACGTGAACAGTCCTTGTTCCTCGACCATATATGACCGTAAGAATCAAAATGAGACCTACCAACACAGATGCACGAAATACAAAACTGATGAAGAAAGCTTCGAGATTGTTCATTTTATATACGAGGGTTGGTTAATAAAGTTTGATATTATGTCTGTCTCTTCCAAATGTCTTTTTTAAAGTTTTCAAAATGAGCTTCGGGTCGGTGATAGTAGAGATACATGACGTACAAATTATGAATGTTTCGAACACAGAAAAGAACAGCTATTGGAACTATCTTGGGAATTCATGGATAAAATTTTAAAAAATGAACTTTGTAACTTTTGGTTGCTTGTGCGCTGTGAGTATAAAGAGTTGTATGAAAAGGCATCACAACATTTGATGGCTTCCCCTACCACTTGCTTAAGTGAGCATAAATTTTCTGGTCTTTGCAGTATTAAAACTTAGAAATGAAATCGTCTTGGTGTGGAATCGGACCTAAGATTGATGGTGACAAAACCTATTCCAGATTTCAACGCAATTATGAAAAAAAAAAATCATTCTTCACATTAGTGATCGCACATTTGAGAACATTGTTTACGAAGTGGTATCCTTTAAGAAAAAAGACTGATTTTCGGTCTTGAAGATTACTGTATTTTCAATTGAAATTTTGTTAACTAGGAAACAATCATGTATATTTAGAATAAACTAATTATTGCATTATTTTTCTTGATCTTTTTCTTCTCAGTGGTAATTCCATCTATTCCAAATAGCGTTGCAAGGGGACCTACAGACCACTTTCCGAACGAACAAGATGTCCCCGTTATTGGAAAGTTTGGGAACCACTGAATTAGAGAAAACTACTTCCAACGTTTCATATTGGCACTCCCATTAGGCAAAAGATATTCTGAGTCCGTGCCCCTGAAAGGAGAACAACACAGGGGTATTATCCTATTGTTACTAATACTCTTTTCTAAATAAACATTTTCTTTAAAAAATAATGACAAATTTCCTATAACTATAAAAAATATTTAGCTCCTGCCAGTAAATCCTTGCGTAAGAACAATCATATTGAATTTATTATGCTCTTCGAAGGGGGCTGTAGTCCCATATTAGTCATTGGTACATAAAAGTAGTATGGATCATTAATTCTGCGCATCTTGCAAGTTATTTGAAACTCATGAGCACTCCCAAAATAAAATTTGGAATTTTTATTTCCCCTCCCCCTGTGATTGCCGAAGATATCTCTACTAATTTACCCTGCGTACTCTGTGCCCCCTGTTACCAAAATAACATTCCAGATATTTACTAACATAACGACATATTTCATATTAATTGACAACCAATAGCTTCTTGCGCATATCCCTGCTTAGGATATTTATCATGAATTTTAATGTGATTTTTGAAGGGGGCTGTAGCCTAATATCAGTCACTGGCTCATGAAAGAAGCATCAGAATGTTAATTTCGTAACATTTGTGATCAACTTGCAACTCACTGGATTTCCAAAATAAAATTTATTTTTTTTTATATAAAGATCCAGTAACATACGCTTCGCCCCCAGTGTCCCCCTAAGGCGGTGAGTAGTATTGGCTGCACTTTGCCGAACTTTTTGGCCCCTGGGTCCCTGCCTCAGGACCCATGGTCCCTGGCCGGGGTCAATGACCTAGCGGTACATAGGACCACCCCCTCTAAATTTTGGCAGGGGTACCTTGGCCCACCCCTAAATTTTGGCAGGGGTACATAGGACCACCCCCCTTAAATTTTGGAAATTGCCAAATCTAAAAATTTAGTATGGTAGCCTAGGACCATAGTATGTACCTCTATTAGTATTGGGTGTGTATGTCGTTCCCTTTCATGAGTAAAAAATTGCCAAAAATTCAAATTTCGGAGGTTTTTGACCTAATTTATCCCCTTTGATGAAGTGTTATTACCCTATATAGTTATATGGGCGTATACAGGGGTCCATTACCTTTCATAAGACATGGGTATGTTAATGCACCCCTTGAAAAATTTGGGAGGGGTACCTTGGCCCACCCCTTAAATTTTAAAAATTGTCCAATTTCAACATTGGGTATTATAGTATAGGACCCTAATATGTACTATGATAAATTTGGGTGGTCCACCTCATTCCCTTTTAGGGGTACATAGGACCACCCCCCTTAAATTTTGGAAATTGCCAAATCTAAAAATTTGGTGTGGTAGCCTAGGACCATAGTATGTACCTCTATCAGTATTGGGTGTATATGTCGTTCCCTTTCATGGGTAAAAAATTGCCAAAAATTTAAACTTCGGGGTTTTTTGACCTAATTTATCCCCTTTGATGAGGTATTATTACCCTATATAGTTATATGGACGTATACAGGGGTCCATTAGCTTTCATAACATATGGGTATATTAATGCACCCCTTGAAAAATTTGGGAGGGGTACCTTGGCCCACCCCTTAAATTTTGGAAATTGCCCAATTTAAACATTGGGTATTATAGTACAGGACCCTAATATGTATCATGATAGATTTGGGCGGTCCACCTTGTTTCCTTCCAGGGGTACAAAATTGCCAAAATATAAACGTAAGCAATACGTTATACCACGTGTTTGGTTTTTGGTCGATTTTATCCCCTTTGATGAGATGTTATTACCTTATATGGTTATATGGTCATGTATAGGGGTCCATTACCTTTCATAAGATATCGGTATATTTGTACACTCCTTTAAAAATTTGGGAGGGGTACTTTGGCCCACCCCTTAAATTTTGGAAATTGCCCAATTTAAACATTTGGTATTATAGTACCGGACCTTAACATGTATTATTATGATAAATTTGGGTGGTCCACCTCGTTCCCTTTTAGGGGTATAAAATTGTCAAAATATAAACGTAAGCAATACGTTGTACCACGTGTTTGGTCTTTTGGCCCAATTTATCCTCTTGGATGAGGTTCTATTACCTTATATGGTTAAATGGTTATGTATAGGGGTCTATTCCCTATCATAAGACATAGGTACATTTGTGCAGTCCTTTAAAAATTTGGGAGGGGTATTTTGGCCCACCCCTTAAATTTTAGAAATTGCTCATTTTATATATTTGGTATTATAGTACTGGACCCTAACATGTATTATTATGATAAATTTGAGTGCTTCACCTCGTTCCCTTTTAGGGGTACGAAATTGCCAAATTTTACTACAACCACGTGTTTGGTATTTTGGTTCAATTTATCCCTTGGATGAGGTCCTATTACCTTATATGATTGTATGGTTATGTATATTGGTCCATTCCCTATTATAAGACATGGGTATATTGATGCACCCCGGGGAGGGGTACCTTAGCCCACCTCTTTATTTTGGAAATTGCCCAATTTAAACATTTGGTATAATAGTATAAGACCCTAATATATATTACTATAAATTTGGGTGGTCCATCTCGTTCCCTTTCATGGGTACGAAATTGCCAAATTTTAGTACAACCACATGTTTCGTTTTTGACCTAATTTATTCTCTTGGATGCTGTCCTATTACCTAATATGATTATATGGTCTTGTATAGGGTCCATTTTTCTATCATAAGACATAGGTACATTGATGCACCCCGGGAGGTGTACCACAGCCAATCCCTTAAATTTTGGAAATTTTTCAATTTAAGCATTCGCTATTATAGTGCATGACCTTAATATGTATCATGATAAATTTGGGTGGTCCACCTTGTTCCCTTTCATGAGTAAAAAAAAATTGCCAAAATATAAAGATAAGCAATATGTTGTATCACGTGTTTGGTTTTGGCCCAATTTATCCCGTTTGATGCTGTCTTATTACCGTATATGTTTATATGGTCATGTATATAGGTTCATTTCATAAGACATGAGTACATTGATGCACCCTTTAAAAATTTGGGAGGGGTATCTTGACTCATCCACTCAGTTTTAGAAATTGTTTAATATAAGCATTTGGTATCTTCGTACAGGTCTTCAATATGTTCCACTATAAATTTGGATGGTCCACATCGTTCCCTTTCATGGGTAAAGAACTACCAAAATCAAATTTCGGAGGTTATTGACCCCTATTTAATACGTTATATGGTTTATTACCTCTATATGTTTATGTTCTCTTTTAAATTTGGGAATTATCAAATAACAAAATTCGGTAAACGTTTTCTAGGACCCATTGGTATTCCTCTTATGGCCAAATATTCAAAATTTAAAGGTTATTGACCGGCTTTATTATTGAATAAGTACAGGATTTATTACTTTTTCATAAGACACAGGTGTATTTGTGTACCAAGTATTGGCTGCACTTTGCCGAACTTTTTGGCCCCTGGGTCCTTGCCTCAGGACCCATGGTCCCTGGCCGGGGTCAATGACCTAGGGGTACATAGCACCACCCCCTCTAAATTTTGGCAGGGGTACCTTGGCCCACCCCCTAAATTTTGGCAGGGGTACATAGGACCACCCCCCTTAAATTTTGGAAATTGCCAAATCTAAAAATTTGGTATGGTAGCCTACGACCATAGTATGTACCTCTATCAGTATTGGGGGTCTATGTCGTTCCCTTTCATGGGTAAAAAATTGCCAAAAATTCAAATTTCGGGGGTTTTTGACCTAATTTATCCCCTTGGATGAGGTGTTATTACCCTATATAGTTATATGGGCGTATACAGGGATCCATTCCCTTTCACAAGACATGGGTATATTAATGCACCCCTTGAAAAATTTGGGAGGGGTACCTTGGCCCACCCTTAAATTTTGGAAATTGCCCAATTTAAACATTTGGTATTATAGTACTGGACCCTAACATGTATTATAATAAATTTGGATGATCCACCTCGTTCTCTTTTAGGGGTACATAGGACCACCCCCCCTTAAATTTTGGAAATTGCCAAATCTAAAAATTTGGTTTGGTAGCCTGGGACAATAGTATGTACCTCTATCAGTATTGGGTGTCTATGTCGTTCCCTTTCATGGGTAAAAAATTGCCAAAAATTTAAATTTCGGGGTTTTTTGACCTAATTTATCCCCTTTGATGAGGTGTTATTACCCTATATAGTTATATGGGCGTATAAAGGGGTCCATTACCTTTCACAAGACATGGGTATATTAATGCACCCCTTTAAATTTTTGGGAGGGGTACCTTGGCCCACCCCTTACATTTTGGAAATTGACCAATTTAAACATTGGGTATTATAGTACAGGACCCTAATATGTATCATGATAAATTTCGGCGGTCCACCTCGTTTCCCTCCAGGGGCACAAAATTGCCAAAATATAAACGTAAGCAATACGTTATACCACGTGTTTGATTTTTGGTCGATTTTATCCCCTTTGATGAGATGTTATTACCTTATATGGTTATATGGTCATGTATAGGGGTCCATTACCTTTCATAAGATATCGGTATATTTGTACACTCCTTTAAAAATTTGGGAGGGGTACCTTGGCCCACCCCTTAAATTTTGGAAATTGCCCAATTTAAACATTTGGTATTATAGTACCGGACCTTAACATGTATTATGATAAATTTGGGTGTTTCACCTCGTTCCCTTTTAGGTGTACAAAATTGTCATAATATAAACGTAAGCAATACGCTGTACCACGTGTTTGGTTTTTTGGCCCAATTTATCCTCTTGGATGAGGTTCTATTACCTTATATGGTTATATGGTTATGTATAGGGGTCTATTCCCTATCATAAGACATAGGTACATTTGTGCACTCCTTTAAAAATTTGGGAGGGGTACTTTGGCCCACCCCTTAAATTTTGGAAATTGCCCAATTTAAACATTTGGTATTATAGTACCGGACCTTAACATGTATTATTATGATAAATTTGGGTGGTCCACCTCGTTCCCTTTTAGGGGTACAAAATTGTCAAAATATAAACGTAAGCAATACGTTGTACCACGTGTTTGGTCTTTTGGCCCAATTTATTCTCTTGGATGAGGTTCTATTACCTTATATGGTTATATGGTTATGTATAGGGGTCTATTCCCGATCATAAGACATAGGTACATTTGTGCACTCCTTTAAAATTTTTGGGAGGGGTACTTTGGCCCACCCCTTAAATTTTGGAAATTGCTCATTTTATATATTTGGTATTATAGTACCGGACCTTAACGTATTATTATGATAAATTTGGGTGTTCCACCTCGTTCCCTTTTAGTGGTACGAAATTGCCAAATTTTAGTACAACCACGCGTTTGGTCTTTTGGCCCAATTTATCCTCTTGGATGAGGTCCTATTACCTTATATGGTTATATGGTCATGTATAGGGGTCCATTACCTATCATAAGACATAGGTACATTTGTGCACTCTTTAAATTTTTTTGGGAGGGGTACTTTGGCCCACAAATTAAATTTTGGAAATTGCTCATTTTATATATTTGGTATTATATTACTGGACACTAACATGTATTATGATAAATTTGGGTAGTTCACCTTGTTCCCTTTCATGCGTAAAAAAAATGCCAAATTTTACTACAACCACGTGTTTGGTATTTTGGTTCAATTTATCCCCTTGGATGAGGTCCTATTACCTTATATGATTATATGGTTATGTATATTGGTCCATTCCCTATTATAAGACATGAGTATATTGATGCACCCTTTAAAAAATTTGGGAGGGGTATCTTGACTCATCCACTCAGTTTTAGAAATTGATTAATATAAGCATTTGGTATCTTCGTACAGGTCTTCAATATGTACCACTATAAATTTGGATGATCCACATCGTTCCCTTTCATGGGTAAAGAACTACCAAAAAATCAAATTTCGGAGGTTATTGACACCTATTTAGCACGTTATATGGGTATGTACAGAGGTTTATTACCTTTATATGTTTATGTTCCCTTTTAAATTTGGGAATTATCAAATAACAAAATTCGGTAAACGTTTTCTAGGACCCATTGGTGTTCCTCTTATGACCAAATATTCAAAATTTAAAGGTTATTGACCGGCTTTATTATTGAATAAGTACAGGATTTATTACTTTTTCATAAGGCACAGGTGTAGTTGTGTACCAATCTTAAATTTTGGGAGGAGGTACATTTCTTATTGTCATATCAATAATTGGTAATTGGATAGTATCTCATTCATTGGGTAAATCATTGTCAAATATGAGTATGATCACGTGATCAGTTATTAACCTATGATGGGATTAGGAGTCCAGAACATTGGTACATTGAAACTTTGTAGGATAATTTGAGAATGCGTCATTGATTTTGATTATTCCCGCCAAATATAAACGTAAGCAAGACGTTGTACCACGTGATTGTCCTTGATGAGGTAGTGTACAGGGATTCATTTCCTTTGTTGTGGTACTTCTTAAGTTTGAGTACACACACACACTTCTAGAAAACAGTTGGTTCTACTCAGGTAAACAATTAACGGACATTATTGACCTTATTGAACATATAATGATATGATTAACTCTAAGACTTAGGTATATCAAGAGAAGTATTCTTTAAATTTGGGAATGGTGATAAACAGAAATTTAACATAAGGTGCGAAATTTGAAACAATACATTGAACTTTAGTCACAGCTCATAGTCTAAGATCATTGGTGGTGATTGATTTGACCTTGAGCTTTAGAAAATCTGATAGCTAACCCTATTGAATCTTATGACTCATAGATGAAAGGCAATACATGCTACAACAGTTTAAAATTTAATCATAAGGTGATGTAATCTGACACTAGCAAAGTTATTGTTAATGCAATTTGATTGGATGATCACTATCTTTCCTGCAATCTGATTGGTTGATCACTATCTTTCGTGCAATCTGATAGGTTGATGAGTTTTAAATCTTTTTCTGCATTCAGTTTTGTTTTAACATTTAAAAAGTTTTTGAATTTTTTTGTTTGAAACTTTGGTTTGACATTTTTCGTTTCCAAATTTTTTGTTTAAAATTTTTTGTTTGAAAATTTTCAAAATTTTGTTTGAGATTTTTTCGTTTGAAATTTTTGTTTTGAAAAATTTTTTCGTTTGAAATTTTTTGTTTGAAAATTTTGTTCGAAAAATTTTGTTTAAAATTTTTTGTTTGAAATTTTTCGTTTCCAAATTTTTTGTTTCAAATTTTTTTTGTTTCAAAATTTTTTTTGAAATTTTTTTTCGCTTCAAAATTTTGTTTGAATTTTTTTCGTTTGAAATTTTTTGTTTGAATTTTTTTCGTTTCAAAATTTTGTTTCAAAGATTTTTGTTCTAAATTTTTGTTTCAAAGTTTGGTTTGACATTTTTAAAAGTTTGTGCACTTATTAGTAAAGAACTGGAACTGTTTAGAACAAAAACCTTTGACAACATTGTGGTGCAATAGTACACGTCAGAACCTGGGGTTGTACTTGAAATGAAAAAAGACAATTCATTGAAATGGATCATTTTATTACACTCCACATACATCCATACCAGATAGTGGTTCTGGATATTGTCGATACAATGTATTTTGAACTTCTTGCACTAGTTTGTCTTTAGCATATAATTTTAATTCCAATTGAAGTCTTTTAAGGTCTAATGCAATATCAATTGGTGGAAACTCAATGTCCATTTGATCACAAATAAACTGTTTATCAATACAGGTGTGCACCCACGAACGATGTTGACAACCATCACAATATCTAGATACATGTTGTACAATATGCATAACACATTTTTCAAAATAGTACTTTTTCAGGAATATACTTGTTTTGTTGCACACTTCCACTGCATGTTTCACACACTGAAATACGCTGATAAATTTGTTCCATTCCGTTTGTGTTAGATACACCATGTTGCGAGGGACATGAAATGTACTCTTTTTACGTAACAGCACCATCTTCTCTTCGAGGACTGTACGCAGCACCACTTCATGATTTGAGCCTAATGATTTGACTATGGTCACATTTAGCTCATCATGAAAATAATCGTTCATTTGGTCGATTCGTGAACATAATATTTGCCATTCTTCACAGGTCAGTTGTACACCAAATTGTTCTGCTTTGCCCAATCGAATCACTGGGTCAAATGTTCTAGCACTGATACCAATCATCACATGTTTTGTTTGAAATATATTTATTGGATAATAGCTTGCGAAGATGAACTCTTTATCGTTAGAAGTACACATCTTTCCTCCTGAAAAGCACTTGCTCAAATGATTTCGTGGGATGACACTGTATTTGATGGTTTATAGAACTACGGCTGACGTCATTGGAAAGGAATGTGCTGACATTTGAATTCATGATTTCATCACAGTTGCTGACGTCATGCCGACCAACCAAATTCATACAACTATGTCTGATGTGCTGACGTTTGAATTCATGATTTCATCACAATTGCTGACGAATCTGGCTGTGCACAAAAATTCAAATTGATGACTTCGACCCAAGAATCCTTTGTAACATAAAGATACAGATCCAGTATTTAAGAAACGCAGCAGTTCTTCTTGTTTTGATGTTTCCATGGGTAAATATCTTGCTGGTAAAATTATATTCTTATCATTTTCAAGCTTCACTACGATTCTTAATCCAAACTTTGTAGGGATCATTTGGCTAGCTAAGATTCTATAAGGTACATTCTGTTGTAAATCAGTAATCTTGGTAAATGATTTCATCACATCACGCGTGTTTAGAAACTGCAGACAAGTAGCCATGATGATGTTATCATGAATACTAACTCGAACGATACTTATATATGATGACGTTGCATTATCATGTTCTGACGTGTACTATTGCACCACAATGTTGCCAGAGGTTTTTGCTCTAAACAGTTCCGGTTCTTTACTAATAAGTGCACAAACTTTTAAAAATGTCAAACCAAACTTTGAAACAAAAATTTAGAACAAAAATCTTTGAAACAAAATTTTGAAACGAAAAAAAATTCAAACAAAAAATTTCAAACGAAAAAAATTCAAACAAAATTTTGAAGCGAAAAAATTTTAAACAAAATTTTGAAACAAAAAATTTCAAACAAAAAATTTGGAAACGAAAAATTTCAAACAAAAAATTTTAAACAAAATTTTCGAACAAAAATTTTCAAACAAAAAATTTCAAACGAAAACATTTTTCAAACAAAAATTTCAAACTAAAAAATCTCAAACAAAATTTTGAAAATTTTCAAACAAAAAATTTTAAACAAAAAATTTGGAAACGAAAAAATGTCAAACCAAAGTTTTAAACAAAAAAAAATTCAAAAACTTTTTAAATGTTAAAACAAAACTGAATGCAGAAAAAGATTTAAAACTCATCAACCTATCAGATTGCACGAAAGATAGTGATCAACCAATCAGATTGCAGGAAAGATAGTGATCATCCAATCAAATTGCATTAACAATAACTTTGCTAGTGTCAGATTACATCACCTTATGATTAAATTTTAAACTGTTGTAGCATGTATTGCCTTTCATCTATGAGTCATAAGATTCAATAGGGTTAGCTATCAGATTTTCTAAAGCTCAAGGTCAAATCAATCACCACCAATGATCTTAGACTATGAGCTGTGACTAAAGTTCAATGTATTGTTTCAAATTTCGCACCTTATGTTAAAATTCTGTTTATCACCATTCCCAAATTTAAAGAATACTTCTCTTGATATACCTAAGTCTTAGAGTTAATCATATCATTATATGTTCAATAAGGTCAATAATGTCCGTTAATTGTTTACCTGAGTAGAACCAACTGTTTTCTAGAAGTGTGTGTGTGTACTCAAACTTAAGAAGTACCACAACAAAGGAAATGAATCCCTGTACACTACCTCATCAAGGACAATCACGTGGTACAACGTCTTGCTTACATTTATATTTGGCGGGAATAATCAAAACCAATGACGCATTCTCAAATTATCCTACAAAGTTTCAATGTACCAATGTTCTGGACTCCTAATCCCATCATAGGTTAATAACTGATCACGTGATCATACTCATATTTGACAATGATTTACCCAATGAATGAGATACTATCCAATTACCAATTATTGATATGACAATAAGAAATGTACCTCCTCCCAAAATTTAAGATTGGTACACAAATACACCTGTGTCTTATGAAAAAGTAATAAATCCTGTACTTATTCAATAATAAAGCCGGTCAATAACCTTTAAATTTTGAATATTTGGTCATAAGAGGAACACCAATGGGTCCTAGAAAACGTTTACCGAATTTTGTTATTTGATAATTCCCAAATTTAAAAGGGAACATAAACATATAAAGGTAATAAACCTCTGTACATACCCATATAACGTGCTAAATAGGTGTCAATAACCTCCGAAATTTGATTTTTTGGTAGTTCTTTACCCATGAAAGGGAACGATGTGGACCATCCAAATTTATAGTGGTACATATTGAAGTCCTGTACTATGATACCAAATGCTTATATTAAAAAAATTCTAAAACCAAGTGGATGAGCCAAGATACTCCTCCCAAATTTTTAAAGGGTGCGTCAATGTACCCATGTCTTATGATAGGAAATGAACCCATATACATGACTATATAACCATATAAGGTAATAGAACCTCATCAAAGGGGAGAAATTGGGCCAAAAACCAAACACGTGGTACAACGTATTGCTTACGTTTATATTTTGGCAATTTAGTACCCCTAAAAGGGAACGAGGTGGACCACCCAAATTTATCATGATGCATGTTGAGGCATGTACTATGATACCGAATGCTCAAATTGGAAAATTTCCAAAATTTAAGGGGTTGGCCATGGTACCCCTTCCAAAAATTTAAAGGGTGCATCAATGTACCCATGTCTTATAATAGGAAATGGACCAATATATACATGACCATATAACCATATAAGGTAATAGGACCTCATCCAAGGGGATAAATTGAGCCAAAACCAAACACGTGGTTGTACTAAAATTTGGCAATTGTGTACCCATGGAAGGGAACGAGGTGGACCACCAAAATTTATAGTAATTTATATTAGGGTCCTATACTATAATACCAAACATATAAAAGGGACAATTTCCAAAATTAAAGGGGTGGGTCAAAGTACCCCTCCCGGGTGCACAAATGTACCTATGTCTTATGATAGGAAATGAATCCCCATACGTGACCATATAACGTATAAGGTAATAGGACCTCGTCCAATGGAATAGATTAGGTAAAAAAACGAAACACGTGGTACAACGTATTGCTTACATTTATATTTTGGCAATTTTGTACCCCTAAAAGGGAACGAAATTACATTAATATATATTAGGGTCCTATACTATTATACCGAATGTTTAAATTGGGCAATTTCCAAAATTAAAGGGTGGTCCAAGGTACCCCTCCTGGGGGTGCATTAATATACCCATATCTTATAAGAGGTAATGAACCCCTGTATACGCCCATATAACGATATAGGATAATAACACCTCATCAAAGGTGATAAATTAGGTCAAAAGACCAAACACGTGGTTGTACTAAAATTTGGCAATTGTGTACCCATGAAAGGGAACAAGGTGGACCACCCAAATTTATAGTGATACATACTAGGGCTCTATACTATTATACCAAATGTTTAAATTGGGCAATTTCTAAAATTGAAGGGGTGGGCCAAGGTACCCCTCCCGGGGTGCACCAATATATCCATGTCTTATGAAAGGTAATAGACTCCTGTATACGCTCATATAAACATATAAGGTAATAGGACCTCATCCAAGGGGATAAATTAGGTCAAAACCAAGCACGTGGTACTACGTATTGCTTACGTTTATATTTTGGCAATTTGGTACCCCTAAAAGGGAACGAGGTGGACCATCCAAATTTATCATAATACATATTAGGGTCCTATACTATAATAGCAAATGTTTAAATTGGGCAATTTCCAAAATTTAAGGGGTGGGCCAAGGTACCCCTCCCAAATTTTTCAATGGGTGCATTAATATAACCATGTCTTATGAAAGGTAATGGACCCCTGTATACGCCCATATAACTATATAGGGTAATAACACCTCATCCAAGGGGATAAATTAGGTCAAAAACCTCCGAAATGTGAATTTTAGGCAATTTCTTACCCATGAAAGGGAACGACATTGACCCCCAATACTGATAGAGGTACATACTGTGGTCCTAGGCTACCATACCAAATTTTTAGATTTGGCAATTTCCAAAATTTAAGGGGTGGGCCAAGGTACCCCTCCCAAATTTTTCAAGGGGTGCATTAATATACCCATGTCTTATGAAAGGGAATGGACCCCTGTATACGCCCATATAACTATATAGGGTAATAACACCTCATCCAAGGGGATAAATTAGGTCAAAAACCCCCGAAATTTGAATTTTTGGCAATTTTTTACCCATGAAAGGGAACGACATAGACCCCCAATACTGATAGAGGTACATACTATGGTCCTAGGCTACCATACCAAATTTTTAGATTTGGCAATTTCCAAAATTTAAGGGGGGTGGTCCTATGTACCCCTGCCAAAATTTAGGGGGTGGGCCAAGGTACCCCTGCCAAAATTTAGAGGGGTGGTCCTATGTACCCCTAGGTCATTGACCCCGGCCAGGGACCATGGGTCCTGAGGCAGGGACCCAGGGGCCAAAAAGTTCGGCAAAGTGCAGCCAATACTACTCGGTGCGTTACCGACATAACATTCAAGATTTGATAAGCACATCCTTTTTGTTACAATGACGTTAATTTCACATCAATTGACAAGAAATACATTCTTCTCGTATGTTCGTACTAAGGATATTTATGGTGACTCTTTTATTTCTGAAAGGGGGCTATAGCCCCATATAAATCACTGGCACAGGAAAGAGCATTCAAATATTAATTATATGATATTTGTGGATAATCTGACGCTCACTTGCATTTCGGGAACAAAATTTTGAATTTTTATAAAGATCCATCTTCTGAGCTTCGCCCCCTAAGACGGTGTATTACCAAAATAACATTTCAGATTTGAAAAGCACATAATCTTTTGCTACAATTACGCCAAATTTCACATTAATTAACAGAACATAGTTCAATCTTGCATGTCCCTACTGAGGACACCGGCGTTTTTCCGCGCGATTATCGAACGCGACGAGCAAAAAGAGATTCGTTCACCAAAAGAAACAAAGAGAGTTAGAAGGTAATTTGTAGCTTTAAAATACGAACTAGGGCTTATATTTCCCTCGTATAAAGCTTTCTCGAAACAGTCGGCAGCCAGTAGGATGACGACTGCAAAAAGGCACTGCCGGCAATTTGTTTTAAAAAAAGACTTCGGAGAATGTTTCAATATCGCGTAAAAGTAGCAACGAGTCGAATTTTGGAAAATAAATAAAGCCTGTACTCCCAGTGAATAAATGGACCCCAGTGCTCATTTGAGTACATTCATTTTAATATTACGTAAACGTATGTCGTTTCATGTCAATTGCATCGTTACAAGTTTTGCTACTCAAGTACTCATTCGAGAATACATTTAGTGCACTCTGGGTCCATCATATGGCAGCTTTGAGTATACAGTGTACTAACTAGAAAATATTCAGAAATAATTTTTTCGAGCATTGAAAAATGCTGGTCCGTAGATGTTAAAGATGAAGTAAAAATTGAAACTGTCCGAAGGTTTTTCCCTTGAGTGGGCACTAATTCCATAAAATATGAATTGTGAAAACGGAGTCTGCAGATAGTCGGCATACAGCGATCGGAACGACCCCTATAAATGATGGTTGTAAAGACGTCGAAACGTTGACGGCGTGCCGACCATAAAAAAGGTAAATGTATGAAAAGATATGTAGTAAAGGGACTGCACGTAAACGGTATATGAGAAGTAAATTTTTAAAATTAAATTACAAGTACGAGAGGATCGTTGACAAACATTTTAGAATAAGACGGCAAACATCGGACGGGCGACCTCGGCAAATGTTGCCGGAAAGGCGCCGAAACGCAGTCGGCGTGCCGACAAGTAAAGGAGTCGAAAGAAGGTCTGAAAAAAGCGGACGGACCGACCTTGGAAAGGTGCTTGGGCAGACGCCGAGCCGCCTTTGCCGATGAAGAGCCTCATTGGAGAAATCGTAGTCTGGTCTCGCTGCATGTATGTTCGGTTCGCGTCCTTCATTTGTCATATGGTGATGCAATGTGGAAGAAGTTCGTTGATTCTTATAGTCAAGTGAAGGTGAGTTTACAAGTGGGGAAAAATGATTGTGATAAAAATATTCATTAATTGGCAACTGTACCAAGTTTCTAGTACAGTTGCAAATATCACGAAAACATAATTTGTAAGTGTCCATGGTGGGGAAGACGAAGAATAAACTAAATATTAACCAGCTAATAGTATTCCATGTGCAACATGAAGAATCGTGGCCTTAGAAGTGGAAGAGCTATATACATGTGGTGAGTTAATATAATACTATTCATATACATTTCAAATTGTCATAAATTCTATATGTTGTGTTACATATGTTAGTTGTTGCTGCGCATGAAAAAGATGCGGTTATAGTATGTTCCCGCGCACTGGCGTCTCCGGCATGTAAAATTTCGAGGGGGCATCAAAGAAAGTGATTTAAATGGTGCTACCTAGCCCAACCTGTTTATTAACTTCGATTTTATTTGTTACCCTTCTGCTTACTTTCACCGACCCCCTAATGTATATCAAGAACTCGATTACGATTGTAGGGAGCGCAGTGGCTTAGTAATAGAGGTCTCTGGTTCGATATATCTTCACTAAATAAAATGAAAATGCTAGAAACAATGTTCATAAGTAGTGGATTCTATTAGGGTCTTAACTTGTGGAGGACAGGAGGGCAACTTCTCCCCAGGGTAGCTCCCCGCAGTTCGAGAGGGATCCAATTGAAGACAATATATTTTTCAACCATATACGATACGAACATGAAATTATAAATGAAGTATCAAACAGGTTCATTATATTACATAAACAAAACAGCACAAACAAAAATGAGTCGTGGGCCAATTTCAGTTTAAAAAAACTCCGTATTAGTAGTTGCCCTAGAAGTTATATTTATTCGTACGGCTTTGAGATATGTCAATATTGTCCCTTAATTAACTTGTCATGTATGGAACAGGCCCAGAGGCATAACTATCGGACCCCACCTCTTGAGCTTGGGGTCCCTGGTTCGATCCCAGCCATCGCCATGTGAACTTTGTGATGGACAAGCCCTGATTATCTTTGCCCATTGTAATTTTTTAGGAACTGGGGGACGCCGTACATATTTTTTGGAGGTTGGGGACGGCGTCCTCCTGTGTTCCAGCACACTTTTACCGCTAATATGAGGGAAAACTGAACAATTTATATTCAATGAAAATGTGTTAACATATGAATGTCACAGAGGACTTTCTATTAGATATTGCTTGATTTATACCTCGAATTGTAATATATTGTCTATACTATTAGAGTTTCAATTATTGCACCAAATACTCCGTTACGAAATTCGTCTGACTAGCATAGGGTGACCAGACGTACTAATTTTCGCAATACAGTACTGTTTTTAAAGAGCTGTCCTGTGTGTTGCGAAGACGCAAGTGCTACGAAATGCTAAAAACGTGGCCAAAATTCAAAATCACTTTCAGTGTGTGCAAAAATGGGCATGCTGTGGTTTTTGACCTCACTGATCACGAACTTGATATCCTAATTGAAATCTTCAAAATAGTGGATCCAATATGGCGGATCAAATTTTGCAAAACAGTAGAATTTATTTTCATGCTTTGAAACAAGTGCTTGTATTGAGGTCTCTAAAGAAAAATACAATATATACAGTATTTTCAATCACTGCACGGACGTTTTCTTCTGCTCCGGGTTCAATTTGATTAGTCTCAATAGTATCTTGCACCTCCTCCTGCTTTGACCAGATGCTATTTAGATGTTTTAAGCGTGCACACATTTCTTCGATAGTGCCTTCATTTGGAAATCTTTGAGTTTTACGTCCTACGGTTATGCCGGTTAGGCTAAAGGAGACGATGATGATGAGAAATGAATGAAATGGTGGAATGAAGAAAGTGGAAGAACCCCGAGAAAAACATGCACACTGTGTTTGTCCACCACAAAGTTCATATGGCGCGAGTTGGGATCGAACCCGGGACCCCATTCACCAGAGGTGAACGCTCTATCTCTGAGCACCCGCGGCTTCTCCCTTCATTTGAATCAAAAGCCTGAACAAAGGTGTTTATTCTGGTTAATTGGCCTCTGTATGCAGAACTTGCCTTAAAAGACACTGAAGTCTTGAAATGATTACTTGTTCTGCATTGCTTGGTATATAATGTGTTTCTATGGAGTATCTGATACGTTTATTATTATTATTATTATTATTATTATTATTATTATTATTATTATTATTATTATTATTATTACCTCTGTGTGCACGAAAACGCGTACCAATGAGCGTAATACGTTATTTTTATTTTTGTAAGTAACCCTTTAACTTCTTCCTTCTGTTTCCAATATTTATATATTTTCAACCCATCAAGTCTTTTCTTCTGTTACGAAATAAAATACTAAAGTATTTAAAAACAGATTTTGTTCGATTTAGAGATGGAAATTGTACAGCTGTCCGCAGACGTACATCCAAACCCGATTACCGTACGGAAAATATAATAATTATGTTAACGGATAATAATTATATTAAACTTTGTAAATTTGCCCCTAAAATTAGACTAAATTTACAAAAATATCGGGATATTGGGGGTCCGAACCCCCAGCACCCACTCCCTGCGTACGTCCCTTGTCTTCACAATCCTGAGTTTGTGATGTGATGTGAAATTGGTCATCTCAAAACTTTATCTTGTAGAACACGTTATGCTCTCCTGGTCTGTAGTTTGAATACATGTATCCATGTATCAAGGTCAGATACATGAGAACTTATTTGATTTGATGGGAATTTAATCACTATATATTAAGCACTTATCCAGGTTTTCTTTTCGCGGGGGGGGAGGGGCTGACAAGGGGAAGTCTCGTAAGCACGTAATTCTAATGTTTTGAAATATCAATTTGTTTTCTAAATAATAATAATAATAATAATAATAATAATAATAATAATAATAATAATAATAATAATAATAATAATAATAATAATAATAATAATAATAATAATATAATGCAAGAGTTCTATTCTTGCTTAAACTTTTCCTTACTTTTCATTATAAGAACCAGTTTAGTTTGAAGGAACTGTATTGTGGCACAAAGAAAGTCAAACAAATATTTCCGAGAGATATGTAACTAACGAAAATGTCTGCTATAGTATATAACAATAATAAGAAAACACTGAGTTTATAGTTCCATTACATTTAAATTTGTAAACAGAACAGAAACGAAATTTTAATCCTATTTAAAAGTGTTTTTTATTCCACCAAGGGGCAAAGGCATCACGGTATGTTCTTAGACTTTAAAGAAGACGAAACACATTGCCCAAAATTTTGACAGACTCGAAGTAATTTGAAACAAAAGAATCTCAAAAGCGTAAAAGTATGTTTATTAAAAACGTGCTTGAGTTTCGGAGGGGACATGAGCACCCAGCCCCCCCCTGGATACGTGCCTGCTATATATGCTTGCTGTGGTGGAAGCTTCCCGTTGATCTCTTTCAATAGTTTCAACGGTTGTAATATTTACAATATTTATATATTTCCTAACCATGATCCAATAAATCATGGCATTTTCCAGCATTTCGAATAACTAGATAGAAGCAGTATTATAAAACATTACAACAGTAATTAACGAACTGCAAATATACAATAATAGTAACAATAATCATATACACATAATAAACACGATTATTTAGAACACAAATTCGTTGCAGTAAGTATGTACATTATTACACCTATTTCATCTTTGCTCGATCATTGTCTTTTTTCTAGGCGATCTTGCTTTGAGCACTTAGGATATATTCCGGGTCTCTATAGGGCATCCCACGTTGTACCATAGAATCTACTATCTCAGGAAGCATATCCTCTTTAAAAAACCTATAAGTTTCGGTAGCATAACATTTCCCCATAATTCTTCATCTCTTCTTACTTCCACAATGTGTAAAGGTGATTTATCATCAATGTATACAACTAAAAAGCATTTGTCTAATTTGGTAATATTTAACTGGCCCTGAATTTGATAGTAGTAGTCGCTGTTAGTATTTAGTCCTATAGTTCCGTCTGGAATGGCTCTAAGAAAAAATGCCCCTGTCTTTTTCTTTCTCTTCAGTGACATCCTTATTTCTGAGTGAAGGAACACACTTTACTTCCACTAACGCATTATCTTCTACTACATATCCTGAAATATGATTAGAAGAGAATTAATTGATAGACAAGAATGAAAATAGATTTTTTTTAAAAAAAAAGTAATATAATAATCTGTCTGTCCCTTTTCCAAAAGGAAGTGGTTTGGTTTCGTTCAGATTCAGTCCTCTAATTATACCTCTAATTATAGCACACTGAACAAACAGCACTTATTAGACTTAAACACTTATTATATTATATCAACAAAGAAGTTGAAAAATATTTCTTACCATCTGGACTAGAAGCTAAGAAACTATACTTAGAATCAATATATAATCCTCATTTCTCTACTGTCACATTCTTCTCCTCCGCAAACTTTCGTGGAGCAACATCTTCATGATTTCTTCCGTATTCTATTGATGGTGTCGATAAATTTCTCTTGTGTAAAATGTCTTACACCAACACATGGCACGAAGTGTGATCTTTACATTTCACAACTTTATGGAAGATGGATGACGTTAGACGGTTGCGGCGATGTTCTTCATAAGTCGAATTTCCATGTTGTCCGCGGGAGGATACTTCAATTAAAGTTCTTTCATCTGAACTGACCTAATACGAAAAATAATGTAAAGAATTCTTGAAACAGGACAGGGTGAACTGAAATTTGTAAGCACAAATAGCTACTTTTCCTACAAACATTAAAAGGAATGTTCATTAAACATATCCTTCAAAATTATCTTTGTCGAGGTATATGTTTGCGAAATATGTAAAAACGAAGTTTCGAGACAACCTGGAATCGTAGAGTTGAAATATATTTTATAATTACCTGAATCCACAGAACTGATAGCCTCCCAGAAATTCTCGTAATTTTCTCTACTTACTCAATGTGTATACATCCACACATAAATTATAAGAATTTTAAAAGAATTTAGCTTGATTTCAATTAGTGGAACATGACATATCAATTCTGGGATTCATGATCGTATCTGAAGAAGAAGAATCAAGTGAGTATCGTTCCACAGTGTGAAACTACGGTAGACTTCCAAACTATACAAATTACATAGTAAAACTGAAAATAGTAGAGACCGGAAGTAGTTAATTTCTACCTCTTCTGGTTTAAATAGAAGATTGTCGAAGGAGATTGTACCTATTCTTGGAACGATGAATCGATTCTTAGAAACCTCTTGTCGATACCTCTAACCGTTTTTGAGTTATGACAAATACTATTGAAACCGGAAGTGGCCGATTTGTATAGCTTCCGGTTTAACTTGAAGATTGGTGAAGGAGATAGGACATATTCTTAGGATGTTGAATCGATTTCTGAAAACTGCTTGTCGATAACTCACAGTTTTATATCAATGAAAATCAATATTGAAACCGGAAGTAGTAGTGAATTTGTACCACTTCCGGTTTTAATGGAAATACAGAAGTCGAAGTGTTTTGTTTCCTTTACACCTTGAATCGATTTCTGAGAACCATTTGACGCTAGCTATTATCGTTTCTGGGTTATGACTATTACTGTTGAAACAGGAAGTGGTAAAAATCGACCACTTCCGGATTAAGTAGGAGGTTGTTGAAGGAGATGGAATCTGTTCATGGGATGCTGAATCGATTCCCGAAAACCACTTATCGATAGATTTTACCACTTAAATTGTATGAAAATAGCTCTTACCGTTTTTGCTATGATACCTGTTGACAGACAGATAGACAGACGGACGAACACAGCCATTCTAAAGGACTTCAATTTGTTATGCATAACATAGTTTGGAAGTCTAAAATTAATCCAGAAGTTTCAGAGGCATCACTGTGATACAATGATAGCTACGTGATATATATAGAGACGTGCAGATGGACGGGGGTCTTTGGGTTCATACCCAACCAATCCCAGAAAATTCTGAGCAAATGAAAAAAAAAATACTCCTATGGAAAAATAAATAGCAAATTCCACGTTTTAGAAGTTGGAAAAGTTGGATCCCACTGAGAAATGAATTTTGTCTTCTATTATACCACTTTTGTGATACAATTATCATCAGAGCTGGTAACTGCGCGTCAAAAGTTTTTTTTTTTTGTGAATCACGTTTTCGGACGTTCAAAATGCTCAACAATTACATTTTTTTAGTTTCTACCAGGAACGAAGCCAGAGTTCTGATTTGGGTTGGGAGCATATATACTAAACTAGTAGTATAATTAGCAAACTAGTATTTATGTACTAGTTTAAATATTTGGAAGGCAAGTCAAGATTTGGACCCCGTGTTCCCCCTAGCTACATCCTTGGCTTCTTCACAACTTTTTTTCCGCTAGAAAGTACCAAAGTGAATTAAATAGCTGCATAAATTGCTTGCTATAGTACAACATGTAAATAAATTTTAGGAAAAAAAATCATTCGTCATAGCCTACGATGCGGGGTCTTGCGAATATGATTCCCGATGTGAACACTTGGTCGATGTTGAAAATAAAATGGTGGATCAAGACGACTAAAACTATAAACCAGATGAGAGGATAGAGACGCATGCTAACATGGAGAATACACTCATTTGTAGCTACAATATATGAAATGCACTACTTTTCGTGGTGACTCTGGCGTTTTTAGCATGCCTTGAAAGAAAGAAAGAAAGCGAAACAAATACCCTACTATGGCACCTGAAATGCCCGCGGCTGAGTCAATACTTAGAAACATTTTGGCGGAGCAAGAATGAGGAAAACCAATCCGGCAGGAGGGGGAGTAGAAATGACATGCCAATTCCAATGTGAAAACCCTCTGTGAAACACAAATAAAAAAAAAGTGTTATCAGATTCCCTCGTTTGCTTGTTTCTTCTCAATTCTTGGAATCCTAACCCGAAGCTAGTCAGTCACGTGATGTGCAAAGCAGAGAAATTCTTGGTTCATCTGCTTGCCCCACCGTTTTGCGAGATAGGATGTACTCATAACTGATAGATGAGATTATTATTATTATTATTATTATTATTATTATTATTATTATTATTATTATTATTATTATTATTATTATTATTATATTCATGTAATTCTCCATGGAGATTTTGTTCTGGAGAATTTTTTCTTTAAAAATTTCTCATAGACAGGGGTGCCCATCCCCCCCAAATCTGATGGCGCACTCCCCCCAAAACTAATAATCTCTTCCCTCCTTAAAACTCAAGTCCTCTAAAAACAATTGCCCAGTGTAGCAGTAGTTTTTATAGTACTAGTAATTGTTATTTTTGTTGTTGTTTTTATTTCCTGTAGTAGTATTATAAAATGCTTGTAGTAGTAGTAGGGGTAGTAGTAATTATAAAAATGGCATTACTTTCATTAGTAGTGTCGGTAGTGTACAATACTATATATGTTCTATAAGGATATGGAAGGGTATAAAAACTTCTACACACTGTGTATGGCACAGGTATTTTTTTACAATTAGTAGTATTATTTTTTTCTTTACAAAATATTGATATAATTGCCTTGTACATGAAAAGTAAGACGCAAGTTACAAGTTATTGAGTTTGATACCAAAAGAAAATGTTATCCTCGAAATTAGCCTACAAAAAGATGTGATATCCAACAAAAAACATTCCTGTAAAAGAGCCAAGTACGAGTGGCCTTAAAAAGAATTGAAATCACAAAAATAGGCGCCAAGTTCTGGTGGACAACAGTTACAAACACTTACTGGCTCACTTCAAATTTAGATTTGAAACTTGGTTGTTGTCTGTATGGTTACCACTAGCTCACAATTATGTCAAACTACTTTATAATTTTCAACAGACAACATAGGCAAATTTCAAATCTAAATTTTAAAGTGATTCCTTGAGTGTTTATAACTGTTGTTCACCAGAACTTGGCGCTCATTTTTGTGATTTCACTTCTTTTTGAGGCCGCTCATACTTGTTTTTTTACAGAATGATTTTGTTAAATTAAATTATTACTGGTCGTGGTGGTGACATTAACCTACCCCTGATATCCTTTATAGAGTAGTATTTTTTTTCTTTCCTCACTCGACAAAGCAAATTTGTCTATAATATCGCTGTTGGGAATGCATTCTAAAAAGTCTTTTTCGGAAGAAAGGACAAGCATGTCGGAGAGCCATACATCTTCCATGCTGCTTCTTAGTATATTTTTTACAATCTTTACTTTACTCATAATCCTCTCTGCTGAGCAACTCGTTGCTGGTAATGACAGAAGTATCTGGTATAATATTGTTAGGTATGGAAAACCAGACATATTCAACAAACCTGTGGACGGCCCTTCTCTCTTAAAACGAACCAACCTTTCCTTTCATACGGCTACTTTCGCGGTACTTCATTCATCGAGTATCGAAGCAGGGGGTACGGGGGTTTACCCCGGAAAATTTTTGAAAATTAGCTTCTCAAAATCATGTTTTAATGCTATTCCGACAGTAAAATTGCTAGTTCGAAAGTAGAGTAAAATCCCCCCAAAATTTTTCTCAATGGCGCAGCTTGCGCCATACATCCCCCCTGTGAGCGGTCCTGCTCACAGAAATATTAGGAAATTTGTTCCGTTTACTAGTAAATATCTAACTAGGTCTTCTATATATAAAAGTATAGAAACAGCTAATAACTTTTATCCAGTTCTAGATTTGTTTCATAAGAAATTCAAGAAGGTGCGCGAATTATTTTTTAGTTTTTTAAATAAATTATGAAATGTCTTAACGTCTTTAGGCTTGCAACTAATTTTCTTAACCCTTTCACTGTGGAAGGCGACGGAAAAAAAATTCCCTAACCTGCGAATGTCGATTATAGTCGACGTGTTAAAATTTGTCTGTATCTTGGGTTTGTCGATTGTAGTCGCCAAAGGATTTCTGTGTAATTTCTATTGTTTATCGAAAACAATAGAACACAAACAAAAATGAACGGTACAACCTTGGGGACTACTCTCGACAAAGCCAAGATACGGACAAACAAATTTTAACACGTCGACTATAGTCGACATTCGCATGTTAAGGAAATTTGGTTCTGTCGACAAAAGTCGACTTCCTCTGTGAAAGGGTTAATTCGGTTTTGTATTCTTTTAAATATTGTATGGATTTGTTATATATATATATATATATATATATATATATATATTGTATTTTTTTTAAAGCCTAATTGTAAGAATTTTTTAATTATGAACAGATACACACGTTTCGTATTTTTTGTATTTCTGGATGTCATTCAGTAAGTTTGTAGGTGCCATTTGAAATATTCTTTTATTTATTTTTGTAACTATTTTTTTTTTTGTTTTCTCGTTTTCATTTCCCTATCATCTTTTCTTTTCTTCTATGTTTAATTCCTTCTTTACTACGTATATTATATCAAATAATAATAATAAAGAAACTTGATCATGGATTTTGTATTTGTGTCATATGATTTTTATGCTTATTTTTTCGTCATTATTATTATTATTAGCTTTGTTAATCTATGTATTTTACCAAAGCGTTTAATTTAGAAATATTTATTTTCATATTGTATTAACAGCTACAAAGTGTATTTTTATTTTTTCTTTTATTATTTTGTAAACAGCTACAACTTGTTGTATGTTAAAAAAAAAAAAAAAAGTCAAACAAAAGTTATAATCTTCAAGTGTTGGTAACACTGATATATTGGTAACTATGCCATCTAGTGAGAGTTTTGAACGTGAAATTCTATAGATACGGTTTACGTCAGAATTCAGGGAAAATTGAAACTGGTCGGACCTTTTGACCAAGTGTTGTTAAAGTTATAATAATGGTGTATAATATTCATCTGATATTAACGACTAATTATTGTGATTTCCGGAATATAACTTTGAGTTAAACATCTAAAATTGGGTGAGTTTGTTCCATGATTTTGCTATTTGGAGTTAATTATATCTTTAGAACCTGTAATTGACCGTTATTCTATTAATTTGACAACTGTAACCTGTAGGTTAAATTGCTTAACACTCAACTGGTAAATTCAGCTTTTGTCTTAAAATTTAATATATATATTTCAAAATTTCGATATTTCATGAGCCTAAAATTAATATTAGAAATTGTTATAATTATTAATACTTGAAATTTCATGAATTATAGTTTGAGCTCTTGAGGTAGTTGACTACTGGAACCATTATTGAATGTTACATTTTTTGAAAGTTGTTGTACCAATTTCTTGTTCAATTCGAAAATAATAATTATTTACATTAAATTCAGAAACTTGTTATTCAACCTAATTGATTATGGATATTTGAACACTCTTTACTATTTTTGGTACGTGGAATTGAGAAGTTGAAATTAACTAACTTGATATCGTCTATGCAGATTAATAGCGTAAATTAAAAGCTGAGTGCTTATACATGTTTATATACTCTCTTTAATTTTTATGCTGATTACTCTCTACTATAATATTTGGGGGTGGCGTATTGTGACCCTGACCAGTGACGGTGCGATATTACTTTTTCAATTCTTTATCTTTTTTATAAACGCACGTTACACATGATTTTCCCTGAATTCTCTGAATGCCAAAAAGTTGCATTTGTTGAAAATTAAAATTTTGTCTATGGTTGTAGTTAATTATTTGATATGTTTGAAATTGTGAATGGTAGGATTATCTAAGTAGGGAGTATCAGTGTGGAACTACGACTCACCATATTAGATTTATAGGTTTTGACTAGAAATATTACTAATCAAAAGCGATTCATTTTGGCATAAAGTTGTTTGTTGTAACTTATTATATTATCTAAATTGTAAGAATGCAGGTTAACCGAGATTATCCGATTAGGCAGCAATTACATTTAAATTCTTTCCCAAATGGCGATGGAGGGATAGTGGAACCTTATAATCCCCTTGATTGGGATTTATCATTTCTTGAAAATAGAGGAAATGTTTCCATAAACGCTACCTTACATAGCACAAACCCATTTTTATCTTCGACTTCGTATCAAGAAATACGAAGAGAAAGACATTCGTCCTTGACTGATAATGCCAATAGATTACGTGTCGTTGATAACCATTTGGTTGGTCAAGGTCAGTTACCTGTGCAAACAGGTGTTCAGGGCGAATACTCAAACCCGTTCCTCGATATTCACGAAGAAAAAGAAAGCAAAGGTGCTTTTGTTCCACCAGCTGGTTGTGCTGGATTAACTTTACGTACAAGTCTTTCAAAGGTGACTCAGTCAGCTGCAAATGTTAGCTTTTTAGAAGCAATAAAAAGTATTCCACAGTGTGATGGTTCACGTTATGAAGAATTATTTAAATTTTTGAAGGCAATATATTATATTAAATCCACTGAGTTATATCCCGACGAGGCCTTATATTTTTCTGCTCTATCTCGGACTTCGGGTAAGTTGCATTCGAAGTTGATAAGTGAGTTTACAACAACAAACGATTGGTTGGTTGTTTGTGTTCATATACTTAATGACATGGTTTCGGTGGTGGGTAAACGAGAATTACGAAATAAGTTTATTGATCGGCTACAATATCCTAATGAAAGTGCTTCTGAATATATTAGGGAAATACGACTTTGTTATGAGTTGCTGGAGGGTAAATGTGCAATGGATAATATAGCTATTCTTCGGCAAGTTTATTATGGTTTAAATCCGCAACTTAGGTACGATCTATTTCGCGATAAAGAACCGGAAAGTTGGCAAACATTATTGAGTGCAGTAAATCAATATGGACTTTACAAAAACGATTTGTTGGTTTATAAAGGACTGACATCCACTTCGAATGTTAAAGAAAAGAGGCAGTTACAGTGCTATGTTTGTGGTGGTGCGCATTCGTATAAATATTGTAATGTAAGGCGGACAGTTGGCGTGAAAACAAACATGGGCGTGAGTGATCGGCATCGCTCCTCTACTCGTAATGTACATTCCTCAAATCATTCCCGTCCTACTAATAGTGATCTGATGTGTGAAACTGGTTCTGTTAATAGTGGTCGTGGGGAAGGAACTTCTACTATAAACTGTTCTACCAAAATAAAAACTTCAAAAAAGGGGCAATTTATGTCTGAGCATAACACGGAAAAACAACGTAATATGATATGTATGGGGCGCACGAAGGTGAAATCCCGGTGTGATTCAAGTGTTGAGGAATTTATGAAACCTTCAAGTTCTGAAATTAATAAACAGTATCCAGATACCTCTTTACGTCAAAAACATATCGTTGCTGTTTTTGTTCAGGCTTTTGTTATGGGACAAAAATATTACGGTGGTTTAGATAGCTGCAGTACTATTTCAATGGTAAATAAAGAGCAATTTGAACGTTGGAACTTATGCATAACAAAACCTATAACTGTGAAAAGTGAAACTTTTACTGGTGTTGGTGTGGATAATAAAACATTGACATTAAATTCATATGTGGTGTTACCTATAACTTTCCGTAGAAGGGTCTATAATTTGAAGTTTTTTCTTGTGCCTAATTTGAGTCCAGTTTTTATTGTGGGCATAAGGGAACTTAAGCAAATTCAGGCAAACTTGGATTTGGTTGCTAACAAACTGTGGTTGAAATTAGAAGGACAATTTGCGCCTATAACATATTCGCCGGTAGATTCAATGAGAGGTGGGGGGTCAGAAATTTCTCCTACTTATCCAAGGAAAGACAACGATGATGCTGGTGATTGTTTTGGTTTTTCCAGCCAATTTCCGAAGGGGTCCTTGTCCAGATGGTTTATTGGAGAATCAACATCCAATGTGAGTGGCCCAATGAGTAGCAGAGTTGCCAACTGTACGGAAGGAAAAGTACCAAATTCTTTACTGCAGAGCGGTCTTGGGGAGAATGGCTGTACAAATCCTCTTATGGTAGATCCAGTATTATTGGAACAAGACAATACATTGCAAGGGTATGTAGATGAACTTGTTAATAATTATTCTGACGTGTTTTGTAAGAAAATAGGGAAGGTGAAAGGTGTAGAATATCAAATACGTGTTAATAATGAAACACCAATTAGGAAAAAGGCGTATCCATTAAGCAAACAAGATCAGAAGCATATGGATATTATTCTAGATGAATTGTTAAAAGAGGGCGTGATTGAAAAATCAGATAGTGAATGGTGTTTTCCAAGTTTTTTGGTTAATAATAAATCGGGGGACAAAAGATTAATAGTAAATTATCAGGATTTAAATTCCCGGTTATATTTAAATCCTCAATATACTCCTAGGATGGAGGATATATTGGCTGAGATATCTAAAGGTAAAATAAGATCAAATCTTGATGTCCGGAGGGCGTATCTACAAATTCCTCTCACTGAAAATTCTAGCAAATACACTGCTTTCATGACTCATAGGGGGCTGTTTCAGTGGCGTGTTTTGCCATTTGGTTTGGCAGCAGGTTCCCATATGTTATCAAAAATTATGACAGAAATATTGTATCCAATAAAACATTTAGGAATTGAGTGGTTCTTCGATGATATAATAATTTTTCAAGATACTATAGATGAACATAAGCGTGTATTAGAATTGGTATTGCAGAAATTCAGAGAAGCAGGGATAACGTTATCTTTAAGTAAGTCAACCTTATTTCAGACTAAGGTATCGTACCTTGGATATATTATTGACGGAAATGATTTGTATCTAGATCCCTCTAGACTTGAAATTATTAAAAATTTGCCTCCTCCCAAAAATCGAAGAGGTTTATTAGCTTTAACAGCGTTTTTACAGTATTATTCCAAATTTATTCCACATTTTCAGGAAGTTCTGGAACCCATTAACCGATTAAGGTCAGCAAAAGTTGAGTTTGTATGGGGTCCTGAGCAGCAAGCGGCACTTGATAAATTAAAAGAATTATTCGAGACTCATATTGTATTATGTTTACCTAATTTAAATGGTAAGTTTGTAATTAGTTCAGATGCATCAACAAAATCCTTAGGGGGATGTCTCGAAGAATATGATAGTAATGGGGTGTTACGGCCTATTGCTTATTTTAGTCGAAAACTTCGTCTTTATGATTTAAATAAGCCTATATATTTATTGGAATTAATGGCCTTGGTTGAATGTATGGAACGTTTTAAAACATATTTACATAATAAATTCGAGGTACGAGTTGATCACCAAGGATTAGCATATGCCATACGAAATTTAAAGAAAGTAAAGAACTATGGAAGCTTATTATATCGGCTGTTAGGGTTTGATTTTGAAGTCAAACATGTACCTAGTGTGTTAAACACGCCTTCAGATTTTATTTCCAGGGTCCATGACACGCAGATGTTCGAGTCAGTTGATTTAGAACCTACTTGGAAAGATGAGGTAACAAATATGTGTAAAATTAACTTGTGGTTAATGCCATTTGCGTCTCAGGCTGTGTTTACACACAAAAGAAGGGATGAAGAGTTGATGAAAATAATTGAACAATTAGAAAATAATGTAAACGTAGATGGATATAAATTGGTAAAAGGGATATTATGTAAAAAGACGAAAGCTATTAAAAATCCCTTTAAGATTTGTATTCCTAAGAGTTTGATAACATCTATACTTGATTATTATCATAATAATATATTACCGGGTGCTCATGCTGGAACGCAGAGAAGTATCTCTAAAATATGTGCAAGATACACGTGGAATGGAATAATTAGGGACATTAGGGATTATGTTTCACGGTGCAAGGAATGCCAAATAAATAAAAGTACTAATAGACAGCCTATGGGACAACTCATTTCTCAATATGAAAAAATTCCGAACGCCCTATGGTATTTTGATGTATGTGGGCCACTATGTGAATCAAAATCTGGCAAATACTGTCTCATTGTTGTAGATTCTTGTACTAAATTTATGTGGTTAGAGCCTTTTAGAACTTTAAATGCTAAAACGGTACGAGATAAGCTGTATAAAATTATGTGCCGATTCGGATTTCCCCATTCGGTTTCCCATGATAATTCAAGTCTCTTTGTTTCATCTTTATTTAAAGATTTTCTGTACGGACAAGGAATTAGGGATATTTGTATATCTCCGTACCACGCTGCTTCGAACGCATCGGAGCGTTATTTGCGTGTTTTGAAGGATTGTCTGAAAATTTATTTCCGGAATAAACAAACTAAGTGGGATCAGGGTATCCATGAAATTGAATTTTCTATAAACTCAGCAGAACATACTGAATCAAAATGTTCACCAATGGAGCTAGTGTATAATTATAATGTATGTGATCCTCTAGATGTGAAATGGGAAATTGATAACTATGAAATCAGACAAAAGGACAAAAATTTATGGGTAACAGCTTTAGAGAATTTGGAAAAAGCGTGGCACCGTAAGAAGAGAGAATATGACAGGAAAAGATCTCCTGTGACATATCAAGTTAATGATAAGGTTTTAATAAAGTCCCAATTTAAATCTAGTCTAGCTGATAAGGTGACTAAATCATTATGTCCTAGGTGGCTTGGCCCATTCCAGATTTTGAGATTACTTACAAAAAATACATTACAAGTTAGATCAATTGAGAATCCTAATGATGTAAGAAAAGTACACGTTTCAATGACAAAAATTTATCGTGAACCTAGATTATCTGTTAATAATTAAGATCAAACCAACTGTAAATTTCATTTCTGTGGATCAACTGTTTCTAGTCAGAATCTTGAATTAAGTAAATTAAATTAAAGATAGAATTACACAAATAAACAACTTGGTCAGCATATATTTTAAATATTGTATGAATGTGATGTTAATATATTTTTTGTATTCCAGGCCTGGAATGAATGTCGTGTGACTGTCCTTTTCACTTTGTACTTCGTGTATTCAATTTGGATTGTAACCTGTTTGCTGTACGCAAGTTTTGTTGTCCTGGTAAAAATAATTCATTTTGATGTTGTTCTGAAACTACCCGAGCTGCTGTGATGTAAGTCATTGTTTTCATTTCTAATATAAAATTCTGTTACTACTTCAGGAAATTAATAATTATAATTATATTGAAGGTCTCCTAATAATGGAAATTATTTAAAATTGGAAATATTAATTGTGGAAATCAGTATTTCGATCTTATTGGAATTGTTATTATAAATTATTTTCGATTATTTACTCATGACCTTATATTACTAATACGGGGATATGCTAGGTCGGGCGAGTCAGATGGATGCATGCTAATTGAATGAGATTTTGGGGAAAATATTTTTTTTTGCTTTTAGTTTTTACTTTTATTTGGTGGTGCATGAGAGAATGAGTCTGGTATTAGTAGTTGGTGGTGGAGTAGGTGTTGATGTTCTAACCAAATTGACACAAGACTGCTATAATCAAAATAATTTATAAAATAAAAGTACTACTTTTATTTTATGGGGGCCTCTCGATGTTGTATGTTAAAAAAAAAAAAAAAGTCAAACAAAAGTTATAATCTTCAAGTGTTGGTAACACTGATATATTGGTAACTATGCCATCTAGTGAGAGTTTTGAACGTGAAATTCTATAGATACGGTTTACGTCAGAATTCAGGGAAAATTGAAACTGGTCGGACCTTTTGACCAAGTGTTGTTAAAGTTATAATAATGGTGTATAATATTCATCTGATATTAACGACTAATTATTGTGATTTCCGGAATATAACTTTGAGTTAAACATCTAAAATTGGGTGAGTTTGTTCCATGATTTTGCTATTTGGAGTTAATTATATCTTTAGAACCTGTAATTGACCGTTATTCTATTAATTTGACAACTGTAACCTGTAGGTTAAATTGCTTAACACTCAACTGGTAAATTCAGCTTTTGTCTTAAAATTTAATATATATATTTCAAAATTTCGATATTTCATGAGCCTAAAATTAATATTAGAAATTGTTATAATTATTAATACTTGAAATTTCATGAATTATAGTTTGAGCTCTTGAGGTAGTTGACTACTGGAACCATTATTGAATGTTACATTTTTTGAAAGTTGTTGTACCAATTTCTTGTTCAATTCGAAAATAATAATTATTTACATTAAATTCAGAAACTTGTTATTCAACCTAATTGATTATGGATATTTGAACACTCTTTACTATTTTTGGTACGTGGAATTGAGAAGTTGAAATTAACTAACTTGATATCGTCTATGCAGATTAATAGCGTAAATTAAAAGCTGAGTGCTTATACATGTTTATATACTCTCTTTAATTTTTATGCTGATTACTCTCTACTATAATATTTGGGGGTGGCGTATTGTGACCCTGACCAGTGACGGTGCGATATTACTTTTTCAATTCTTTATCTTTTTTATAAACGCACGTTACAAACTACATGGTTAATAATAATCCAATTTTGAATTTTACTTTGTATAATCCTATATGCTATACCTTTTTTATATATATGCATGTTAATCATGCTTCTTTTTTCATTACTGTTTTTTTTTTATTTCCAGTTTGTAACAGATACTGCATGTTTTATGTTTTGTTTTCAATAAATATTTTCTTTTTTATTCATTTTTGTACAATCAGTTGTATTATGTTATCCTATTTGCATGCGCCCTATGTATTTATTTTCTTTCTTGTAAGGGGCACTTGCGGCTGTATTGCTGTTTGCTTCTAATAAACATACTTTTAATTATGCAAACTAATGGAATAAGGGGCGAGACAACTTCACACTTACCCGTCCGATTTTAAGATTTTTCACCTCAAACCGTTAGTTTAGGTTAGTTGTTAAAATTATTATTTTCGAAAGAGTTCTTCTATACTAAAAATAAATTAGGGAGAGGAGTGATAGTGTCAAGTTGCTCACCCATGAACAATATCCATACACTTATACTGCATTATATAACTAGTTGCTCGTCAGTTTACGCAGTTCTGAAGCTGCCTATCTCAGTTTTGCAAAAGTAAATATTTTATTTGACAAATATGTTTGAGGACCAAGTGTCTAGTAATTATAATCGTTCTGCTTCTCTTTAATCAACATCATATTCGTATACATCGCTCTTTGTCATGATATGTATCATCATCATAATTAATTCCACATAATCTATAGTCCATTAACATTAAATTATTATTATATTGTGCTAAAGATCGAACAAAATGACACACACAAATTTTATACGTACCATGGAATATTTCAGAACGAAAATGATTCTCACATATGAATATTATTATATTATTTAATCGTCAACATTATTTATATCTTGCTTACTGTCCGATCCCAATTGACAAATATTGTACCTACGTAAACCAAGATTTCGAAGATAAACCATAGACCCCCCTGGTATGACTTACGGTTCACGGTTATCCTTGCGAGCCACTGTTCTTAGCACTCTAATTTATTGAAATAACTTACAATACACTGGTACCCTTGTTTGGTTTGCAGTGAGAGAGTATTAAATGTAGTACAATATTCCGTCCCAGTCTAAATAGTGAGTCAATATATTACAGATTGTATATAGAAACTGGTAGGTACTGAGAACAGATGCTAAACAACGAAAACAAAACATAATTAAAAAACAAGAGAGACAAAAATAATGTAAATATACGTACATTAAATAATAAGTGAAACGAATATAAAGAGTTATCTACTAACATAATCCAGTAACACGAAGCTTATATATATACACATAATCTTACCTTTCATCATGCTGTCTTGAATCTTCAGCAGTTCCTTGTTCTTGATAACATGGAGAAGAATCATCAACAGAAACAACAATTTCAGTTTTGCGACGTTTAGCGGCGCCTCGAGCAGATTTTGAGCGCTTATTTCTTTTTCTGTTTTTTGATAAAGGTCATTTACGAGCCATTATGTATTTGCAGTATATTAGCTCATGCCTGATTGGTAACACCCTCAACTTGTTAGCTACACTGCGAAATAGGTGATAATAGGACCTTGTAGTTGTAGAACATCCCGTCGAAAATGCGAGTGGCGCTAGCGTACAGATGTTTCTTTTAAAATGTTAACACTTTGCGCATTTATTCTCGAAATACATAAAGTACGTTGGTAATACATGATGATGTATAATATCGAAAGGAAGAAGACATTTCAGTGTTTAGAATGATATATAGATGTTGAAGATCGCTGGCGTCTTTCGACAAATATAAGTAATCAAAAAATGGATTTGCGCTGTGGTGTGCAGTTTAGTGGAATTTAGCATTCCAAAATCTAGTTCTTAAGATAATTAAAAACAAATCAAGATTCAAGAAAAATTTAATACCATTTGATTCTAATCAATAATAATAAGGGAATAACATATTCAAATTTCGGAACGAAATTTTTATTAATTATTTCACTATATTAGAACAAACTTTAATTAATTATATAAGCGCATATTGATTATATAAACATAAAATTTATCATTACTGCTACTAAATATATTGCTATAATGTTATATACTCAAACCATTTCGTTAAATTGCGTTCTTTAGTAATTCTGAGTAGAGTGCCAACGCCCTTAATCAAAATCACAGCAATATTCCCGGCTAGGCGGGTGAAATACCGGCCAGTTGGCAACCGTACTCGTAAATCAGAATGCTGAATGCACCAAAATACTTCACCATGCATTCTATAGTTTTTGCAAAATGAGTTTAATCAAGATGTTCAAATAAAACAAGACACTGTCTTATAATTTTCTCTTTAAAAGTCTACTTGGTGAATTTGTAATATCTTAAAATTACCAATTTCCTGTACGAGATGAGGATAGAGGTTTCTGCTCAAGTTAGAAATTAAAAATTGCATTTTTTCTCATAAGGATTCAGCTCACGTAAGAAATAATGAATAAGTTTAATAATAAGAGCTGAGGAGTGATAAACTAATTCACAAATAATGATTGTAAGAATAAATATAAATATGAAAAGAAAAAACTTTAGATTCCACCATCGTTAAAATAAGATCCATTTAGTGAATCACACGATAGTGTGAACATACCAATCGACACAATAGCGGGTACAAAGTCTTGTTAGTAAATACTCCAAAGAATGTGACACATTTTTTTTAATGTTTCTACCATTTAAAGAGTCCCCGGATAGTTTTCATTCTGGCGGCGCTCTTAATTGTGTACAAACGAAAATTTCGCCTCCACATTTCTGTACAAACGATGTACAAACGAATACGACAATATATGATTGAATTGTACATGTAGGCGGGCTACCATTTGGAGGGCCCCAACTTTGTTTTAGTTCTGTCGGCGCCCCTAATTCAGGAGCGTCATTTCTGATTTTGCTTGCGGGGGCCAAAACCACTCGATATAAGTAAAATTTCGCGTTTTTCACTGATTTACTACTATTCTATTGATAAAATCTAAATACATCTCAATCTCGGGGGGGGGCAAATGCCCCTCTCTGCCCCTCCTAAATGACGCTACTGCCCTAATTGTGTACAAACAAAAATTTCGTCTGCACATTTCTGCACATGTTGTACTATAGCAAACAATTTATGCAGCTATTTAATTCACTTGGGTACTTTCTAGCGGAAAAAAGTTGTGTAGAAACCAAGGATGTAGCTAGGGGGAGCACGGGTCCAAATCTTAACTTGCCTTCCAAATATTTAAACTAGTACATAAATACTAGTTTGCTAATTATACTACTAGTTTAGTATATATGCCCCCCACCCAAATCAGAACTCTGGCTTCGTTCCTGGTAGAAACTAAAAAAAAGTGTAATTGCTGAGCATTTTGAACGTCCGAAAACGTGATTCACAAAAAAAAAAAAAAAAAAAACTTTTGACGCGCAGTTACCAGCTCTGATGATAATTGTATCACAAAAGTGGTATAATAGAAGAAAAAAATCATTTCTCAGTGGGATCCGACTTTTTCAACTTCTAAAACGTGGAATTTGCTATTTATTTTTCCATAGGAGTATTTTTTTTTCATTTGCTCAGAATTTTTCTGGGATTGGTTGGGTATGAACCCAAAGACCCCCGTCCATCTGCACGTCTCTATATATATCACGTAGCTATCATTGTATCACAGTGATGCCTCTGAAACTTCTGGATTAATTTTAGACTTCCAAACTATGTTATGCATAAGAAATTGAAGTCCTTTAGAATGGCTGTGTCCGTCCGTCTGTCTATATGTCTGCCTGTCAACAGGTATCATAGCAAAAACGGTAAGAGCTATTTTCATACAATTTAAGCGGTAAAATCTATCGATAAGTGGTTTTCGGAAATCGATTCAGCATCCCATGAACAGATTCCATCTCCTTCAACAACCTCCTACTTAATCCGGAAGTGGTCGATTTTTACCACTTCCTGTTTCAACAGTAATAGTCATAACCCAGAAACGATAATAGCTAGCGTCAATTGGTTCCCAGAAATCGATTCAAGGTGTAAAGGAAACAAAAACACTTCGACTTCTGTATTTCCACTAAACCGGAAGTGGTAGAAATTCACTACTACTTCCGGTTTCAATATTGATTTTCATTGATATAAAACTGTGAGTTATCGACAAGCAGTTTTCAGAAATCGATTCAGCATCCTAAGAATATGTCCTATCTCCTTCACCAATCTTCAAGTTAAACCGGAAGCTATACAAATCGGCCACTTCCGGTTTCAATAGTATTTGTCATAACTCAAAAACGGTTAGAGGTATCGACAAGAGGTTTCTAAGAATCGATTCATCGTTCCAAGAATAGGTACAATCTCCTTCGACAATCTTCTATTTGAACCAGAAGTGGTAGAAATTAACTATGTCCGGTCTCTACTATTTTCAGTTTTACTATGTAATTTGTATAGTTTGGAAGTCTACCGTAGTTTCACACTGTGGAACGATACTCACTTGTTTCTTCTTTTTCAGGGACGATCATGAATCTCAGAATTGATATGTCATGTTCCACTAATTGAAATCAAGCTAAATTCTTTTAAAATTCTTATAATTTATGTGTGGATGTATACACATTGAGTAAGTAGAGAAAATTACGAGAATTTCTGGGAGGCTATCAGTTCTGTGGATTCATGTAATTATAAAATATGTTTCAACTCTACGATTCCAGGTTGTCTTGAAACTTCGTTTTTACATATTTCGCAAACATATACCTCGACAAAGATAATTTTGAAGGATATGTTTAATGAACATTCCTTTTAATGTTTGTAGGAAAAGTAGCTATTTGTGCTTACAAATTTCAGTTCACCCTGTCCTGTTTCAAGAATGCTTTACATTATTTTTCGTATTAGGTCAGTTCAGATGAAAGAACTTTAATTGAAGTATCCTCCCGCGGACAGCATGGAAATTCGACTTATGAAGAACATCGCCGCAACCGTCTAACGCCATCCATCTTCCATAAAGTTGTGAAATGTAAAGATCACACTTCGTGCCATGTGTTGGTGTAAGACATTTTACACAAGAGAAATTTATCGACACCATCAATAGAATACGGAAGAAATCATGAAGATGTTGCTCCACGAAAGTTTGCGGAGGAGAAGAATGTGACAGTAGAGAAATGAGGATTATATATTGATTCTAAGTATAGCTACTAGTCCAGATGGTAAGATATATTTTTCAACTTCTTTGTTGATATAATATAATAAGTGTTTAAGTCTAATAAGTGCTGTTTGTTAAGTGTGCTATAATTAGAGGACTGAATCTGAACGAAACCAAACCACTTCCTTTTGGAAAAGGGACAGACAGATTATTATATTTAAAAAATATATATATATATATTTTCATTCTTGTCTATCAATTAATTATCTTCTAATCATATTTCAGGATATGTAGTAGATAATGCGTTAGTGGAAGTAAAGTGTGTTCCTTCACTCAGAAATAAGGATGTCACTGAAGAGAAAGAAAAAGACAGGGGCATTTTTTCTTAGAGCCATTCCAGACGGAACTATAGGACTAAATACTAACAGCGACTACTACTACCAAATTCAGGGCCAGTTAAATATTACCAAATTAGACAAATGCTTTTTAGTTGTATACATTGATGATAAACCACCTTTACACATTGTGGAAGTAAGAAGAGATGAAGAATTATGGGGAAATGTTATGCTACCGAAACTTATAGGTTTTTTAAAGAGAATACGCTTCCTGAGATAGTAGATTCTATGGTACAACGTGGGATGCCCTATAGAGACCCGGAATATATCCTAAGTGCTCAATGCAAGATCGCCAAGAAAAAAAAACAATGATCGAGCAAAGATGAAATAGGTGTAATAATGTACATACTTACTGCAACGAATTTGTGTTCTAAATAATCGTGTTCAGCATGTGTATATGATTATTGTTACTATTATTGTATATTTGCAGTTCGTTAATTACTGTTGTAATGTTTTATAATACTGCTTCTATCGTGTTACTCGAAATGCTGGAAAATGCCATGATTTATTGGATCATGGTTAGGAAATATATAAATATTGTAAATATTTTCTTAATAATGTAAACTTGTATTGTGTTTATTTGTTGTTCTTTGTATTATAGTTGCGCTGTGTATGTATTTGAATTTGTTCATGTTGATGTACTTGTTAATATTGAATAAAGTAACTTAGGGTATTATTATATGATATAAAGACTCAAAATAGAGAACTAAGAATGATCCAAATAGTGTAAATAATTTATAAAATGAAAATTACCATTGCAATACTTTATTTTTACTCAAATATTCTGTTACATATTTTTTATTCATATAGATTCTTATGTACTTATGTTACACTCAAATAACTACTTTACATTACTTAAATTTCCAAGTTCCAAGTTTTTAAATGTAGTTTATAATGTAGTAACAGTATTCTTGCGCTGAATAACCAAACAATCATAACATTATTTGTATTTTAGCATAAATAAAGAAATCGCTAGTCTGACCAGCCCCAAGCAAGTCTGGAAATGCAGCCAAGATGACATTGTACCAGTGTTTCTCAAACTGTGTGGTAACAACTCCCAAAATCGGTAAAATATCAAGGATTTTGTAAGTTTAAAAATATTCATTCGTAAATGACTTTGTGACATTAGTGTTATACAAAGAGGAGACGTCGTAACTTTTACTGACTTCTAAAGAGGATCTAGAGGTAAATTGTTTGAGAATCACTGTGTTACACATTCTTGACGGTCACAAGCCCGGTGAATGCTGAGGGACAGTTGCCGATTGCTTTTCCTGTCATTTGTATTTTGTGTATATCTTTAAGTAGAGAGGATAGAAGGGTAGAAGTGAGCGCGAGGTACGTACGTCAAGGAAGAATGAACATCTCCGCTCTATAGGACGAGTTTTTTGGAGTGAGTGACAGCTTCTACACGGGGAGGGACCGCGTGTTGAACAGAAGGATGGGTGAATCACCATTGAAAGAACTCCCCCGCCACGGTTAGTGCCATAGATATAGACTGCTGCTGCTACAAAACGTATTCTTCTAATTACTTGGTTCGAAAGACAAGTTTTTGGGCCATTCTTTCTCCCTGAAATCCCATCCTTTCAATTCGTATTTGATGCTTTTGTATTTCAAGGCGATGGAAGAGGTTCCTATGGCTTTTTTTTATATTGTTTTAAAATTTTATTAAATTTGATAAATAATAACAAATAATATATATAAAACCAGAGTAACCAGACGACGGTGTATGGCCCTGCACCAGCCCCAACCATGGGTTTTCTCAGAATTTTGTCTGGGATTCTGTATTTTTGCTGGGGGAGTTTGGATATTGATGCATGTAGCAACAACATAACGTAAACGAAATTACATGTGTGATAAAATAAGGCCAAAAAATCTCTAACAAGTAAACCTTCTCCAAAAAAATACTTTTCATGGCGTGATCGAGGGCTATTTCAGAATTGACTATCTCTACAGGGTACCCCTGTAGTTTTCAATTAAAGTTTCTAATATTTCTTCATACATTTACCCAGGGACGCACGCAGGGGGTGGGTTCTGGGGGTCCGCCTTCCCCCCGAAATTCTGTCTTTTTTCTAAATTTAGTCTAACTTTAGGGGCAATTTTACACATTTTAATACAATTTAACCTCGGACCTCCCGAAATGGTTTGAACCCCTCCGAAAATAAATTCCTGCGTACTACCATGAGCAAAATAAATGACGCGTTTCTTTATTTTGAATTTTTTTGAAAATATCTCTGTTTTCTTTATATGTTCGAAATTTCGGAAGGTTTCCCCAGCAGGACAGGTTAATAACAAACCCGTTTTTAATATTTGTGTTAGATATTAGCTTAAAATAAATAAGTTAGAAGCAAAAAACATTAAATCGACAGAAATCTCGAGAATTACCAACTCTACTAAAGTGGGAAATTTTCAAGAACGCGAGGGAATTCTGCAGTTCAACACGAAGCAGCGACACCTATGTCACTGAGAGAAATGTGGATAAAATCTACAAACGAAACTTTTAACGAAATATTTCTAATATGTCTTATTTCGTGCATTATCTGCAAACTCCATATATATGAATATATGCCAAGTATTAACGTAAAGATAGAGCAAAAAGTGGAAATTGTCTATGGAAAAGGACGAATTGGTAGCGCGACCGTAATGAAAAATCGTCTTTACCGGAGAACAGGGTCAGTTCACGTAAGGAAACAAATAGCTCAGTTAGTTAAAGCAACTAGTCTGTATGCCGAAGGTAGCGGGTTCGAATCCAGATGGAAGTGACGTTGTCATTTTTATTACTGTGGTTATTTTATTTATTTTTTTATGTGGGAAAGAATCAAATTGTAACATATGTGTAAAATTCATGACGATACCAAAAAAAGAAAAAATGTCGTTGTCGCACTTGCATTAGCATCCCTAATTTTGTTTGCAAAAAGTTTAGTAATTATTTCCCCTGTGCTCACTGCTCACTATACGTAATGCTCGCTGGCGCGTTTTTTCCCAGTAAATGTTAATCCTAATTTGGAGAATTTTATAAAGTTTCACAATATTTCTCACTAGATAGGCTTCTATCTACTTGTTTCGATATTTTGATAACAGATTTCCCTATTAAATGTTTAATTTTCCCTAGATGTTTAATGACGGAAAAGTTTTACAATGTATTTGTATTAAATTGAAATTGTTTTGAATTTACCACATGAGATAAGTAGCTCGAAGGAGGAAAACTCAAGTAATTGATATTCTACGTAAAAGCTACCTATTGTAGAATGATGATACTTCTTGCCATCAGCACATAATCTTCACGTTAGAGAGTCAGACAGAAAAAAAAATTCTGGTTTTTCCTCCCTATGACCACCCATCTTAAACCGCTACATTCCACTGTTCGTCTCACAAAATTTCGGTGCTCCAAAAACATTCATATAATAATAATAATAATAATAATAATAATAATAATAATAATAATAATAATCCTGAATATGCCATCCTTACATAATGTAAGGATATCTTAGTTTCTTAGTTTAAATCTTAGATATCTTAGTCTAAAGTGCTTTCTTTAGTAATTATTTGAACAACCATGTAGGAGGGGGTACGGCGTTTTATTTTGCCCCTCTCATTTCAGTACCCTTCCAAGAGAAAGTAATTTCTCATAAGCAGGGTCGACAAAATGAATAAGAAATATATTTACAGCATCCTCTCCCCTTTCATGATTGGAATATCACGTAGCATTTTTTTATTATACCAAAGATGGCCCTGTGCGGTTAGGGGTAAGTAACTAAAGAAATACCTAATATATAGCGCCCCTTCATTGTAATATTACCGCTTCTTTATTTGTACGAGGGAGCAACAACAAGGTGATAAAAAGAATAGGAAAAATGTCTATTGAATCCAGTGGTGGATCCAGCACAAACTTCTGGGAGGGAGGGTAGTGAAAGATTCTTTTGATGATGTGAAGCTGTCACAAATTACCACTTAACTAAACTAAACATAATAGTGGGGTGAACTGGAACCCAGTCAGTTTAAATTGATGTAAAAGTTTAATTTTTGGCTTCATATTAAAGTTTTGGTTTCAAATGAAAATTTCAGTCCCAGTGGTCAAGGATCAAATCTCGTGGGGCTCTTCAGTGTAGGCTAATACGGGCCCCTTGTAAGAAAAGGCAAAAATATTAAAATGTTTCTAACGTTCGAATTTTTCGTCTATTTTAAAGAATTGTTGGGCTTCGTATTAAAGTGTTGGTTCCAAATGGCAATTTCAGTCCGATGGAGAATGATCAAATCCTGGAGTCGGGGGGGCTCATCAGTATAGTGTGCTACGGCTCCATTATGGGAAAAGGCAAAAATATGAAAATGCTTATATCTTTCGAATTTTTCGTCTATTTTAAAGAAATTATTGGCTTCATATTAACGTCTTGGCTTCAAATGACAATTTCAGTCCTTGTGGACAATTATCAAATCTCGCAGGGCTCTTTGGTGTAGGGGTTTCGGCTTCTTTATGGGACAAGATTCACGTAATTGATATTGCAAAATTGTTTTGTATACATTAGTGTAAACATGCACCATTTGGTTAATTTTACCTCTTATATTTTGCAGATTTCAAATTCCAAGCATAGTTACTTCTCAAAGCTAAAAGGCACTTACTAGTTTCATTAAAAGGAAATGTATTTTATGAAAAGTTGTCATGGAGTAGACGAACGAACAGGCACCCAAACATTGGTTGAGTCGGACGGTTGAAACTCGTTAAGCTCACTTCTATTATTATTATTATTATTATTATTATTATTATTATTATTATTATTATTATTATTATATTATTATTATTATTATTATTATTATTATTATTAATAATAATAGAGCATTCATGGGGTCCGTGGCTCGACTCCACTTCCCGCCAAGTGAAATTTGAGATAGACAAATACCGTGTGCATGGGTATGGGTTTTCTTGGAATTTTCAATTTTCTTCCCACTTTCTTCATTTCATCATTTCATTCATCATCATTCTCCCTTAGCGTAGGTGCATAATCGTGCAACGTTAAACTAGATATTCCATTTAATTTTAATTTCAATAATAATAATAAACAATTAATTCAACTGAAAGAACTGTAATTTATGTTGACGGCAATTATCATAAATATGCAACCATTATAAAAAGAATGCTTTGAGTAGAAAGATAATCCTTCCCAAGTGTTCACGAATGCGCACGAAATAAGACATGTCTCGAGAAAGAGACGAGACGCGCTTTGTGACATCCGAAAGAAGACGTAACAAATGTTTTGGACACTAGATAGCTTTTAAAATGTCTCGTCTTGTCTTTAATGTCTCGAAAACAAAAGTCTAAGTTTTAAAATTATTTTTAAAGATCTATTCTCTCAAAAGTAGCTCTCTGCCTTAAAATTAATAACGGCATTTGTGATTTTTTTAAAAAATAAACAATGTCTAAAGTTAATAGTTAACTTTTCGAAAAGAAGCTTCATTAAGGGTGAACCTGAAACATGTCCACAAACTTCGGGAGATGATTCGTGACATCAAAAGGAGACAAATAGCCCTCTTGCAGTTTTCGAGTTCAGCTTCGTTGTCGAGATACAGGGTTGCCAACTGGTCGTGTTTGAGAAACTCACTGGAAATAAATTCAACTCCAAGAATAAGCTACTACAGGTCAATTGACTTATACCATGCTGCAAGGTTAAATATTTGTTTATGAAGTGTGTACAAAATTTGCCAGTGTCCTTTCTGAGAACATCGTCGAGAAAAAGTCACCTCCAAGAATAAACTACCCCTCGTAAATTTTTCTAAGAGAAATATCTGATACTGCAATATAGGGTTGTTAACTAAATATTGATTAATGAAAAATAAACAAAATTGTTAAAACCATTTTGGAGAAAATAGCTTTTTTCGATTTTCGGCTGTTAGTAAACCACATTTATTTGAGGGGGGAAGGGAAAAAAATGGGAAAATCTTCTGTAGGAATACTATGTAAACCCTAAGTTTAAAATTTGGTGTAAATACGTTGAACGGTATGGCCTCTAGGCGCGTGCACAGAAAAGTGTACCGAACGGACGGACCGGAAGGACGGGTATCGAAAAATCACACTTCCAGTATGTAGACGCCATGAAGTATGTAAATCCGTTGAAATACGAATTTGATATACTATTTTCACAATCACCATATTTTCTTCTCTCTTTTGTCGCTCGAAAAAGAAAAGCCTCAGTTTACCACAAAAAGCTAGGGTGTTTACCAAAAAATGTTCAATTACAGGGCCACCGCACTAAACTTTTTCAATTCAATTTCTTAACTGTGTTAGACCGCAGTTGTTACTGAAGTGTGTATTTGGATAATACGAAAAAAAATATCGTATTATTCAAATACATCGAATGTCAGATTATCGAATAAAAAACTTCGATTGAAGAAAATCCACACTACAAAACTAACTCACACTTTGAGCACATTTTCATTAGACATATAATAGAGCAATTAATGCAATAATTGTTTATGAAATATGAAAAAAATCAAATGAGTCATTTTCGAGAAAGTCGTTCAAAGAGAACACGTCAGAAGTAACCTATCTCTTGTGAATTGTTTCGAACAATGACTTAAGATATACTTTTGCTTATTAATGAAATATTTATTTGCGAAATTTGAACAAAATCGCCTGTCGTTCGAGAAAATTGTTGGGAAAAACCTTGACCCCCAAAATAATCTATCCGTCGTAATTGTTTTTCATAGAAATGACTTATAATAAAATATAGGGTTATTAATGAAATATTTATTTATGAATTATCAATAAAATTGTCCACGTAAGTTTTGAGAAAATCGTGAGGGAAAAATAACTCCCCGAATAAACTATCTCTTGAGGATTCTTTCAGGGCAAGCGAGTTATTCCATATTATTAGGTTTTTAATGAAATATTTATTTCTGAGTACGAACAAAATTGCTTGATTCATTTTAGAGAAAACCGTGGAGGAAAAACACCCCCAAGAGTAAACTACCCCTCGTATATTTTTTTCAGGACAAAGGAGTTTTGCCATGTTGTTCGGTTATTAACGAAATATGTATTTTTGAAATACGAATAAACTCTTTTGAGTCATTTTTGAGAAAATCACCCAGACAACACACTCCACCAAGAATAAACTACCCCTCGCATTTTTTTTTAGGACAAACGAGTTATTTATTTCAAAGTTATTAATGAAATATTCATTTATGAAATATGAACGAAAACACTTGAGTCCATTTTGAGAAAATCACTGAGAAAAAACTTACCCCTGAGTATAAACTACCCCTTGTAGATTTTTCTCAGATAAATGCCTTATACCACAAAATAGGGTTGCTAATTAAATATTGATTTATAAAAAAAAAAGAAAACAAGATCGTTAGAGCCAGTTATTAGAAAATATATTTTTTCTATTTTCATCGTACAGGAAACTATCCTTGTTTTGGGAGTAGGAGGGAAATAAAAGAAACTATAGGAAATACTATGAAAATCTTAAACTAAAATTTGGTGCAGATAAGTTTAACGGTTGGTCTCTAGGCGAGTGCGCAGAAAAGTGTAGCGAAAGGACGGACGAACAGAGGAGCATGTATCAAAAAATAACTTTTTCGGTATTAGGGGCTATAATACGTGTAAATTCGTTGAAATCTCAAATTTGATTTTTTTTTCGATCACCATACTTTCTTCTCTCATTTGTCACTTCAAAGTAAAAGGAACTCAGAACTACAGATAAGAGACACCTACTTTTACACATAGACATTTATTAATTTAAAACTCCTTTAGTTTGTCATTTCACTTCCAATTGAAAGGTTTTACCATGACTAACGGCATACCAATGACGAGACGGAAGTTTTGAGGAAGTAAATGCATTCAGAAGTCTAGACTACATTACGCCTATCAGCCTGTTTTTACTTGTTGACAGTTGTAATTTCGTCCAAACGCTATATGAAATAATTCTTGGTTGACGTCATTGTGTTACTATTTTAGTATTGTTTTCTTCAGACTTGGTTGAAGTTTTGTCTTAACGGTTATACATTTTTCTTTCTTATTTCATCGTTACACATAAGAATAAAATGTTCTGGTGAGTGGATAAATTCGAATCTACGAACATTGAGTTTTCATTCTTCCAACATTACCAATGGACCAAGCTTTGTCTTCACGTTAACGCACGGTTACAGGGTTTATTACGATTTAAATAAAATGGCTGGCTGTTAGAGTTTCCTGCCCAAATATTTCGATAAAAAATTTTCATTACTTCGTAGATACGTAGAGCAATATTTAGATACACATTTTAGGATAGTGCATTTTAGTGTATATAATAATTTCATGCCAGATAAAAGCTAGATAAGTTTTGATAAAATGTTTCATATGTAGTTCTCAATAATAGGCTTGCTGTTCGGGGTGAAGTTTCAAGGTTCAGCATTGACTAGCAGTTTTTGCTATTAATATCCCTTCTAACAATATTGGCAGTGGACAAAAGTTAGCCCGTGTTGAAGCTTTTTGCTCCTAATTTAATTATTTTACTTTATTATTTAACGAATATATTGAAAATTGTCAGCAGGCACGTATACAGTAACTTATTTCGGAAGGGGCCCGACTTCAATATTAGGATAAATTATAATAAAATTTTAAAAGATAATCCCAAAAATTAGGCTAAATTTACAGAAAAGTTGGGATTTCAGAGGGGGTCCGGACCCCCTGTACCCACCCCTAAATGCGTCCTTGTTTGTCAGTAACGTTTCCTCATTTTGAAACCCTCAAAAACTTCGGATATATAAAGGGAAAAGAGTTATTTTCGATAAAATATCACTTCAAGGAGATGCGACAGTTTTATTGCACATGGTGGTATCCAACGTTCCCAAGGGCAAGAATTCCTTCCCTTTTATTCTTTTGCTACTGTGCTCTATCGAAAGGTTAGGTTTGTAAAATATTACTCTTACAAACAAGCGTGATTGGCAGATAGGAATATTGAACAGAACTCCACAGAAATGCATGCTGAACTTACGTTTATAGCTACTCTTTGGTGATTTGGCCTCAAGGTCAATCGAGTGGTAATTCAGTTCCGTCTCTGTTCTTGATCCATGTTCGTATTACTTCGAACAGTTTTGCTAATGAAAAGCATGCTTCGTAATATAACAGACTTCTTTCGCGTAAGAAATCGAAGCTCAGTTGGTCACAGCAACTTTTGTTACCTAACCATAACGGCCTAGGGTCGTCTTCAGTAGAATAAAAAATGTTACGTGATATTCCATTCACGAAGGAGGAAAGGTTACTTTAGATATATTTCTTTTTCATTTTGTCTGCTCTGCTTGTCAGAAATTATATACTTTCTGTTGGGACGGTGCTGAAAAGAGAGGGGGGAATAAAACTTCGTGCCCCCTCATACATTTTAAATTTTGTTACATGGTTGCTCAAATTATTACTAAAGAAAGCACTTTAAACCAAGATATCTAAAGTTACATTATGTAAGGGTGGCATATTCAGGAATAATAATAATAATAATAATAATAATAATAATAATAATAATAATAATAAAATTAATAATAATAATAAATGTCTTTGGAGAGCCGAAATTATGTGACACGAATCATTATATGTAGAGCTTTAAGATGAGTGGTCATAGGAGAGGAAAAAACAGGGTTGTTCTCTGTCTGACCAACGTAAAGATTATGTGCTGAAGTTAAGAAGCATAATAATTCTACAATAGGTTGCGTTTACGTAGAATATCAGTTACTTCAGTTCTCCTCCTTCGGGCTACTTACCTCATGTGGTAAATTCAAAACTATTTCAATTTAAGACAAATACATGTAAAACTTTTCTGTAATTAAATATATATAGGGGAAATTAAACATTTAATAATGAAATCTGTTATCAAAATGTCCAAGAAAGTAGATAGAAGACTATCAAGCGAGAAACATTGTGAAACTTTATAAAATTCTCCAAATTAGAATTAACATTTACTGGAAAACATTCGTTATGCACCAGTGAGCATGTAGTGAGTAGTGAGCACAGGGGAAATTATTACGAAACTGTTTGCAAACAAAAATTAGAGACACTAATGCAAGGGCGAGAACGGCATTTTTTGTATCGTCATGAGTTTTACACATATGTTACAATTTGATTTTTTTCCCACATAAAAAATAAATAAAATAACCACAGTAATAAAAATTACAACGGCACTTCCATCGGGTTCGAACCCAACACCTTCGGCATACAGACTAGTTGCTTTAACTAATTGAGCTACTTGTTTTCTTACGTGAACTGAACCTGTTCTACGGTAAAGACGATTTTTCATTACGATTGTGCTAAGAATTCGTCTTTTTCCATAGGTAATTTCCACTATTTGCTCTATCTATACGTTAATACTTAGCATAGATTCATATATTTGGAGTTCGCTGATAATGCATGTAATAAGACACATTAGAAATGTTTCGTTAAAAGTTTCGTTTGTAGATCTAATCCACGTCTCTCATAATGACATAGATGTCGTTGCTTCGTGTTGAACTGCAAAATTCCCTCGCGTTCTTGAAAATTTTCCACTTTAGCAGAGTTGGTAATTCTCGAGATTTCTGTCGATTTAATGTTTTTTACTTCTAATTTATTTATTTTAAGCTAATATCTAACACAAATATTAAAAACGGGTTTGTTATTAACCTGTCCTGCTGGAGAAACCTTCCGAAATTTCGAACATATAAAGAAAATGGAGATATTTTCAAAAAACTTCAGAATAAAGAGACGCGTCATTTATTTTGCTCATGGTAGTACGTCTCTGAGGCCAAAACATTAGCAAATACAGATAATTTATCTTTAAGGGTAATATAAAAGGTTATATATTTTTCTCTGTATCCATCGATGAATTATGGCAACAACCGTTGAAACTATTGAAAGAGATCAACGTGAAGCTTCCACCATAGGAAGCATACATAGCAGGCACGTATCCAGGGGGGACCTGGGGGCTCATGTCCCCTCCGAAACTGAAGCACGTTTTTAATAAACATAGTTTTACGCTTTTGAGATTCTTTTGTTTCAAATTACTTCGAGTCTGTCAAAATTTTGGGCAATGTGTTTCGTCTTCTTTTAAGTCTAAGAACATACCGTGATGCCATAACCCCTTGGTGGAATAAAAAAAACACTTAAATAGGATTAAAATTTCGTTTCTGTTCTGTTTACAAATTTAAATGTAATGGAACTATACACTCAGTGTTTTCTTATTATTGTTATATGCTATAGCAGACATTTTCCTTAGTTACATATCTCTCGGAAATATTTGTTTGACTTTCTTTGTGCCACAATACAGTTCCTTCAAACTAAACTGGTTCTTATAATGAAAAGTAAGGAAAAGTTTAAGCAAGAATAGAACTCTTGCATTATATTATTATTATTATTATTATTATTATTATTATTTTGAAAACAAATTGATATTTCAAAACATTAGAATTACGTGCTTACGAGACTTACCCTTGTAAGCCCCCCCCCCCCCGCGAAAAGAAAACTTAGATAAGTGCTTAATATATAGTGATTAAATTCCCATCAAATCAAATAAGTTCTCATGTATCTGACCTTGATACATGGATACATGTATTCAAACTACAGACCAGGAGAGCATAACGTGTTCTACAAGATAAAATTTTGAGATGACCAATTTCACATCACTTGACAAACTCAGGATTGTGAAGATAAGGGGCGTACGCAGGGAGTGGGTCCTGGGGGTCCGGAGCCCCCAATCTCCCGACATTTTTGTAAATTTAGTCTAATTTTAGGGGCAAATTTACAAAGTTTAATATAATTATTATCCGTTAATATAATTATTATATTATCCGTACGGTAATCGGGTTTAGATGTACATCTGCGGACAGCCAAGTTACTGTACAATTTCCATCTCTAAATCGAACAAAATCTGTTTTTAAATACTTTAGTATTTTATTTCGTAACAGAAGAAAAGACTTCATGGGTTGAAAATATATAAATATTGGAAACAGAAGGAAGAAGTTAAAGGGTTACTTACAAAAATAAAAATAAAAATAAAAATAACGTATTACGCTTATTGATACGCGTTTTCGTGCACACGGAAATAATAATAATAATAATAATAATAATAATAATAATAATAATAATAATAATAATAATAATAATAATATAATAATAATAATAATAATAATAATAATAATAATAATAATAATAATAATAATAAAACGTAACAGATACTCCATAGAAACACATTATATACCAAGCAATGCAGAACAAGTAATCATTTCAAGACTTCAGTGTCTTTTAAGGCAAGTTCTGCATACAGAGGCCAATTAACCAGAATAAACACCTTTGTTCAGGCTTTTGATTCAAATGAAGGGAGAAGCCGCGGGTGCTCAGAGATAGAGCGTTCACCTCTGGTGAATGGGGTCCCTGGTTCGATCCCAACTTGCGCCATATGAACTTTGTGGTGGACAAACACAGTGTGCATGTTTTTCTCGGGGTTCTTCCACTTTCTTCATTCCACCATTTCATTCATTTCTCATCATCATCGTCTCCTTTAGCCTAACCGGCATAACCGTAGGACGTAAAACTCAAAGATTTCCAAATGAAGGCACTATCGAAGAAATGTGTGCACGCTTAAAACATCTAAATAGCATCTGGTCAAAGCAGGAGGAGGTGCAAGATACTATTGAGACTAATCAAATTGAACCCGAAGCAGAAGAAAACGTCCGTGCAGTGATTCAAAACACTGTATATATTGTATTTTTATTTAGAGACTCCAATACAAGCACTTGTTTCAAAGCATAAAAATAAATTCTACTGTTTTGCAAAATTTGATCCGCCATATTGGATCCACTATTTTGAAGATTTCAATTAGGATATCAAGTTCGTGATCAGTGAAGTCAAAAACCACAGCATGCCCATTTTTGCACACTCTGAAAGTGATTTTGAATTTTGGCCACGTTTTTAGCATTTCGTAGCACTGTGAGTCTTCGCAACACACAGGACAGCTCTTTAAAAACAGTACTGTATTGCGAAAATTAGTAGGTCTGGTCACCCTATGCTAGTCAGACGAATTTCGTAACAGAGAATTTGATGCAATAATTGAAAATCAAATGTATAGACAATATATTCTAATTCGAGGTATAAATCAAGCAATATCTAATAGAAAGTCCTCTGTGACATTCATATGTTAACACATTTTCATTGAATATAAATTGTTCAGTTTTCCCTCATATTAGCGGTAAAAGTGTGCTGGAACACAGGAGGACGCCGTCCCCAACTTCCAAAAAATATGTACGGCGTCCCCCAAATTCCTAAAAAATTACAATGGGCAAAGATAATCAGGGCTTGTCCATCACAAAGTTCACATGGCGATGGCTGGGATCGAACCAGGGACCCCAAGCTCAAGAGGTGGGGTCCGATAGTTATGCCTCTGGGCCTGTTCCATACATGACAAGTTAATTAAGGGACAATATTGACATATCTCAAAGCCGTACGAATAAATATAACTTCTAGGGCAACTACTAATACGGAGTTTTTTAAAACTGAAATTGGCCCACGACTCATTTTTGTTTGTGCTGTTTTGTTTATGTAATATAATGAACCTGTTTGATACTTCATTTATAATTTCATGTTCGTATCGTATATGGTTGAAAAATATATTGTCTTCAATTGGATCCCCCTCGAACGGCGGGGTGCTACCCTGGGGAGAAGTTGCCCTCCTGTCCTCCACAAGTTAAGACCCTAATAGAATCCACTACTTATGAACATTGTTTCTAGCATTTTCATTTTATTTAGTGAAGATATATCGAACCAGAGACCTCTACCACTAAGCCACTGCGCTCCCTACAATCGTAATCGAGTTCTTGATATACATTAGGGGGTCGGTGAAAGTAAGCAGAAGGGTAACAAATAGAATCGAAGTTAATAAACAGGTTGGGCTAGGTAGTACCATTTAAATCACTTTCTTTGATGCCCCCCTCCAAATTTTGCATGCCGGAGACGCCAGTGCGCGGGAACATACTATAACCGCATCTTTTTCGTGCGCAGCAACAATTAACATATGTAACACAACATATAGAATTTATGACAATTTGAAATGTATATGAATAGTATTATATTAACTCACCACATGTATATAGCTCTTCCACTTCTAAGGCCACGATTCTTCATGTTGCACATGGAATACTATTAGCTGGTTAATATTTAGTTTATTCGTCGTCTTCCCCACCATGGACACTTACAAATCATGTTTTCGTGATATTTGCAACTGTACTAGCAACTTGGTACAGTTGCCAATTAATGAATATTTTTATCACAAACATTTTCTCCACTTGTAAACTCACCTTCACTTGACTATAAGAATCAACGAACTTATTCCACATTGCATCACCATATGACAAATGAAGGACGCGAACCGAACATACATGCAGCGAGACCAGACTACGATTTCTCCAATGAGGCTCTTCATCGGCAAAGGCGGCTCGGCGTCTGCCCAAGCACCTTTCCAAGGTCGGTCCGTCCGCTTTTTTCAGACCTTCTTTCGACTCCTTTACATGACGGCACGCCGACAGCGTTTCGGCGCCTTTCCGACAACATTTGCCGAGATCGCCCGTCCGATGTTTGCCGTCTTATTCCAAAATGTTTGTCAAGGATCCTCTCGTACTTGTAATTTAATTTTAAAAATTTACTTCTCATATACCGTTTACGTGCAGTCCCTTTACTACATATCTTTTCATACATTTACCTTTTTTATGGTCGGCACGCCGTCAACGTTTCGACGTCTTTACAACCATCATTTGTAGTGGTCGTTCCGTTCGCTGTATGCCGACTATCTGCAGACTCCGTTTTCACAATTCATATTTTATGGAATTAGTGCCCACTCAAGGGAAAAACCTTCGGACAGTTTCATTTTTTACTTCATCTTTAACATCTACGGACCAGCATTTTTCAGTGCTCGAAAAAATTATTTCTGAATATTTTCTAGTTAGTACACTGTATACTCAAAGCTGCCATATGATGGACCCAGAGTGCACTAAATGTATTCTCGAATGAGTACTTGAGTAGCAAAACTTGTAACGATGCAATTGACATGAAACGACATACGTTTACGTAATATTAAAATGAATGTACTCAAGTGAGCACTGGGGTCCGTAGAGGCTAAAGAAGATACAGGCTTTATTCATTTTCCAAAATTCGACTCGTTGCCACTTTTACGCAATATTGAAACATTCTCCGACGTCTATTTTTAAAAGAAATTGCCGGCAGTGTCTTTTTGCAGTCGTCATCCTACTGGCTGCCGACTGTTTCGAGAAAGCTTTATACGAGGGAAATATAAGCCCTAATTCGTATTTTAAAGCTACAGATTACCTTCTAACTCTCTTTGTTTCTTTTGGTCAACGAATCTCTTTTTGCTCGTCGCGTTCGAAAATCGCGCGGAAAAACGCCGGTGTCCTCAGTAGGGACATGCAAGATTGAACTATGTTCTGTTAATTAATGTGAAATTTGGCGTAATTGTAGCAAAAGACTATGTGCTTTTCAAATCTGAAATGTTATTTTGGTAATACACCGTCTTAGGGGCGAAGCTCAGAAGATGGATCTTTATAAAAATTCAAAATTTAGTTCCCGAAATGCAAGTGAGCGTCAGATTATCCACAAATATCATATAATTAATATTTGAATGCTCCTTCCTGTGCCAGTGATTTATGTGGGACTATAGCCCCCTTTCAGAAATAAAAGAGTCACCATAAATATCCTTAGTACGAACATACGAGAAGAATGTATTTCTTGTCAATTGATGTGAAATTTAGCGTCATTGTAACTAAAAGGATGCGCCTGTCAAATCTTGAATGTTATGTCGGTAACGCAACGCCTTAGGGGGACAGTGGGGGCGAAGCGTATGTTACTGGATCTTTATATAAAAAAATAAATTTTATTTTGGAAATCCAGTGAGTGTCAAGTTAATCACAAATGATACGAAATTAACATTCTGATGCTCCTTTCATGAGCCAGTGAGTGATATTGGGCTACAGCCCCCTTCAAAAATCACATTAAAATTCATGATAAATATCCTAAGCAGGGATATGCGCAAGAAGCTATTGGTTGTCAATTAATATGAAATTTGTCGTTATGATAGTAAATATCTGGAATGTTATTTTGGTAACAGGGGGCACACAGTACGCAGGGTAAATTAGTAGAGATACCTTCGGGAATCACAGGGGGAGGGGAAATAAAAATTCCAAATTTTATTTTGGGAGTGCTCATGAGTTTCAAATTACTTGCAAGATGCGCAGAATTAATGATCCATACTATTTTATGTACCAATGACTAATATGGGACTACAGCCCCCTTCGAAGAGCATAATAAATTCAATATGATTGTTCTTACGCAAGGATTTACTGGCAGGAGCTAAATATTTTTTATAGTTAATATGAAATTTGTCATTATTTTTTAAAGAAAATGTTTATTTAGAAAAGAGTCTTAGTAACAATAGGATAATACCCCTGTGTTGTTCTCCTTTCAGGGGCACGGACTCAGAATTTCTTTTGCCTAATGCAAGTGCCAATATGAAACGTTGAAAGTAGTTTTCTCTAATTCAGTGGTTCCCAAACTTTTCAATAACGGGGACCCCTTGTTCGTTCGGAAAGTGGTCTGTAGGTCCCCTTGCAACGCTATTTGGAATATTTGGAATTACCACTGAGAAGAAAAAGATCAAGAAAAATAATGCAATAATTAGTTTATTCTAAATATACATGTTTGTTTCCTATTTAACGAAATTTGAATTGAAAATACAGTAATCTTCAAGACTGAAAATCAGTCTTTTCTCTTAAAGGATACCACTTCGTAAACAATGTTCTCAAATGTGCGATCACTAATGTGAAGAATGATTTTTTTCATAATTGCGTTGAAATCTGGAATAGGTTTTGTCACGATCAATCTTAGGTCCGATTCCACACCAAGACGATTTCATTTCTAAGTTTTAATACTGCAAAGAGCAGAAAATTTATGCTCACTTAAGTTAGTGGTAGGGGAAGCCATCAAATGTTGTGATGCCTTTTCATACAACTCTTTATACTCACAGCGCACAAGCAACCAAAAGTTACAAAGTTCATTTTTTAAAAGTTTAGCCATGAATTCCCAAGATAGTTCCAATAGCTGTTCTTTTCTGTTCGAAACATTTATAATTTGTACGTCATGTATTTCTACTATCACCGACCCGAAGCTCATTTTGAAAATTTTAAAAAAGACATTTGGAAGAGACAGACATAATATCAAACTTTATTAATCAACCCTCGTATATAAAAGGAACAATCTCGAAGCTTTCTTCATCAGTTTTGTATTTCGTGCATCTGTGTTGGTAGGTCTCATTTTGATTCTTACGGTCATATATGGCCGAGGAACAAGGACTGTTCACGTGAGAGTTACATGCTTGGTAAATGTCCTTTTGGGTCTGATTTTGGGACAATCACTCTCAACCTACACACTTTTAATACCAAAAGCTCATTGGACAATAATTCTGATCCCGACGCTAGGAGCAAAAATCGGGATTTCCCCGTTGACCATATACAAGCTTTGGTTTGCTAAATAGAACTCTCACTGTGTGTTTAGTACGCGTGCCTGTTTGTTACTTCGAAGAGCACCCACCAAGGCGTGTGGGGTGCCGTGTTCTAAAGATAATACGCGATCTCCTTGTATGGGTTGAGCTTCGCACGTTGAATCGCCGTTGGCATATGTGAGAGTTAATTTTCAGAGTTTATCAACAGTGATATGTTACGCATCTGTACAAAAAAGGTCATTCTAACAGTGTGTCGAACTCTCATATAAAGTGACTCGTAATACGTGTTAACACTTTAACATTCGTTTGTGGCCTCAGCTCGGATGGTCGTTTTATTTCTGCCAGTAGGGAATTAGGCTACATTGAACCTTCAAGACTAATTGACGCAGCGCCGAGCTTATTTCGGCTCTAGTACAGGAACTTTTGTGGATCTTGTTTACATCTAGGGGATTTGACGCCAGGACCCGAGTTGTACACTCTAAATACAGTACCCACTATTTCAGAGGTACAAAACGGCCTTTCTGTACCCATGAATTTAGCAGGTACATGGTACCCAAGAAGTAGCAGGTACAATGTACGTCTGATTTCTTAGCTACAAATATTCTTCATAGGTACTAAAGCTCGTAATTTCATGGGTACAAAACCTAATTTCATGGGTACATGTATAGTCAGAAACAATATTAAGTATAGGTTGGAGCTATAATTTCATATACTTTCAACCTATACTTAAGTTAATATTGTTTCTGACTGTGCCTATTACATGGAGCTGCAGTGGCTCAGTGGTAGAGCGTTCACCTCTGGGGTCCCTGGTTCGACTCCAGGTCGCGCCAAGTGAACTTTGTGGTAAGCAAACACCGTGTGCGTGGGTTTCCTCGGAGTTCTACCATTTCCTCTCACTTTCTTTATTCTACAATTTCATTCATTTGTTATCATTGCCGTCTTCTTTAGCCTAACCAGCATAACTGTGGAACGTAAAACTCAAAGATTTCATTTCATTTTGTACCTGTTTTATTGATAAACATAAGTTGACTCAATCAATATCTAGATTACAACCCTTAACAACATTTGCTATTATAGGTCGTAATCTAAGCATTTTCAGTCAACATTAAAAGTCGCAATCACTCTGATTAACATAAATATGCTAAAAAAGAAATGTGATGGTTCTGTATAAAACTTAGGTGGGCTAGTGAAAACTTTCGTAACGTGAGTCTGTTGCCCATTTCACAAGTAGAAATATTGGTTTAATCTATTTAAAAAAATAATGGAAACAAGGGTCATGTGATGCATCACCTTTAACACTACAGTGGTAACGTTCAGGAAACTTTCATAAATGGTAACGTTGGGTCTACGGGACCCATACAAGTTTTTACGCACTGAAATCAATTAAAAAAGAATATTTTATAACTTCGAGCTTACATTGACGAAATTATCTTTAGTTACATTAAACGAAAGAGTACAGTAATTTATTTTGAATGCCAAATTCAAAATTAATATATGTCTTTTATTGTTATGAAAGTATTTAACAAACATTTTTCATTCAACTATTATTTTGTTAGGTTTGGTTTAAACACAGTATTCAATACGTAAAGCAATATTCCAGACATGTTACAAAAAATGAAAAGTGTTAGGTAATGACGATATTACTTGAAACTGAAGGAAAATTTGTCTTTTAATTTCAATTTTTCTTTGCACTAACTTTCAATTTATGAAAAACTGCAGCCACTCTTATTGGCATCTTTACATGTAATGATCTGAACATTCACCACACAACATTCTTGCCTGACCCAGGCAAATCCATTTACCACAATTTTGGCAAAAGTACCTGGTCTTTACACATGTTGCAACGTCCTCGTTTCAATTCTCGCTGCATAGGAGCATGCTCTTCAAGGGTTAATCCACATAATCTTGCAGCTGATTTTCGAAGATCAGTAGGATTGCGTTTATTTTGTGCTCTCTGCATCAACTGCCTCTGTATCAATTCTTGAGACAATTCTTTAGATATCGGTATACGAGCAGTCACGATGTTACTACGAATATTCATATTTCCTTTTTTCTTACTCCATTTCGGGTCCTTGTCTCTACCTACAAAATATTTGTGCACAGTTACTTCAAAATCAAAACTTCCATCACAGTTTCCTCCTTCATCACTAGTATAATGATCACTAGGCAAACAAAAGTCAGGATAACAATCTTCATCATCTTCTTTGCAAGCTACATCACTTAGTTCTTGCTCTAACATATCCCTTATTCTTTGAACATATGCCTCATAGCTTTCGGCCATGCTTCACTTGAATATATATATATATATATATATATATATATATATATATATATATATATATATATATATATAAACAATACGACAAGTGCTTAAAAAACATGCAAATCAACACACGGAAATATGAAGTTTTCTCTTCTAAAATCGCTACTTAATATTATTTAATCGTGCTAGTAAAAATAACATCACTGGTAACGTTGGGTCTGTCTGGCCCACTCTATGAAAAAGCACGCGGCACACAACAATGACCAAGCGAAAACTAAAACAGCCTACGTATGATCAAACTACAACTTAAGAGCGGAAGGTAGGGGGAGGGTGTAGCAGTTCGAGTGTTGTCAACTAAAGTTATATTATTTTTTGTAAAGGCTTGGGTCTCACAGACCCAACGTTACCATCGTAGTGTTAAGACTAGATTTCAATAGAAATTCAAAGGCAAAGTCAGATTTTCAGTATTTGTGCCCTGCTACTTTTCAGAGATGACATTATTAATGATATTGAAATTAGGAACAATATGAAACTGGTTACATAAACAGTAATAATGAAAACTCATTTTTTCAATAAAGTTCTCATGATATACTATCACAAAATGAGGTGGGCTCCATTTTCCATTTAAGATTATTTTCAGACAAATTCAACAGGGCTGCCTCCAAAATGGCCTACAGAACACATTATATTGCTAGAAATTTTCTGCATCCGACTAAACCAATTTACAATTATTCCTCTTTCACTTCAGAATATACAGTAATCAGGGTGGCTCTAACTTTGACTTACTTTGTACCGTATCATATATGAATATACCTTGTACTTTGTTCCTTATTATAAACACAAATATTTATTCGATTTGAAATGTTTGAATACATTTTATATTAATACTAAAGTACGGCCATTCGTCCTACTGGAAGGACGTGCCTCCTGATTTAAAAATGGAGAATCTGTCCTCCCGGAAGAATATGAAACTCCTATAAGAGGTATTCTGCAAAAGAACGAATATCAGTGTTATATTATCCATCAAACATCACCTTCGGAAAGCATCTCACTTTTAGTGAACGAACAATCGTAACTTTTTTTTTTAAGATTAGATGCCATACAGAACTGAGACTTCTCTTTTTTCTTAGTGATGCTTTCTATGCTGGCACAAATATACAAAGTCCTCTTAACTGTGGGAAAATATTGTAGTACCTTTTGGACGTTCAGTCCATCCTGAAGGATGTTTAAGTTACAAGTTTTCTGATGAAAGTAATGAAAATACTTAAAAATACCATCGATTATATTTTCGACATCAAAGCTTTGCTTTTATCAACCCAAATAAAACAACATAACAGCTGAGCAATGGAAATACCTTCCATTAAAAGCTAAGCTTTTAGCTTTTGATAAAACTTATAAAATTTACTTGGGGCAAAATGCCACATATTCTTCTTCAAGCTGTGGATTAGGAAAAAATGAAGAAAGAATACTTCAGTTTGCGCGTGCGGACTCACACCGATTAAAGCATCCGAAATTGAATAAAGCAGATCCGAAAGCTACGCGAAAAATTTGAAGAACAATTAAGGACCAGACTGTTTTGTTGAATTGGGGGAGGGGGCGCTGATAATGCAAATTTGATGTTTTAACCTTTTGTTCACAATTTTTGCTGCTACATTATATAACCTTATTAAATAATAAATAAACATTCTTATTTTAAAATGAAGTGCTAAAAATACTTGATATAGAGGAACATAATTCAAGTAATACAAAACAAGTTTATTGCTATTGTTTAATTGTTATTCTTGCAGTTGTTTTCGTTATAATATTTAGTATTTTATATGGTTTCTGCAGTACGCTGCGTTTAATATTTCTTTGTCACATGTCAAAATTTTTTTGCAAGTCCCAGAAATTGTCCAAACCATGTTGGGTATAATAAATTCTTAACGTAATAAATACATAAGAGCAGCAGGGATGTATCTTCGATATCACGGCTGTTTCTCCATTTCCTTTCCACAGCATTTTGGACTCGGCAGTATAGAATAGGGTTGGTCCTTGAGGCTTCAAGGTTTCTGGAAACAACGCCTGTAATATGTATATCCAAAGGAATGAGTTTAGATATGTTTAATAAAATATAAAGATCACAGTACATATTTAAATAAAGAAATAAAATCACGAAATAACAATGCTGTGCAAAATATGCAATAATTATCTTATCAAGTGTAGCTACATCTAAATTGAAAAGTTGTTTACAGACTATCGTTATGTAGACGACACGTTAATTCTCTATAAAGACAACAAAAAAATAGAAGTACTCCTTAGAATGTTTAACAATATTAATTTTAAAAAAGGAAATATGTTATACTTTGGTACGTTGTTTTAGTGGTAAGATAGTACAAAAACTTATAACTTTACTTTGAAATTCGATTGTTCTTGGTAAAATTCTGTATTTTCGTCAGAGTTTGTCCATGTGGGCGCAGCTCAGCCAAAAAAGGTGTTTTTTTTTCGGGTTGGAAACACCTGAAAAAACCCACCTGGTTATTGAGCTTTTGATGAGTATATTAGTCATACAACTAAGCGGATCACATTGAAAGTGATTTTTACAAAATTTGGACTTTTAGGCATACTACATTATTCAATATATACTAATTAAGTCTTTTCTAGGACCTTTGTAAAGTATTGAATGAATTTTTAAACACTCAGCTTGAGATAATTATGGAATTAATTGAGATAATTATACAAATTAATGCACAGATTATGCTTATATTTGAAAAACATGAAGTCATTGAGTTTTACGTCCCATGGTTATGGTTTGAGGGCTAACGGAGGCTGTGATGAAGAGAAATAGACGAAATGGTGAAATGAAGAAAGAGGGAGGAAACGGGAGATCTCGGAGAAACGGTGATTGTCCTCCACAAAGTCCACATGGCGCGAGCTGGGATCGAACCAGGGACCCCAAGAACCGGAGGTGAACGCTCTACCACTGATCCACCGCGCCCCCTAGTTGCAAATTATGACAATGAGAATCTTGAAATATAAATCACATTTTAACACTTTTACCCACTTACATTTAGATATTTTGAAAAATAAATTAAGTCCGAGAAAACCGATACAGGCGTAGGTGTGTTGTTTTTTTAAACCCTGATTTTAGTAGCTCTCGACTTTGTCTGGGTACGATGCTATTAGCTGTTAAGTTCCTAAAATCCACAAACAACCATTCTCCAGTGAGAATCGAACCTGGAACATTGAAGTAAGCGGAATGATACTTAAAAGCGCACGGCTACTGCGGTCAACTCTCGTTCTCATTTACAAAATCAAGCAAATGGCGCTACAAGACTTCTTTCTGAACTGCAAAATTGGTTTCAAAGTACTTTTAAATTCTTATGTGCAGTAGATGTAATCTGTTGGTCGTAGAAGGATGTCAGAAGGAAAAGAAAAAATGTATACAATTAAAATATATTAAAAAACTACAGTAATTCCGTGGGAAAAGAGCGGCAGATCGCGGAAAGATCTATGTAACTTTAGATAAATATGGTTTCATGTGTTAACACATTCATGTGTTAAATTTAGAATTTTTGAATCAATATACAATGAATTTTATGTTGAGCATTCACTGATAGAGCAATTCCAGCAATTTCTTCAAAAGTGATGTGTGATTGGAAAACAAAACTAGTACACGTGATTAACGGCATTGGTACAGTAATTAAATAATTGGAACTTTACTAAATGTAATAAATGTATACAGGTACCTATAATTATTATTGCTCTTTAAAGATAGCAACACATTACCATTTTAATGGTAAGAGAACATTTACTTGATTTTTAAAATATCAAAGCGATTATTTATTAAACCATACTTCGATTTTGCTGCTATCTATGTCTCATAAAATAACGAATTACTTATTGAGATCACAACGCAAAGGCGAAGATTAATCAAATTGCGGTCCCAATTCCAAGCACTTCTATTCAAAAAAAAAAAAAAAAATGAAGAATATCCTTCTGTATCCTACTGCCATATTACCAGATTTTACTACAATGCATGAGTATTGCATAAACAGGCTATTCAAAATTCCTTCTCCAATTTACTGTAATTACTGATGACGATCTTAAAGACATCCGAAACATTGATGTTGCGATTTCTAATAAATTTATTTTCAAAATAATAAAAAATTGCAAAAGATAAAAATAAATGGTTAAAATTTCGTACAATACTATTACCTATGTTAAAGGGTTTAAAAAGTCGACACTGGCCGTATTTAATGCACCATTACAGCATTTGCCTAGTACGACTGAGATAAACCAGGGATAAGCGGTTGCTGAGCGCGAACCCAGGAACTTCCTAAAACGAAGCCAACGCTCTACTCAACTGCCCTACGGTCACTGGCTAATATAAAGCAAAACTTTAATATAATTACCCCTAACTCAAGTTCATTTGGAACGACACGGGTTTGTTTCTTCTCTTTTGACAACAGTTTTTGCTTCTTTCTTCCTCTGCCAATCTTCTTATGAAATACCTTACGAAGAAGAAGAGGAGAGAACTGTCACTTTTATTTTACCAATAATAAACTAATGCTTAATTATAAATCAAAATAAAAGTTAGTGTGTTTTAAATATGAAGCAACACATTTGTATTATAATCGCGCTATTTATTCCTATTGCATCAGACAGCTAAACATTTTCCTAGTAATCGATCTCTACTTTCGGAAAAAGATCTACTTTCATATCACTGTGTTGCATAAGGACGTAAGGCCAAATAAAACTATTTATATCCATATGTAATCTAAATAAATTAAGAAATTTATTTAATCCAAAACACCGCTTGAAAAGAAATATATATATATATATATATATATATATATATATATATATATATATATATATATATATTTATTAACCACACTCGATTACAGTATTATTAGATAATCCATATTTTTTTATTTGTGTAAACTTTTTTTTTAACTTTCACTAAATTTAATTTACTAAAATCTTGAAGGTATACAGGCGACGACAAGGAACAACAAATTAAAACTGATTGATACAAATAGATTTGGGGATCATTCCAACTATTTGAAAATTAACAATTCTATAAGGATTTTTTTTTTTTTTTACATTTTTTCCCACTATAATCACTTTATTCTGCACACATTGTTTCCAGAAATCTAAAGTCATTAAATACACAATAATATATTTTTTTTCGAGAGTTTGGTGAGAGGAGAGTGATTACAAAAGGAAAATTTCGTCCAAAGCTTTTCCCGGAGGGAGAGTTCCTAGTATCGCTGCTACGTTCCCTCTTTGCACAGCCATACTTATCCTTTGTATAAGGTAGGATGAAGCTCGGGTGTCTCCTGTGTTAATAGCTATACGGTGTCCAACTTCATTAATGAAGTTTAGACCTTCCTGACCCCAGGACCCACAAGTTTCAATGGCTATGGTGACGAAGTGGTATTTGTCCAACAGGTTGCTATACCTTCGTCTCTTTTCATATTCTCTGCGAGTTGCAACCGTCCCAGCTTTTGTCGAAGATATATATTTGGCTGACCATGTGTAGCAGACAGATACTGGCACCCAACAAAATATTTCCCACCAGCTATATCGAGTAATATTATATGTTAGTAGCGTAAGTAATTTTGGGGGTCTTATAAATTACACACGAGTAGAATCACATAATTTACAGACAAATTGTTGAGTGGGTCAGGAAAGTTTAACGAAATTATATTTGTCTGTTTGTTTAGTTTGAGATATTGCATTACCTATTCGAGTTTGCGATACTGAGCAAGAAACACTGAAATTTCGAAGGAACCGTATATTTTATTTTTTGTTTGGCAAAGTTTAAGCTATCACCGTTCATAAAAAAAGACAGAGAGAACTGTGTAAGTTGTAGGCCCAGTTGCTAAATTTTCCTTCGATCGCTTTTACGTTTTTTTTCCTACGAACTCTTGTGGAATATCAGCTAGGGCCAGGTTAATTTAAGTCCTTTCAGTTTTCGTCGTTACTTTCGTGATATAGGCCTATGATGTGAGGGAAAGGATAACCCCTCCCCTATGATATTGCGAGTTTTATTTGCCGCATTTTGATAAAACCGCCTTCTCCGTGTGCACATTGTGTATGTTTTTTGTCATGTACTTGTTCAAGGATTTCGAGGTATTCGTAGAAGGTAGAGGGGTGCAACGTTGTGACTGGTGTCCGAGGGAGAAGGGGGAATTTGTGTTATATAGAGATGCAAGAAAGCCGTTTTATTGAGTCGATGGTTTTTTCACATAAATAGCCGGCTTTTTGGGGGAAACAACGGAAATTTTGGCTTTTTTCATTTTCATGATTTTTCTATCTAAATAGCTTTCTTATAGTATACTAACTAACTAACTAACTATATGGCCTATGGAACCCGGAGGTTCAGTGCCGCGTTCACAAAAGCTCTCCACTGACTTCTATCCTTAGCTAATTGCATCCAGTTTCTACTTTGTATTCCTATCTTCGAGATCCATCTTAATATTATCCTCCCATCTGCACCTAGGTCTTCCTAATCTTCGTTTTCCTATGGGTCTACCATTTAGACTTTGAAAGCGTTTCTACTTTCTTCAATTCTAGCTACATGACCTGCCTACCTAAGCCTCCTAGACTTGACTACCCTAACAATGTTGGGTAAACCGTATAAACTATGTAGTTCCTCGTTATGAGCTTCCGCCATTCCCCATTCTCGTTCCTCTTGGGTCCGAATATTCTTCTCAGGATCCTGTTCTCAAATACTTTCAGTCTATGTTCTTCCCTCAGAGTAAGCGACCATGTTTCGCAACCATACAGAACAACAGGCATGATTATCGTTTTATATATTTTAAGCTTCAAATTCCTCGACAGCATTCGCGACGACAAGAGATTTTGAACTGAATAGTAACACGAATTACCTGCTTTTAGTCGACATTTAATTTCTTCGTGAATATGATTTTCGTCTGTTAATATTGATCCTAAATATTTGAAAGTATCCACTTTATCAAAAGTATTATTTAATATTTTAACGCCTCCACAATTTGCAGTACTACGGTCGCGACGCACTTCCATGTATTTAGTGTTCTCTGCATTTACTTCTAAACCCATGTCCCTGCAAGCGTTTAATAAAATCTCTGCATTTATTTCTACTGTTCTCCTATCATCCCCTATTAAATTTACACTTCCACTTCTATTCGTTGGGTTCTGAAATATACGGTTCTGCGGTGTGTATCTCCTTTTCTCCACGCACATTAGTTTTTGGCTGCGTGTTCAGCAAATCGTTAAAGAAATCTTTCCATCTATTTAAGAGGCTATCCGTATCAGTGAGAAATGTTCCGTCAGATTTCTTTAAAATATAAGCACGAGGTTGATAGCCTTTCTTAAATTCGCTGATCCCTTTATACATGTCCCGAATATTTTTATTGTTACTATTATCTTCAAGTTCCTTAATTTTAGCTTTCAAAATATCGCGTTTCTTTGTTCTAAAAGTTTTGGAAGTTTTCCGCCTGATATCTGCGAAATTTTGTGTAGTTATTTAATTCGGATTTTGTAGCCACCGTAATTTTGCCTGTTTTCTCTTCTCTGCTAGTTTAATTCATTCTTGGTCGAACCATGGTTTGTTCCTACGTATTTCCGCGTGTATCAATTTTTCTATTGCTGAACTTTTAATGCTATCTCTAATTGCAATCCAAGTATCCTCAACACTAGTGCACTCCGAGACTTCTAAAACCGAGAATCTATTCGAAACTTCAATCTGGTATTTCTCTCTTACCTGGCTCTCTTCTAATTTCTTTAAAAATAATCTCTCCGTTTTCGGACATTGAGTATTACCTTTATTCAACGATAATCTCTCCCGTATTATCGCTGCTACCAGGTAGAGATCAATGTCACAATCAGCCCCTCTAAACGACCGGACGTCAATTATGCTAGATTGTCTTCTTCTATCTACTAAAACGTGATCAATTTGATTATGTGTTTTTTCCGTCCGGTGATGTCCAAGTGTATTTATGAACGTCGCGATGTGGGAATTTTGTACTCTTCACAATTAGGTTTTTGGATGTTGCAAAGTTCAAGAGTCTAACACCGTTGTCATTACTTTCCTTATGTAAACTTTTGTTCCCTATAATCGGTTTGAAAATATCCTCTCGTCCTACCTTCGCATTGAAATCCCCTAATAGAATCTTCATATGGTATCGCGGGAGTTGGTCAAATATCCGTTCCACTTCTTCGTAAAAACTATCTTTTATATCGTCACCCTTATCTTCAGTTGGAGCATGTACATTTAAAACAATAATATCACACCACCGTCCCTTAAGAGTAATAAAAGAAAGTCTGTCAGTAACGAATTCAACCCGTTTAATTGCTGGTAATATTCGTTTGTGAACGAAAAACCCTGTTCCTAACTGGTGATTTTTATTTCCTTCCCCGTAAAATAAAGTAAAATTTCCGGAATAATCAGATCCATTTCCTTCCCACCTAACTTCCTGAACTCCTACTAAGTCCATCCTTTTATTTCTCTAACTCACTCGTTACAGATTTTAACGCGCCTGCCCTATAAAGACTTCTAATATTTCATGTTCCAAACCTCATGTCCATTTTCTTTTGCTGATGTCGTGCCAAGTTATGAGTCCTTGTCCGAGGCTTTTGTGAATGTTTCTGAACAAGTACCTTTTTTTACAGGATGAGGGTGTTAGCCTTACCCAAACCCCCAAGCTGGAGGACCACTCCTAGTCGTCTGTCCGCGACTGCTTATTCAGTATATTCGCAGCTAACCTCTATATCTAGAGACCTTCTCCTCGACCCGCAACCTGAGGACGCTCCATGCCGTGGTGACAGGAACCCACGATATTTCTTATAGTATATTCTATAGTTAGTTAAGAATTCCATGTCCTGAATGCAATATTTCGCTCTGAAATTCACCATCAAGATGGATGGAGCACATGTTTTACGAATTAAAGCTAACATGAAGAATGTAGTATTTGAGGGCAATTTTAGAGCTATTTAACTTTATTTTAACTTTATTTTAACTTTTGAGTTATCGACATCTTTTTTCTTCTCTAGATCATTTTAGTTTGTCATCCATGTTTCATTTCTAAGAGCTTAGTACTCTAGCTTCTAGCACAAAAGTTAAACTTGCCCGTTTTTCTATTTATCCGTCAAAGCATACGTTTTTCAATATACCCGTCAAACCGTACTTCCACATTTCTGTTAAACTGTAGCTGTGAAGTGATTTAGCAATAATTTTCCGAACACAATCTTGAATACCAATTTATACAAATAATCAATAGCGAATTTAGAAAAGTACTTTAGGAGGGGTTTTTCTGATTGTTTCGTTTTCTAAAAGTCCTAATTTTATTTGGGAGGTGCTTGAAGTTTATGAGTACAGGCATAACTAATATTTTGTTTCGTTTATAAGTTTAGCAATAATCTTCCGGATACAACCTTAAAAATAATTTTATACTGAGAATCAGAGGCGGACTTAGAAAAGTATTTTGGAAAGGGTTTTTCTTACTAATGTTTAGTTTTCTAAACAATCGTAATTTTTATTTGACGAGAGCTTAAAGTTTATGAGTAAAAGCATAACTAATATATATTTTGTTTGTTGCACACATTCCATAACTTTGGGTAACGGGCTTCGGTACGAAAGACCGCCCCCTAACCTTCGCAAAACCGTCATTGGTGATAATTAGTAATAATAACGGTTTATAAACAATAAGAAAGGAAGTCGGCCAACTCACGGTACACGCACTATTTCTACATTCACAGATGGAATGAAGAAAAGCTTTGTCAGAATGGTCGAATGCTGGTTGAATCCCGGACTTCCCGATAGAAGCGTAAAAGTTAATCACTCAGTCATGTTTGTCGTGCAGTTGTATTTAGCTTAACTTCAATATATTCCGTAGTCCTTTTTTGGGGGGGGGGGTTCCGTAATGATATGTTGAATCCCTCTTGTTAAAAATTCAGAAAACTTGATTATTGGGTAAACCGTGATGGTGGTTATATAAAATGTAACTGTAGAATTTCAAGAATATACAAAACCAAAAGCTCTAGATGTGCAGCCTTTAAGTGTATCATATAAAACTAAGTATTTCTCTTATGTTTTGTTCTAATTTTATCTTGTTTCAAAAAGAGGGTTTGGAATATTTTGAAGTAAAAATACTACTTATTTTTACTAGGTATTTGCTAGTTATTTGTGTATTTTTTTTTAAAAAAAGAAGTGTTTACTTTTAGGGTGGGCTGGTTTAACCAACTTTTTTTTTAATAACTGGTTTAAACCATAAAAATAAAAAGAATGAAAAATGCGAATCGTGTGAACGTCATGGTGACCGTTCCAGATATCAAACCTCCTGCAATAGTTTTATTTCCTTTTCACCTTTTAATCAAGGTGTCTCATGATCAATTCTCGGTCGAACAAACCAAGTAGCGGTTTGGATGTCACTTTAAGCGAAAGTCTTCTCCTTGATAACCTCGGTATTACGTAAGGATGTTCAGCCTAAACGTACAAAACGATACCAAATTGTATATTTTTCCTTGCCTGAATGCCTGTTGTTTTATAAAGAATCCAAAATTGCCTAAATATATTGATAGAAATTGGCAAAATTTATCGATTGCCTACGTAGCTTCCAGCATTAGATCGGATTGCACTTTCAATGATATCTATGTATTAAATTTATAATTTAATACCTCAGTTTTAGCGTACTGATTATGATACGTTGACCTTTAAATTTTACATGCAAAGCAATAACAGGGATTTCCCGTTATTGTCTTACATTTCAAGTAATGACGGGATTTTCCCGATGGCTAGGGCGGGAGATTCTCAATTAAAGAAATTTACTGACCGGGCTTTTTTAAGCGTATGGGAGTTCTTCCGGCAAAATCTCGCTGTTGCATAATAACAGAAAGGCGAAGCAAACTTATTTCTGTGAATATGTAATATAAATACATAAAGCAAAAAATCTAAATAAAAAACTGGTTTAAACATCCCCCCAAAAACGGGTTTTTGGCATTTTCAAAAACAACCATGGTTCTTGTCAACTCTGCTTACTTTTGTATATAGAAGGTTAAAAAAAATCTTATATACATTGGTTAATCCTGTGGAATTCATAATGTAAATATGTTGAAGAAAAATTGTTTGAAATGTCTTTTAGAAATTGATAGTTTGTTTTCGAGATTTTATATTATTATCAGCACCAACCACTAATTAAATGACTTTTTGTGTTATAGAGAAGCGAAACAAAGTCTCCTTTATCAATTTAAAGCAGAATTTTGAGAAAAGCCCAAAATTTCCCAAGCAAAAAAGCGAAGCAGAAAAAACCGAGTTTTATCCAAAAACGCCGGTTTTTTCCGAGCCCTTGCTTCTCTAGCATTATATCGAGCCCTACATGAAAACACAAAAAGGTACCAAAGTGTACTGCACTTGGTTAGATTACATTACGTTACTTGAGGCTAGGTCAGGTTCAGTTACCTTCAAAACAGAGCCATGTAAACTTTTAGGATTTACATGGCATAAAAAATTACTATTGCGTACAAACACGGCGTACGGATGTATGCTACAGTGTTGGGTGCGTCCGGTGGAAGCATTCGTGTCAGCGATGACGAGTATGCGAGTTGGTAGTGAAACAAATGGTTTTTGGCAATGATACTAGCTTCAATAGGACTTCATATTAGTAAAGCTTCACTTGTAAACAGTATACTGTGTCTTTTACAGAATTTCAACAACTGACATTCGTTATTTTTGTGTAATTCTATAAAACGCAAACAAGGTATGTTAGAATCTTGACATATACGCGCTATTACCACACTGTCTTTTCCACCACTAAATCATATCAAGTGTACTTCTCCGCCAAACAGTCACTTCCGCCTCCGCATACAATATCCCTTACAATATCAAACAGCCTACAGAAATCGCTATTCCCTTCACCTGACTTTCCCTTACTCTTCCTCTCAAACCAAAATAAATTCTCCAATTCACCCTGTAAATTTCCAAAAATTGGTCCGGCGATACAACACTTACACGGTAAAGTCCTTGCTCAAGCACAAGGTACAGGGATTTAGTAAACGTTACCTTGAACGTAAGCATCAGAAGCCATAAACACAACCTATACAAACCAGTGTAGTGCAAGGTGCACGCAAGCATGTGTATGGAATACTTACCCTTGCACTTTCAATTCCATACTCTTGATTTTCCTACATACGTTAATGGCACCCACGGAACAGTCGGAATATTATTCAGATAAAGTCACGAAAATTAGCATGTTGTGCATGTTTTTTTTTTTTTTTTAACTAGATTTAAAATGTACATTTTGTAATCAGCTTAACCATAAAAAATTGTTTCAAAGGAACTATGGCATAAATTACTGTTTGACTACTGAAATACAATATACATTTTAGACAAGTTAATTCATTTAAAATATCCAGATACAATTATAAAAACAAAATATTCCATTTACTTTTATATGTGACTCGTTTGATTGGTTGCTGGAATCTTTTCAATCTTCATTCAAATAATGCGCAGACAACACATCAACCGAAAACACAATATGGCGTATGTTCATGTTACCTTATTGCCATGGATACATTCTTCGGAACAAATTTACTGTACCCATAAATCTTCCATGTACCCACTAATTCATGGGTAAGAGGCTGAGATGCGTTGTGTACCCACTAAAGTCTTCGGTACATTGAATTCTCATAGGTACATCGGCGAAGTACCTTCTATTTCATGGGTACTTGTGCTAAATCATGAGTACTGTTTTTAGAGTGTTTCAGCAGTGGAACAACTGACCGGTCGAAGATTTATCGTGAGTAAGTGTAACATTCATTATTCGAGCCACCTAAACACTTTTTTATTGAAGGAAAGCAAATAGAAATGAAATGAAAGGTTGAAACCATCAAATAAAATTGAACAAATCTACTTGACCGCTTGTAATCTCTAATGTTCTCTTAATTTGTGTAATTCAGATTCAGCAACACATTCTTTGCACAGTTTAATTAGGTTTTTTTGAGTTGTATCGTAAAGTGGTTTCTTTATTATTCGTTAATATTTGTGTTGAAATTAATAATTTTCACATATTTCTATTTTACGGCCAACCGTATGTGCCCAGCTTCGGGTTTTCGATAGGATATAAGTTCGGATGTAATTGTGATTTGCCCTAGTAAAGCTGGGGTGAATGCTTAGGTTTATAGAGTTTTAACAACGGAAAAAAAAGACACGATTACAAACACATAGTGACCATGACAGGACAAAATCATCAATCTTCGGATGTAATTGTGCCCGAAGATACTACTGATTTACTTGGCAAACACGAAAGTATTTAGAACAGGTATTGTAGTGTTTGCGTATAGAATCCAGAGTTTGAGTCACGTAGTATATGTATCAAACTAGTTAAATTTAATTTCCTTGGAAATAGTTCAAACTTGTGAAAAAGGAAAGAGAAAATAATAAGCAGGCTTTAAAAAACATAAAGTAAATTTAATTACTATAGAAATATTACTAGTATAAGTTTTTCGTAAGACATTAAAATATAACATTTTTATCTTTGTTCGCAAAGTTTTCCAACCGTCAACTTCCAATATTACGCACATATGAATAAACACCAATCAGCTGATCACAGCCGAACACATACCAATATAGACATAACCTTCTGTTTGCCCCTTTATTTATACTTATGCTAAGAATATTGTGAGGAAATAATTATAGAATACGTGTTAAGATATGTTAAAATAAATTAATAAGTTTTGAGAAGTGTCAAAAAAGAGAAGGTTTTGTGCAATTGAAATAATGACACATTAGTATCAGAAAGTTGTATGTTTACACTTTGTTGTTGAAATTAGGCGTTCGTATTTTTCACTTTTATATTGTGAATTAGTTGTTTGTAACTTAAATAAATATAGAGAGTAGAATTACATTAGAACAAATTCAAGCATTGTTAGAGAAACAATCTGCTAAATTAGAGCAGAAACTAGAAAATAACAGTGAACGTTTAGAACATAAAGTTGAAAGCAATAGAGAATGAGTAGATGAATTAACAGGCGAATGCAAACAGTCAATAACAGAATCAGCAAATGAATGTAAACAGTGCATAACCAAATTAGCGAAAGATTGGACGTAGAATTGAGTTGAATTAAAAAGTAGACTTGATGGTTTGAGTAGTACGATTACTGATTACTGAATTCAATAATACGATTACTGAAATACGTTTGGAATTAGCTAGCCTAACCAAACGCGTTGAATCACTTAGGGAAGAATATAGGAAAAGTGTTGGGCAATTACGGGCATCCATAAAAGCGGTAGAGATTGAGAGTAGAGAAACCACCGAGGCCCAACAGCGTGATATTGATACTTTGAAAGAGTAAGTGCAAGGGCTAAAAGGCCAAGTAGAGAAAATACAAGATCACCAGGTGCTCACAGACAGAAAATGCGAGATTGTTAGCTTTTGTATGAATAGACAGGAAAGTGCCGTACGCGAATTAAAAGGATATGTAAAGGAACTCGCGGAAAAGACAGGTGAGATAGGTGAAGAAGTACAAGGGCAACGGCAAATTCTAAAACTTAACAGTGAACGGTCAGATGGAACCACACAAACCTTAGAAAGTTTTAGTGAACACCATAAATCTACTGTTGAAATGATAATGGAGCATTTTGAGAAATTGCCCGCTGTTACCTTAAAATCCGAACATGATCAAAATATTACTCAGGAAATGCATAGATTAGAAAGAGTAGAACGTGAATTATTAGTACGACAGGAACATATTGATAAATTGCGACAATTGCATATTGATACACGTACGTCACCACGTAAAGAGAATCAGTTCGATCATGAGTACCACGGCTCACATTATCAAAGTGAAGGATTCAAATCCGACGGTCCCCTAGTGTATTTATGAATATGTAATATTTGGCATAACTTGAATGGAATTTGTCGTGACTAGTGATGGGCAGTGGGAATATTCCCGGTGGGAAGGAATTTAAAAATGAGAATATTCCCGGGTTTTTTCCCCTGGCCTATAAATTCCCGGGAAGGAATTTATTTCCATTTCTTTAAATTATCTTCCAAATTATAAGAACCATATGACTAATTACTTTATTTTAATATATTATGATGTACTACTAGGTTTTAAAGAATTTGGAGGTTAAAAAATTTAAAATTGACGGTACTTTATATAACCAATAATATGATTTTTTAAGTTCCATTTCCATTTGCATTAAAACGAAAGGTAATTGTTTAGTATTGGGGGGGCCAAAACTAGCAAAAAGTAGGATGATTTAGGGAAGAAATGAGTTGATAGTGATGTTCAAGTTGTCAAGAGAGTATCGAACACATTTGTTTAGGGCAGTAACGGATTTATACAAAACGGAAATGTAAGTGGAAGTGATTTATGTGAAAAAAGAAAGTGAATTGTCGGTAACGAAGATAAAAAAAAAAACAACGTGCCATGGGGGGTTCTAACCCGCCTTCATTCGCTAACGCTCGCTCTACAATGCTGTCTGAATTTAATGTTGGTAACGTAATTTAACGTATGAAACCATAAAACAACCGCATCGGAATAGAATATCGCAAAAAAGTAGGTGCATAAACTGGCTCCCAATGTTAAAGAACAGCCAAAATTAGCAAAGTACTAATTTACAAATGAAGAAAATTAAACATTTTGTAAAATAATTTAGAATTATGTATAATTAGAGATTAAGTGCTCTTAATAAACCTTGAACCACCATTAGTAATAGACGTCGGTCTGTCTGCTCTCTCTGACTCGAATTTGTGAAGAGATAGGCTACTTGGACTTCTTTTACATGTGAATTAACGTATGGAATTTTAAGAAATAGATAGAATGAAAGGTCGTGTATGGTGTCAAGTTGAGTAAATCCACTTACATATAAATTTAAACTGTTACTATATAATTTTTTCACACATATTTAATTGATAGAACGTGTTGTAAATAAATATACATTTATGTGTACTGTCTAAAAATAATCAAGTGGTAATAAGGTAACATAGTACCGTTCAGAATGTACATTTTAAAGAATCCTCTGAGGACAACAATAATAATATCGTCGGCGGCAATTCAAAACCTGCTATGTGCATTTTGCAGGAGAAGCGAAAAACAGTATCCTGGTTAGCTTTTTGGCTTTATAAAAGTGATGTTATAAGTAATATTTGATGCTGCACGTAACTGGTACCTTCTCAAGTAACTTGAGAAGGTACCAGTTACGTGCAGCATCAAATATTACTTATAACATCACTTTTATAAAGCCAAAAAGCTAACCAGGATACTGTTTTTCGCTTCTCCTGCAAAATGCACATAGCAGGTTTTGAATTGCCGCCGACGATATACTGTGATATAATAATTAATTGAACTTCGAAATCATAATATAGTAATATAATGCAATTTTCTTTCTGATTTTACATAAATTCCCATTTTGGGAATCTTCCCGGGAACAATCCCGAAAAATATCTTCCCGGGAATTTACCCATCACTAGTCGTACACATCCTCATATATATATATATATATATATATATATATATATATATATATATATATATATATATATATACCTTCTGCGTGTGTGTGCCCCTCCAAATATCCAGAGAAATGGGCGCCCTTGCCTAGTGCTATATACCTAGGTACTTGCTAGAAATTACAGAAGGTTAACCGTTTTATACCCACCCATTTTCGGTTCGGTGCTGCCACCTGGCGTATCATACTGGAATTATGGTCACCTTACAAGGGCAGCGTTTGTCTGACCTGGAATTCTAGCAGACACAGTTAAAGATGCTTTTATCATGGAATCTGGAAAGTCCTCAAAACTTTCCCTTCTGTTCTTTGAGATATTTGTTAGAGATTTATGACCCCGTTACCTGAAAATCAACGTTGCTACTTCCCTCTATTGTCCCTTTCTTTTCTCTTTCATTCATTTTGTTTTTAAATGCTGAATTTTGTTGTTTATGAAAGGTTACGGAAGTACGGCAACATTGAAGAGAATGACAGCGCACGTGCTGCTTAAGATCAGCCCTGGGTTGTGTGGGGGGAAATGTGTAGCGTTTGGGGCAAGAGATCTCTAAGTTTGTCTCCAATAGTTACAGTAGGTGCGTGAGTGATGGTAGTGACTGTTATCAAATGGCACCGAAAATCAACGTCTTATTCCACGAGACGCTTACACATACACACAAAAGCCACAACCAGTTATTGTTCTCAAGTGAAAAAATTGTGTTAAAATATTAAATTGTTCGCACTAACTATCTTAAGTCGCGGCACAAGTCACAATCAAAAGTAGCATTTGAAGCAATAATAGCACGTGTATTAAATAAAATTAGTACCGGTATACGCAACGGGAGATCGACAGTCAGTCAAACCGCAATGACATACAGAAATACAGGATTTGCTATTCCCGCTAAAACGATAAAGATGGATGGATAACTTCTGAAACACGAGAATAGCGGTATGTCAGAGTGAGCTACACTAGCGACAAAAGATCTCACTTGAACGAAATATGAACTAAAGATGTAAACATCCGGGTTCCTTTTCATTTTCCTCCGGCTGCTACAAACAAACAAACAATTGCCTAGAGAGCGATCGTGGCTAAGGAAATAAGGATCTGCAGAAGATGATTTTAAATATAAAGTTGCTTTTGTGAACGTTCTTGTAAATCATTTCATTAAGACTGGCAACATAAAATATAAGGGAAGTATAAGAACAGTGTTATATTCTTATTATATTTCAATTCACAATGGCTGGTGAGGCGTCTGTTAAGATGGAATTGATGTGCAAAGAAGAAACTGCTTTTGACTTACCTCAGGAAGATCCACTCGAAGGGAAAGGGTGGACATACGAACTGATGACTGGCAAGAAAGAGTTAATATTATCCACAACGGAAGGAGAGGAAACAATGGACAAGGATACAGCTATGTGTTCTTTGGATGTGAAACTAAACGTTGATAGGGTGAAATCAGAATTAGCAGTAGAAGATGATCCTGAATTTGAAAGGAATATAGAAACGCCTAGAAAAATAGTGGTTCAGGAGACTTGCGCGTCGTACTGTAATGACTTCCAACAATTAACAACAAAAAGTTTAAATTCACTTCGCCCAGAAAGGTAATGTTCAATTTTTCATATACTAATTGGCTCAGATTGATAATACGGTTACATGCGTTCGGATAGTTTGTTGGCTAAAAGCAATACTTCACGAGAAATATTTAGATATGGGAGATATCTCGAACGTAAGTTAGTAACCTACAATTAGAAAATTGGAAGACACAGGTAGATAAGCTGTATACCAAATAAAAATAAGATCGATACGACTAATGCAAATCTTATGTAGTTTAGATCTTGATAAACTAATTATTTCTTTATTATTGATCACACACTTCTCACTAATTGTTGCACATATTTAAAATATGGGTGCTCGACAATATTGTTTTATTTATATGGAGACTTATGTAAAATAACAAATCGTGAGAATGGTATATATCCTAATATTTTGCAAATTTAAACGTGGAATATATTATATTGGAACAAGAACTATGGACGTTTGTGTTTTTACTTAGAATTTAGCTCAAATGTGTCTAGCCTCATTTTTCCGGAGGGCTTCGAAAGACATTAGTAAAATACAAGAGAAAGAATATTTTAACCATCAATGAATGTTCGTTAATTGTAGAGGTCCATACATCAAACCATTTCATAGCTGCACTCATTTCTTTCAAGGAAGTCGACTTTTTACATTCCCAGGAATCATTTATAGAGTATGAACCTAAATTTCTCAATGTATAATCACTGTAGGGGCTTAGTGAACGTACATGATGTGTGTATTATTGTACAGACAACGCTAACCAGCATGTGCTAGATGGCCGGTAAAAATAAGATTGCTATGCAGATTAGAGCATTACGCAGAGTGTTGGTTAACGAGGATAGCGCAAAATTCTGTATTTAGGATAAACTTACATGTCTTACGTGTTGAATGTGTTCTTGTACGTTCCTAAGTATTTTATAGGTAACATCTTGAAATGCTTTCTTTGCTTGTATATTTGTGTTTCAAACTAACGCAATATATTAGGGACGTAATTCTTTAGTTATATGAATTCTTTCCTTCCCAAAGGTTTTTCTAGTTTTGTGTCATTATTTGCCACATTGAATGTTGATATTTCGTTTCGCTTACAGTGGTAACTAGCTACCGTAACACGGGGTTACTTTGCACATTGGGCATTACTTCCCACAAAATATGAAAAGAGTTTCAGTCATCTGTTAGTAAAACCCTGAACTGTAAACAGATTGGTGGTAGTTCATAGTTTTCTCACTGGGTGTCTGTGCAGTCATATGGTACTATGTTACTGTGGTGCCACATATTCTGTCTGCTTGTATGTGTGGAATGCGGTGAGCGGGTAATTGAATTTTGGTTTCATGGCAACGATCGTGGTAACTAGTCTACAACCAACTTTACTGAATAAATAACTTAGTTCTTTTCATTTTTAGTAGTTAAGTTTAACAAATTTGGATTTGTGCTTTTTACAATTTAGAAACTTATAAGAACATCCCTAGGTGGCGAATACAAAGAAAGTTTGAATTCGTTCTATTTCAAGCGCTTTCCAATTCGATTTTTTTTTTTTTTTTTTTTTGCGGTGCTCTGAGCCTATCGTAGAAGTATGTATTTGACATCTAGGTATTCCTAGTAGAAGTGGCAAGTAGCTCGCGAGTTTTTTTATTTTATTTATTTATTTTTTTTTTTTAAATGAAGAAGGATGTATTAATGTTTGTACTGACAAACAATGAAAGACATTTTCATCGTAGCTTTAAAGTTGTTTCAAACTTCGTGATCAGAACGGCTCCTACTCTGCGGATGGTATAATTTGAGAACGTTTCATTTCTTTTAGCCGAGTGAAATAAATTGAGATCTTATTTGAATTTATAAAGGAAAGTAAGAATATCTCAGGTACAAACCATGAAAAATTTCCCAACCATTCTATTTTTAATATCTTTCAAACTTTAGCTGCTATTGCCAGTTATTTCGCTTCTAACTGCAGTGAATGTAATTTGAGATAACGTCTTTCTTATTAGGTGAGTTAAATAAATTTTGTTACTCTGCTTTTAGATTTTAGATAGAGTGAGAATGGCCATAGATACAAGTCCCGCAGGATTTTTTTTTTTTTTTTGTGCCCGACGTCGGTTTCTTCTTTTTGGGTTCCCTTTAAAGGGGGAGGGGGGTTCATTATGACTACAAATCGACTTCTAAGTAACGTTAGTTTCAATTTTTGTTATGGAGCAGCAGCATTTTATCAGATAATGTTCTCGTTGTACTGCTGAAAAGGGTATTTTATAAACGACTTTTCCTTCTTCTACATAGAAATGTAGAACTTCTGTATAGATCATCATTATTATTTAAATTCATTTCAGAACGATATTAAATCAAATTTCATTGTGGGTTACTGAGATATACTCATAAAATACCAGGGAAGCGTTATTTATTTATTTATAAATTAGCCTTTTTAGAGTCCAGATTAAGAATATCATTAATACGATTTTATTAAGTACATCCCGCCTTTCGAACAAAATTTCTTAGTATGATAGAAAACTACATTGTATAAGCTGCATTTCATTCTTGAATGTAGGTTTACATTAGGAAAGCACGATGATGGTTGAGCCCAAGTTTTTGTGAGACAAAGATTTAAATTGCTTTAAGAAAAATTATTTTCCACTTTATTATATTTCTTACACGGGGGAATATATTCTATGATCCAATCGAAAGTGCAGGAACGTGAGAGTAAAACTAACCAAGACAGACGAAAAGATTATGGAGCTAATGGTTTATGGTTTACTTGTGTATCAGTTTTCTGATATATTTTGTGTTTCCACGTATTTTTCCTTTCTTTAATTTGCATTTTTTTCCATTTTTAAGATTTTTTCACACCATTTTAGACTAAATTCCACCAAGATATGAGTTTTCTATCATTTTGTCAGTACTTGTGTGAATTGATAGCTTTTCCCATAGTTCATACTGCCTTTTTGGACAGGTCTATATTTTTGCTCTTATAGTTGTAAACGCTGAGCTATTCCATATAAAATCAGGAAGTTCACGAGTGAAGCCTTAAAAATTAAAGTTAGATTTTATGTTTCAAATGAAATTGACGTTTGTTTGATTTGCACTTGCTGATGGCTCAAAGCTCATAGGATACAGGATTGGGTGTCGTTTCTAAGCTTGTGCACCACACTTTACAAGAATTTCCATTAACAAACCTGGATTTCTTTAATTTGTATTATTGTTTTCTTTTGAGATTTTAGCTTGCATTCTGCGTTTTTTGTTGACTACTTACACCTTTATCTCGGGCACTTGCGTAATGCTTTTTCATCCTTGTAAGTGTCTATTTCCGTTGTTTTTTTTTCTGGTTAGTTATAACTCAGTAGTTTACGAAAATGCATTTTAAATTTTGCATCGTCCCTGAATTTTAAACACAATCTTTTTCTCCTTCGTTTCCTTCTGCTTTTTAACCCTTAAGAGGAAATATGTGTATGTCAGACACCTATGGTTTTTCTTTGTATTACATTGGCAACACTGATTCACTCAATGTATCGGTTCTCTCAGTACCTTCCAATTATTTAGTTGTATGTGTGTCGCAGTAGTCCATTGTTGGCGTAATGTCTGAGTGAACATTTATCGATGATTTTAGAAAGAGGCACACATTTCCATTATTGTTTATATTTTTGCGTGATTATTGGACACACATTTCCTGAAGAGAGTTTTGCTTGAAAAAATTTTTCTGGTTTACTTTTATTTACCATGAAATAGAAGCTATTGAGCTCTTGAAACATACAATTTTGTTTGTGTGAGATTTTATGTATTTGCAAAATATAGACCTAGTACCTCGAGAAAGAAATTTAAGAATGAAACTGTAAGTACAGCAGATCCTTATTTCACGGGAAAAATTCCAAAAATGTTGAAAGTACAGAAGTAATTTATATTATTGTCTTCAGTAGATTCTGACTGAGACGCCTAATTTTTTCCTCAAATCAAGAATTACCTACTGAAAGTGAGGACGATATCAATTCTGATACAGTGCCAGGTGTGAGCTCAAGTAGTAACAGAACTGTCAATGTGAGCAGCCCTAGTGAAGTTTCATGTGATAACGGAGGCCTTAGATACAGAGGTAAAAACAAGTTTGTTTGGAATTGAAATGCACCTCTAAGAAACCGAAGGGTTCTCATCAAAACATAGTCAGAGGGATTCCTGGTATAGTCACCCATGTAAGAAATCTGGGGAAAAAATCCTGTCTAACTTATGTAATGATGATATAATTCAGGAGATTTCAATATGAAGTTGGAAGAAAATCGAAACAAATTTGAAGTAAGTTTGAGCAAAGTCAAACTACAGATCTACTGACCTATCTGAAAATAAAGCCCTTTTTGCTCTCCTAATATTGTGTTCTATTTGCAAATCAGGCAACGAAGACATGTATTCACCATTTTCAAGACACTTTGGGACGACCTTTATTTAAAACTACCATGTTCGTTAAACGTTTCCAAGGTCTTGGACAAATAGAACATTTGTACAGGGCAGCTACATGTGGACAAATAGCATATTTGCGGGGTAGTAATATGTAGAATTATACTAATTTAAAATTTGTCAGTTTTTAAATTTATATTCTATTTCTATTTAGATATTGAAATATTTTCCGAATTTATATTCCAATAAAACCGAATTAATATATATAATTCTGGTTTATCATATTTTGCTCGAAGTACAAAATATAAAGTTTCATTATTCTACATTACACATACGTTTTTTAAAAAAGATCTTACTTTATACATGTCCGTGTCCCAGAGACACGCATTTCCTGTAAGCGAACAAAAATAACGTTCCCTGTTAAGGGTTAAGATATTTTCTGACTTTAAAAATTACTCTAATAGCATACATTTTACAAAAATGGAGATCCTAAAAGAGCTGGGAGTGAATCAAAAAACTACTCTCTCTTCTTTGTCTTCAGTTAAATATAATGTTACTATTTGGATGAATCCTTCGCGATTAATTCCAATCAGTATTGTCCTAAAATCGATAAGATAAAGCGCAAGTAAAATGGAATTAAAACAAGAAGAAACAGCTGGCAATCAACAGGGATATCATCTAAAAGTTTGTCGTTGGCTTTCTTTTCATTCTTCCGAATATCTCTTTTCTATTTTGTCTATTGCCAAACAACATCTGGAATTACAAACATGTATTATAACGAACATTAACATAACGGAAGTGATGTTCACCTGTTCCATGTTATTTCGAGAGAAGATAATTTTGTTTATAACAAGTTTTCGTCTTCTTTTATAAAGATTTATAATTTGTGCTGAAGGAATGTATGATTTTTTCTTGCTTTCCTTGTTTTTATCTTCTCCCGATATTCTTTACCATATATTGAGCTAAGTTCTGAAATTAATTTTCTATCTTACCATTTGATGTTATCCCATGTATCTCAATTAGCTTTTTCTAATAACAATATTGTTCTCGTTTCTACCAGGGTCATAATGAGAAGCTGTGAAGGGCGTAGACATAAAATCATAAATAAGGCGCACTGACTGTAACATAGTGACGTTATTTCATATGCGTATTTTTTTATTAAACAGGCTTATCAACAGTTGTATAAGCAGTATTATTACAAACTATCCTCGCAGACCGTTTAAACGCTCAAAATTGTAAATAAGTAAAATGCAGCGAAATGATAACTATTTCATAATAAGTTACTAGGTTTGGAAACACCTGCTCGACACACAGGTACCGTAGTGAGTCATCAAAATTGCCAGAATGCCATTTTATAACATTTTATAACTTTTTCGTTTGTATAAAAATGTTAAATCGAATATTTCTGGTTCAGGCCTACACATCCAGGATAACAATGCTACCAATTTGAAATGTAAAAAATATAGCTAGAGGACCAAATATTTAAACATGTACAAATTTTGCCCTGTAATCCAAATTGAAAAGTTGAATATAATACAACTCAAAGATATGGTTGTCAAATAGATTGATTATTTGATCTCTGTGGATTCAAACTTCAGAAAAACGATCATATGGTATTTCACTATATTTGACCCAAAAGCCGTTGCTTGTAGGAAGCGCAAACCGTTGACCGCTAAGTTAGTCCGACGGTGATTTCTTCCGACTTTTGGTCTACCATGCAGTAACATGTTAAATCACATTAGGTATTTAATCTTCTAGTATAAGAATTACAGGAACCCTGACCTGTGAACTTTTTCAAAGTCTGTTTAATTCCCTTTTTTAATTTTAATAGTCGGTATATTTTTTTCAATTTGTCATCTCTTGGTTAATTTTTACCATGATATGCATTTTCTTTTGATGATTGCTTTTTGCTGCATAACAGGAATTGTTCCAGATATTTCTTAAATGTTCACTTATTTCTCTTTAATCCAATTTTTTATCACTTTTCCATGTCAGCTAACCACTAACATTTAAGGGGACTGGCGTTTTAAGAAATATTAGCTCCTTCCTCCAGTTTAATTGTTTCAGTTTATGTCTGATAGCTGGACACCGAACATGGCAACACGTATGCCCCGAAATATGACATGCCAGTATATTTCTCCAATTGGAGCAAGAAAGAGTGAATATTTCGCCATGACTTAGAGACGCACTAGATAGATTTGATAAACTACATTCACTTTGAATTCTAAGGTATGAAAATTAATGCAAGCAAAATGAATATAACAATATGCATCATGCTAAGACAGAAAGCATGGACACGACAACGAAATTTCAACTTTTAACAATAGAAAGTCTGCATTTCCCATCCTTTTGTTTTTGGTTTTTCTCTTTCCTTTAAAGAATATACCGCTTTTAGTTTCAATAGCGAACATAGCTTACCATGCTTAACTCCCTGAAAAACAAACTGTAGATCCAGGCTGCCATTCGAACGATGATTAATTAGAACGAGTCTTACACGCTGTCGAATTGGGTGCACGATCTAAGGCGTATGCTCAAATCAGCCATAAAACTCCACACTGCCATATATTGCCCCCGGTTCCATTTCAATTTTTAGTTTATTTACGGTTTATAAATGTTTATGGGTTAACATCTGGCCTCAGAAAAAAAATTGCATTTCTAGATCAAGGTCAGGCAAATTTAATCCACTATCTTCAGAAGTTACTGTTAAGTCTAAATATATGTAGGATCAATCGAGGGTTTCCATTGAGAAAAGCTAAAATATCTAAGCTAGAAGCACTTTGAATGTGGTCTTGGCGCACAATGTTGCGTATATCATGGACCGAAAGAAAAAGAAATGAACAAGCACTAAGGGTTGCTAATGAAGGACAACAGATCATGAAAATAATAGGAAAAAGAAGAAACACTATGCTTTGCCATCTTATTCGGCACTCTGATGTGATCACCATGCTGATAGCGGGAAATGCAATAGAAATACCAGGAAGAAGAATACCAAGGATACAATATATAGACACTTACGAAGAAGAGACGTTATCAAGTTTTAAAACTGATCTCCCACGTTAGAGAAAAGTTTCAAAATTTCCATGCTGCCTACCTATCTATGGTTGGGGTGAACAGGATGGAATCGTCGATTTAAAGATTGGTTTCCCTAATTTACTATATTCACACTAGCTCTTTAAGGATAATTAGAACGTTGATTTCATAAATCTACGAAGCCAGTTGTACCTCTTGAAGGAGGTGTACTCACCAATAATGTGACATTTCTTAGCTTTGTTATGTAATGTAGCGGGAATGACATTTCTTAGCTTTGTTATGTAATGTTCGGGCAGAGTAAATAAAACTTCGAAAATAATATTCGCAACCTCTCACATGAATACGCCGGAACTAGGTCGTGTTATTTTTTGAAATAAACCGCGTTCAAGTATCGGCTGGTACAAGCTATATTTTGCTCTCAAAACACATTATTTTGTTAATAATAATATGTTTTCTGCATTTCTTGTAGATATCTTAAATTTTATTCGCCAGTGGTTAGTGGAGGTTAGTGTTGGTGAAATATCTTTACACTTCTATTTCTTTCTTTTAACTGCGTGGATTATTCCAGTGGCCATGAAATCCTGTTTCCTGTCGTTAGAATTTTGTAAATATATTCGGAAAGTTCATATAGACTTTCGCTTTTTTCCCAGAAGTTTACACATCCTTCTCTCTCTCTCTGTCACTTGTTTATTGCTTTTATCCCAACTTTGCTACGGCAAATCAGGATTTCTTTCGTACCTACATTGTGTCATAAACCGAAGCTGGGGAGAACGGTAGACAAAACATAGATACCGTAAAAATGGAAAAGTGAACAAATGATCAAATTAAGCTCAGGTATTAACAAACTAAAATTATGATGTGCAAATCACAAAACCTGTTTAAACTTTACAGAAAATATGATAATACCAAATATAATTCAGACAAATTAAAGAACATCAAAAGGTTACAAATGATAAAGTAGCTTTTATTGTATATATTTTCGGCTGTTTTAACTTGTTTTATTTCCCCTTTTATCTTTTATTATTTTCGGTATTTTCGAAATATCTTTTTATTTTATTTTCGGGTTTGTCACACAAAACTGAGATTAGAAACGATTGCTAGGATTAAACAGTAGAGTGCATTGTTCTAAAGTAAACTCATGTTATACTCTTATGAGTGCTCCAATTGTACGGATTGAACTTCGCAAGCTAAATCGCCGTTTGCATACGTGAGATCCAATTTTTTGTTTGTTTATCATCAGTGGTTGTACGATATTTTCATACGCCTCCGTGTAAAATAATTTTTTCAAATATTGTGCAGAAATCAGCAGTGAAGTGACTAGTACATATGTGTTAGCACCCTAACATTCGTTTGTAATCTCAGTTTTGTGACAAATTCTGGCTCCATATCATTGAAAACGAAGGAGTAATTGTGCCTGCTTGAACGATCGCTTATTATTATCTGCAGAGGACTCCAGCGGACCCTTGGGATAATACGACGTGGAACGCCTGAGATCCTATTAACTGCAACGCCTCTGAAGGAGTTGACCGGTCGAAGATTATTGTGATTAAGTGAAATCTTAATTTATCAATTGTGCCACACAGTACAGTATTAAAAGAAAATAAAATAAGATAAAAGTGGAAATAAAAAAAGTTAACACGGCCGAAAATGTATACAGTAAAAGCTACTTTTTCATTTGTAACTTTTTGATGTTCTTTTAATTTGTGTAAATTACATTCAGTATTATCACATTTTCTGCACAGTTTAACCAGGTTTTATGATTTCCACCAGAAGATAATTTTAGTTTTTTAATATCTAAGGTTAATTTGATCATTTGCTCACTTTTCCATTTTTACGATATCTATGTTTTGTCTACCGTTCTATCTAGCTTCGGTTTATAACACAACGTATGTACGGAAGAAATCGTGATTTGCCGTAGCCAAGCTGGGATGAACGCAACACACAAGTGAGAGAAAGGATGTGTAAACTTTTGTAAAAACAGCGAAAATCATTATGAACGTTACGGTTATATTTACAAGGTTCTAACAACGACAAAAACCGCGATTTTATGGCCACAGGAATAACCCACGCAGTTAAAAGAAAGAAATAGAAGTGTAATGATATTTCACCAACACTAGCCTCCACTAAGCACTGGCCAATAAAATTTAAGATATCTACAAGAAAAGCAGAAAACAAATTATTATTAACAAAATAATGTGTTTTGAAAGTAAAATATAGCTTGTACCAGCCGATACTTGAACGCGTGTTCATGCGAGAGCTTGTAAATATTATTTTCGAAGATTTATTTACGCTGACAAAACATTACATAACGAAACTATGAAAAGTCATTCCCGCCATGCTTTCTCTGTCTCAGCATGATGCATATTATTATATTAATTTTGTTTGTATTAATTTTCCTCTCTTAGAATTCAACGTGAATGTAGTTTATCAAATCTATCTAGTGCGTCTCTAAGTGATGGCGAAATATTCATTCTTTCTTGCTCCAATTGGAGAAATATACTAGTATGTCATATTTCGGGGCATGCGTGTTGCCATGTACGATGTCAAGCTATCAGACATAAACTGAAAGGATTCAACTGAAGGAAGGTGCTACTATTTCTTAGAACGCCAGTCTCCTTAAATGTTAGTGGTTAGCTGACTAAGACAAGTAATAAAAAATTGGATTAAAAAGAAATAAGTAAACATTTAAGAAATCCTGGAACAATTCCTATTATGTAGCTAAACGCAATCATCAAAAGAAAATGCATATCATGGTAAAAAATAATTATAAAAGGCCAAATTGGAATAATATATACCGACCTTAAAATTAGGAAAGGGAAAAGAGATTTAAACAAAGAAACGATGGAAATGTTTATAGGTGATGGTTCCTATAATTCTTATACTAGAAGATTAAATACGGAATATGATTAAACATGTCACTGCATGGTAGACCAAACGCCAGAAGAAATCAGCGTCGCACTGACTTAGCGGCCAACGGTGTTCGCTTCCTACAAGCAACGGCTTTTGGGTCAAATATATGAAATGCCATATGATCGTTTTTCTGAAGTTTGAACCCACAGAGATCAAATAATCTATCTATGTGACTACTCTATCCTTGAATTTTTATTATATTCAACTTTTCAATTTAGATTTCAGGGTAAAATTTGTACATGTTTAAATACTTGGTCCTCTAGCTATATTTTGTACATTTCAAGTTGGTAGCATAGTTATCCCGGATGTGTAGGCCTGAATCAGAAATATTCGATTAAACTTTTCTTTACAAACGTAAAAGTTATAAAATGGCCTTCTGGCAATATTGATAACTCAATACGCTACCTGTGATTCGAGCAGGTGTGTTTCCAAACCTAGTAACTTATTATGGAATAGCTATCATTTCGCTGCGTTAAGTTATGGAGAAAGAAGTTACGATGAATACTGTGTAGAAGTTGTGCCGTATACTGTATGAATACTGTATAGAAGCTGTACCGTATAAGAGATGTAAAGAGTATTTACCAACCTTTTCTTTTAAGATTTGTGTGTTTGTAAGATTGCTGAAGGCAATGGTTTCATGGTAAATTCAAGGTGAAAACAAATAGTGTCTGGAGAAATGTAAGATCATTATGTCGTTTCATTACGTTTCTGGTTTTAAGTTTGTTAACGTTGAGATCTGCGCTAAAATACAATTACTATTAATGCGAATACATTTTACTAATGCTCTGGACATTCCTGACTGGGTATATACTATTCATTTCACTCCGTTTGCTTGTTTGGAAATAGTTCCGCAGGTGGGAATTCGTTTTGCTAATGATTACACTAGGAAAGTAGTACCCAAATCATGTGCTGGCATGTGATGGTATTATTGCCACTTCGCATACTTCGTTTTGATATTTCGTGACTTTTCACGTCACACTCAGTTAAAATACAAATTAATGTGTCTATTGAAGCTTTCCTGGCGACGTATTGTGAACAGGTCTTCTCGGGCTAGCAGCCAGGTGAATACTGTTCTATCTTGCGACGTTTCGAGGCCTGACATCGTCCTCATCTTCAGGCGAATATGATTGTGCAATGGAGTGTATGGAATATATATACTCATGTATGTACGATTGGACTCTTCTGATTGGTGGTTGAAATGGCGGCTTCTGATTGGTGCTTGAGATGGCGGGATATGATTGGTGTCCATGTTTTACTCAGTTGGAATCCTGTTTCTCTGTTAAGGTTCGTTTTTTCTTGTATGATTGCAACGGCTACCTGTATCCTCCTGTCCCAAACTCTTGAGCATTTTGCTATTATTTCGGCATCTGTGAACAAAACCTTATGTTGCTGTTTGATGCTATGTTCAGCCAATCCGGATTTTTCTGGTTGGTTTAGTCTGATGTAACTGTTGTGTTCTTTGCATGTGGCTTCAATGGTTCGTCCTGTTTGTCCAATATATGACTTACCACATTCACATGGAATGCGGTAAACTCCAGGAGTTCGGAGGCCCAGGTCGTCTTTGGTTGATCGTATTAAGTTTTTTATTTTTGCTGGAGGCTTGTGTATTGTCCTGATGTTGTACCTGGCAAATAGTCTGCTGAGCTTTCCAGAAGTGTTCCCGGTGTATGGGAGGCAAATTGTGTTTTTCCGTTCTTCATTCACAGTTTCTTCTGCACTTTTGTCCTTGTTGTCACTGTCCTTCGTTCTGGTCCTTTTCAGGACCATATTTATATCTCGCATTGAGTATCCATTCTGTAGCATGGCGCTGCGAAGATGATTAACTTCCTCTATTAAGCAATCTTTGTCGGAGATGGAAAATGCTCTATGTGCTAAAGTGTTGAGAACTCCAAGCCGTTGAGCTTTGTGATGGAAACTGTTTGCGTTCAGATATAAATCTGTATGTGTTGGTTTCCTGTATACCCTCTGGCCTAGGCTGCCATCCGGTCTTCTGTATATCATGATGTCAAGAAATGGTAGACGTCCATCTTGTTCAACTTCCATTGTGAATTTAATATTCGGATGCTTTTTATTAAGATGCTGCAGGAATTCCTGTAAGGAGCTGCGTCCATGTGGCCAGATGGTGAAGGTGTCATCAACATACCTATAGAAATGTGTGGGTGCCAGTGGTGCTTTCTTCAGTGCTTCATGTTCAAAGTGCTCCATATAAAAATTGGCTACTGCAGGTGATAGTGGAGCACCCATGGCGACTCCGTCTGTTTGCTCATAGTACTGACCACGGTATAGGAAGAAGGTTGAAGTGAAAACATGTTGAACGAGATCCAATATCTCAGGCCGGAAGTGTTTCCCAAGAAGCAGTATTGTATCCTTGACCGGAACTCTGGTAAACAATGATACCATTTCGAAACTAACCATAAGATCTTCGGAAGAGATCTTCATCGTCCTCAGGTTTTTTACAAACTCTGTTGAATTTTTCACATGGTGTTCACACTTGCCCACGTATGGTTGGAGTAATGTTGTAAGATACTTGGCCAAAGAGTAGGTTGGGCTTCCTATTGCACTAACAATTGGTCTGAGGGGTACCCCTGCTTTATGTATTTTTGGTAAGCCATATAGTCTCGGAGGCATGCTGCAGTGTGGTGTAAGTTGTTTGCGAGTATCTTCGTCCAGTCCCGACTTCTTTAGCAGTGAGGCTGTTCTTCTTTCTACTGCAGATGTTGGATCTCGTGACAAGGTGGTATATGCTGGATCTCGAAGTAACTGTGAAATCTTCACTTGATAGACATCTGTGGGAAGCACTACAATGACGTTTCCTTTGTCAGCTGGTAGAATAGTGATACTTGCGTCTTCTCTTAATGCTTTAAGTGCGATCCATTCGGCTTTGCTAATGTTTGGTCTGGGCATGACGGCTCTTTTCAGGACCACGCTCGCTTCCTGACGTATTTCTTCTGCTGTATCATTGGGAAGATTGCTAACTGCTTGTTCTATACTGGCAATGATGTCTATGGTCGGAATTTTCTTCGGTGTGATGGCAAAATTTAGCCCTTTCTTTAGTAAACTGGAAGTGTTTTCATCCAAAGGTACATTGGTGAGATTGACGACCACTTTCTCAGCTTCGATTTCGTGTTCGGTTGGTGTGGATGGTTTTAGTCGATTGAATTTCTTAATTTGTTTAGTCGTCCTTTGGGTGCGTGAAATACCGGCCAACGCTGTTGAAGACATGTCGATCCATTCCCAATCTATTGGCGAGAGACAGCCGGCTAGTTCCAGGTGAGTTGTTAGATGCTGTCGGTCCATACGGTCCAGCTGCTGACGGGTGAAATGTATGCGTTCTCTTACAAGTGCCATACTTGCGTGTCTTAAGATTCTTTAATTCTGGCAGACTTTAGAGGAAAGTGCAGTCTGGTAAAGATAGGTGACACTCCATTGTCTCTGCATCTCAAGAAGAAGGCTAAGTTGCATAAAAGACGTGCCTTCTTGCTTCGTAGTTCTTGTAGATGGTGAATGCTACGAAGTATTTCCTCCCCGTAAAGGAATATAAAGTATCTATTGAAGCTTTCCTGGCGACGTATTGTGAACACGACTTCTCGGGCTAGCAGTCAGGTGAATACTGTTATATCTTGCGACGTTTCGAGGGCTGACATCGTCCTCATCTTCAGGCGAATATGATTGTGCAATGGAGTGTATGGAATATATATACTCATGTATGTACGATTGGACTCTTCTGATTGGTGGTTGAAATGGTGGCTTCTGATCGGTGCTTGAGATGGCGGGATATGATTGGTGTCCATGTTTTACTCAGTTGGAATCCTGTGTCTCTGTTAAGGTTCGTTTCTTCTTGTACTTTTATCCTCCTGTCCCAAACTCTTGAGCATTTTGCTATTATTTCGGCATCTGTGAACAAAATCTTATGTTGCTGTTTGATGCTATGTTCAGCCAATCCGGATTTTTCTGGTTGGTTTAGTCTGATGTAACTGTTGTGTTCTTTGCATGTGGCTTCAATGGTTCGTCCTGTTTGTCCAATATATGACTTACCACATTCACATGGAATGCGGTAAACTCCAGGAGTTCGGAGGCCCAGGTCGTCTTTGGTTGATCGTATTAAGTTTTTTATTTTTGCTGGAGGCTTGTGTATTGTCCTGATGTTGTACCTGGCAAATAGTCTGCTGAGCTTTCCAGAAGTGTTCCCGGTGTATGGGAGGCAAATTGTGTTTTTCCGTTCTTCATTCACAGTTTCTTCTGCACTTTTGTCCTTGTTGTCACTGTCCTTCGTTCTGGTCCTTTTCAGGACCATATTTATATCTCGCATTGAGTATCCATTCTGTAGCACGGCGCTGCGAAGATGATTAACTTCCTCTATTAAGCAATCTTTGTCGGAGATGGAAAATGCTCTATGTGCTAAAGTGTTGAGAACTCCAAGCCGTTGAGCTTTGTGATGGAAACTGTTTGCGTTCAGATATAAATCTGTATGTGTTGGTTTCCTGTATACCCTATGGCCTAGGCTGCCATCCGGTCTTCTGTATATCATGATGTCAAGAAATGGTAGACGTCCATCTTGTTCAACTTCCATTGTGAATTTAATATTCGGATGCTTTTTATTAAGATGCTGCAGGAATTCCTGTAAGGAGCTGCGTCCATGTGGCCAGATGGTGAAGGTGTCATCAACATACCTATAGAAATGTGTGGGTGCCAGTGGTGCTTTCTTCAGTGCTTCATGTTCAAAGTGCTCCATATAAAAATTGGCTACTGCAGGTGATAGTGGAGAACCCATGGCGACGCCGTCTGTTTGCTCATAGTACTGACCACGGTATAGGAAGAACTGGCATCCACTGGCACCCACACATTTCTATAGGTATGTTGATGACACCTTCACCATCTGGCCACATGGACGCAGCTCCTTACAGGAATTCCTGCAGCATCTTAATAACCAGCATCCGAATATTAAATTCACAATGGAAGTTGAACAAGATGGACGTCTACCATTTCTTGACATCATGATATACAGAAGACCGGATGGCAGCCTAGGCCAGAGGGTATACAGGAAACCAACACATACAGATTTATATCTGAACGCAAACAGTTTCCATCACAAAGCTCAATGGCTTGGAGTTCTCAACACTTTAGCACATAGAGCATTTTCCATCTCCGACAAAGATTGTTTAATAGAGGAAGTTAATCATCTTCGCAGCGCCATGCTACAGAATGGATACTCAATGCGAGATATAAATATGGCCCTGAAAAGGACCAGAACGAAGGACAGTGACAACAAGGACAAAAGTGCAGAAGAAACTGTGAATGAAGAACGGAAAAACACAATTTGCCTCCCATACACCGGGAACACTTCTGGAAAGCTCAGCAGACTATTTGCCAGGTACAACATCAGGACAATACACAAGCCTCCAGCAAAAATAAAAAACTTAATACGATCAACCAAAGACGACCTGGGCCTCCGAACTCCTGGAGTTTACCGCATTCCATGTGAATGTGGTAAGTCATATATTGGACAAACAGGACGAACCATTGAAGCCACATGCAAAGAACACAACAGTTACATCAGACTAAACCAACCAGAAAAATCCGGATTGGCTGAACATAGCATCAAACAGCAACATAAGATTTTGTTCACAGATGCCGAAATAATAGCAAAATGCTCAAGAGTTTGGGACAGGAGGATAAAAGTACAAAAAAAAACGAACCTTAACAGAGACACAGGATTCCAACTGAGTAAAACATGGACACCAATCATATCCCGCCATCTCAAGCACCAATCAGAAGCCGCCATTTCAACCACCAATCAGAAGAGTCCAATCGTACATACATGAGTATATATATTCCATACACTCCATTGCACAATCATATTCGCCTGAAGATGAGGACGATGTCAGGCCTCGAAACGTCGCAAGATATAACAGTATTCACCTGGCTGCTAGCCCGAGAAGACCTAAAAATTAATGGTTTAACAAATTCTTCATTCCCATAAACAAGTAATAAAAATATCATTTAAATTACTTTGACGATTCTCATAGTACTTAGATACAAAATTCAAAATATATATGTTGCATCAGTTAGTGCGCTCTAGTTCTGGAACTGAGTTGTTGACCACGCGGAATTTACGTGGCATTTCACACCAGGTGTTGACAATAAGGTAACACTGGTTAACAAAAAGAATGTCCTTGTATTCCACAAGGAGCGTAGCAGATTTGGTGTCGCGTAAACGGGAGGTTGTACGGGTAGTAGGGAGTTGGAGAGGGGTAGGTTCCGAAGAAACCAGCAGGAGGCATGCGTTTTGCTGTGATCAAATAATATCAAACCATAGAATGTATTCGTTCGATTGTAACGTTATAATTAAATTTAATGTATTTTTCGTCACATTAGCCCAGTTCGAATACTAAGATAAGTTACTACTATCAGGCACCCTCAATTTATACGTATATTTGTAATAACTAGTGATTGCATAAATTTCAAACTAGACACATCACATTGACTACAACTACTTTTTATTATGTAGTCTCCATAGTTAAATACCAGTTGCCATAGCAACCCGAAACAAAAATTCTATTTTATTACTGTAACCGCAAACAGAGACTATCTATCTGAAATCAACATATATTCTATATGTTTTTTCTTCTTCTTACACGAAAACCTTTACCACGACTTTATGTGTTTCGATCCCAGGCGGATTTCTAATTTAAAAGACGTACTACCCTCAAATGCAATGAACAAAATCTGTGGCATAGATGAAGGGAAAACTATCGAAGAACTAAAATTTTATGCAGATATTTAGTCCAAGACATCGCAAGATGTTGTGAGTGAATATGATATTGAATATATAAGTAGTGAGTATGAAGAAGAAGCATGTTAAAGCGATATTGAACCAGGGATGTAGGAAATCAAAGTAAACTTGCAAGTCCATCCTTACGTGTGCGTTTAAAATTATATATGAATATCGCATGTATGCCTTATGTTATATATACCTCTTTAAAATGTACAAGTTCCTCCTTACTATCCCTCTTACACATGCAGAAAGGAAGTTGTAAATATGCTTTTCTTGAAACTCAATATTATAAAATAAGGATTGAGAGCAAACCACGGGAAAGACAACCTTCAATCGTTTATGTTAATGCAGTATGAAAGGATATACTAAATAGAGTGAATAAAGATGTCTTAAATAATAAATTATGTCATGATAATGCAGAATTGAAAAATTTCTGATATAAGGTAAGGATGTCCTTCCTTCTTGTTATGAAAACAGATCAAAGTAATAAAAGTTAAATGCCATATATATATATATAATGCACTGCCACTACAGATATATATATATATATATAATTATTGACAGTGCATCAATAGTAATTAAGCTGTCTGAAACCAAAGTGAACTATCATAACTCCATTTTCGAGCTGTCAACAAGTATGTGTAAAATTGGAAACCCTGGATGTCAAATTCCACAAAAATTGTACATTGGCACATTTTTACATCAGCTTTTCATGTGAGTTTATCCACCACTCTTTCCAATAACTGATAATTTATCACAAATTATGAAAAACTACAAAGTGTAACCTTGTTGCTGATAGTTTGAAAATGCATTTAGTTCACTGTTTTCACTGTGTTCACTGTTTCAGACAGCTCAATTGATCCAAGTTATACATGATGTTTCCCATAAGTTTTATTTATAATCGGAAAACCACTCTGCGGATCACAATATGCATACTTCGAAAACCTCATCACACTCCACTCGAGGGTCTACCAATGATTGAATTGTGTCGTGGTTATCCTCCCAGCTTATATACAGATGATGATAAGAAAAATGAAAAAAACTGTTGTTGGCAGCACGTCAGATGTATGGGTTGGCAGTAATGTGGCACGTGCAGCGTGCAAGAGGGCAAATTGTTGGTGCGCGGTTATTTGGAGTGAGTGTGACGGCAGTGGCCACTATGTTAGGTGTGTCCCGTAGGACAGTGTCGACAACACTCGGGAAAACCACATCGGGGAAGCGGAATAAAATCATGATTGACAGGTCACGCCGGGTATTAAAGCGCATTGTCACCCAGAACCGTCGTGCCACTGCGGAGCAAGTGGTGGAGGAACTCAACCAGCACCCCCCCTTTTTCGACAATCACAGTCCGCCGCGAAATACATGACATGAACTTAAGGGGTCGTGTTGCACGTGCCAAACCGCTCATCAGGGACCATAACGCTTTCACACGCCGCAAATGGTGCCGCGACCATGCAGCTTGGACCGTTGAGGACTGGAAACGTGTGATATGAGTCCGATGAGTCATCCTTCACCCTATTCCCAACCACGGGCCGTGTTTATGTGTGGAGAACACCCAAAGAAGCTTATGATCTGCAGTGTCTCCGCCCAACTGGGAAACATTTCGGCGGCTTGGTGATGCTGTGGGCCTATGGTCAAACTTAGCGGACGAATCGCTGCCAACGATTATGTCGCAATTCTGGAGACCACTTGCATCCTATGGTCCAGATGTTGTTCCCGGACAATGACGCCATCTTCCAGGATGATAAGGCACCCATTCACACAGCTGGAGTTGTTGCAGAGTGGTTTGAGGAACATCGGGATGACGTTCAACACCTTCCCTGGCCCGCCCAATCACCAGATTTCAACATAATTGAACATCTGTGGTCCGTCTTGGAAACAAGATTCCGGCGACGATTTCCACCTCCATCCTCTCTCACAGAACTGGCCGATGCCCTGCACGAGGAATGGTGTAAAATTCCACTTGCTACCATTCACGATCTCTATGCCTCCATCCCACGTCGCATCAAGGCTGTTCTGAAGGCGAAAGTGGCCCGACACCATATTAATCTGGTAAGTTGCAATTTCGTTCAGGTGTTTCCATTTTTCTGATCACCATCTGTATTTCACTATGGAGTGTCAATTTCCTAGACAAATTTATCTACTTCAAAAGTCACTTTCCTTGCCCTCTAAGGTCTTCACCTTATGTTTGATGTAGATGTATTATTGAGTGGAATAACATTATGTGGTTTTGAAACTTACAATTTAGAGCGTTTAAACGGTGTGCGAGGATAGTTTGTAATAATACTCCACATACAACTGTTTATCAGCAAGTTAAATAAAAAAATACGCTTATGTTATAACGTCTGTATTTTACATTCAGTGCGCCTTATTAATGATTTTAAGTCTACACCCCTGACAGCTTCTCATTATGACCCTGGTAGATATAAGAACACTATTGATATTAGAAAAATCCAGAGGCCAGACTAATCCAGAGGCATTGGATAACATCAAGTGGTAAAATAGAAAATTAATTTGAGAACTTAGCCTAATATATAGTAAAGAATATCGCGAGAAGAAAGAACAACGAAAACAAGAGAAAAATCATACGTTACTTTAGCACAAATTATAAATATTTACAAACGAAGCCGAAAACTTGTTATAAACAAAATTAATTTCTCTCGAAATAACCTGAAACAGGCGAACATCACTTCCGTTTTGTTAATGTTCGTTATAATACATGTTTGTAATTCCACATATTGTTTGGCAATAGACCAAATAGAAAAGAGAAACAAACCATAACAAAATGATACTCGGAAGAATGAAAAGAAAGCCAAGAACAAACTTTTAGATGATATCCCTGTTGATTGCCAGCAGTTTCTTCTTGTTTCAATTCCATTTTACTCGCGCTTTATTCTATCAATCTTATGACAATACTGATGAGAATTAATCGCGAAGGATTCACCCAAATAGTAACATCACATTTAACTGAATACAAAGAAGAGAAAGTAGCTTTTTGATTGACTCCCTGCTCTTTAAGGATTTCCATTTTTGTAAGGTATTTGCTAATAGAGTAATTTTTAAATTCAGAAAATATCTTAAAAACAGAACGAAACGAAGGGGAAAGGGATTGAGTTTAAACTTCAGATACCATGCAATATTTAAAATGCATAATCGTAACCTACTGAGTTATAACCAACGAGAAAAGAGAGGCAACGAAAATAGAGAATTACAAGTAAGAAAAAGGCATGAGACAATTGTCGTAGATAAGACTGTAAGTAGTCTACAAAAAACGGAGAATGCAGGCTATAATCTTAAAAGAAAACAATAGTACAAATTAAATAAATCTAGGTTTGATAATAGAAATTGTTGTGAAGGGTGATTCATAAGCCTAGAGACGACACCCAAGCCTGTATTCTATGAGCTTTGAGTCATCAGCCAGTTCTACTCGAACAAACGTCAATTTCACTTGAAATGAAAATCTAACTTTCATTTTTAAGGCTTCACTCGTGAACTTCCTGATTTTGTATGGAATGGCTCCGCGTTTACAGCTTCAAATGAAAAAAAAAGGACCTGTCCCAAAAGGCAGTATGAAGTATGAGAAAATCTGTGAACACACACAAGTACTGACAAAATGATAGAAAACTCATATTTTGTTGGAATTCAATCGAAAATAGTGTCTTAAAAATTGAGAAAAGTGCAAATTAAAGAAAGGGAAAAATACGTGGAAACACAAAACATATCAGAAAACTGATACACAAGTAAACTATAAACCATTAGCTCCATAACCTTTTCGACTGTCTTGATTCGTTGTACTCTCACGTTCCTGCACTTTCGATCGGATCATAGAATATATTCCCCCGTGTAAGAAATATAATAAAAGTGGAATATAATTTTTCTTAAAGCAGTTTAAATCTTTGTCTCATAAAAACTTGGATTCAGCCATCATCGTGCTCTACTAATGTAAACCTACCTTCAAGAATGAAATGCAGCTTAGACGGTGCAGTTTTCTATCCTACTAAGAAATTTTGTTCGAAAATCGGGATGTACTTAATAAATTCGTATTTAAGATAATATTCTTAATGTTGACTTTACAAAGCTAATTTATAAATAAATAAATAACACTTAGCTGGCATTTTATGCGTACATCTCAGTAACCCACAAAGAAATTTGACTTAACATCGCTCTGAAATGAACTTAATTAATAATGATCTACAGGAGTTCTATATAGAAGAACGAAAAGTCGCTTATAAAATACCCTTTCTAAAAGTACAACGAGAACATTATCTGTTGAAATGCTGCTGCCCCATAACAGAAATTGAAAGTAACGTTACTTAGAAATCGATTTGTAGTCATAATAACAACCCACCTTTAAAGGCAACCCAAAAGGAAGAAACCGTCGGGCACATTTTTTTTAAATATATTAAGATTCTATTTTGTCAAAAAAGATACTTTGCATAGTTATTTTGTATTGATAAATCTATTCTTAATCTTCTATCCTAAAGCTGTTCTTAATTAAAAAATACAAAATCCTGCGGGACTTGTATCTATGGCCATTCTCACTTATGTCTAAAATCTAAAAGCAGAGTAACAAAATTTATTTCACTCACTTAATAAGAAAGACGTGATCTCAAATTACATTCTCTCCAGCTAGAAGCAAAGTAACTGGCAATTGCTCTTAAAGTTCCAAACATGTTTCAAATAGAAGGGTTGGGAAATTTTTCATGGTTTGTACCCGGGATATTCTTATATTCTTTTATATTCTCAAATATGATCTCAATTCATTTCACTTGCCTAAAAGAAATGAAACGGTCTCAAATTATACCATCCGCAGAGTAGGAGCCGTTCTGATCACGAAGTTTGAAACAAGTTTAATACTACGACCAAAATTTCTTTCATTGTTTGTCAGCACGGACATTAATACTTCCTTCTTCATAAAAAAATACTCACGAGTAACTTGCCTCTTCTACCAGGAATAGCAGGATCTCAAATATGCGTACTTCTACGATAGGCTCAGAGCAGCGTAAACAAATATTCGAATTCGAAAGGGCTTGAAATAGAACGAATTGAAACTTTCTTTGTAGTTTCAAGCTAGGGATATTCTTACAAATTTCTATATTGTATAAAGCACAAACTCCTTATTTGTTAAACTTAACTACTAAAAATGAAAAGAAATAAGTTATTTATTCCGTAATGTTTGTTGTAGAATAGTTGCAACTAAAGGGTAGAAATCCGATACAAGTTAGGAAAATATTTCCAATCCTTATTGTTGAAATATTATTAAACTTGTGGTTGGTAAAAACTGTTTTTCCGCTTCTCAACACAAAGGATATAATTTGAATTTGTCTTATCCGTAATAAGTGAGGGAAACACATTTGTTACTATGAGATACAATATAAAATATACAACTATGTCCGTAGATAACAAACTAAAATTATCCGTTTCTTCTATTCTTTACGTACTCTAAATTTTGGCCCCTCATTTACGCTCTCTGAGGAACTGACGTGGAAGTGTTTCACTTCAAATCACGTTATCGCTATTCGATGAGTAAAATAATTAGTTATTTTCTACAATCCATTAAAGGATAAGAATATATGGTATGGTAATATGGTCAACCACTTGCACCTTCGTTACTTTCTGATTATTGCTAGTGCTCCTATGTTTGTGCTCTCAACATAGAGCTTATCATAACCTGCTCTAATGCTAATCGCAAAAATCGAAATATATAGCCTACTAGGTTTGGAATTTTGCTTTTACAGAATTTTTGCAAACAATGCCTCTCGTGTGTTATTGGCATAGTGCAACACTCTTCATTATTGTTTTTACGCTAAAAGTAAAAAGGGCATGCGAAAATAAATGCTACACTCAGAATACCGAAAAAGTGAAGAAATATGTTATGTACCACATTCTAAAATACAGAGAGCTGAACTATTTGAAATAAATATTTAATATGTTGAGCGTGTTCATTTAAGTGGCATTTTATTGCGTTACGTTCATTCAAATGGGTATCATAAAGACGGGAACAGGATTAAAACTGTACGTCAAATATTATAATCTGAGTGGTCTCTCTTGTTAGAGAAAGGACAGTTGGCACACTAGCCTTTTTACTTTTAAAAAAGTATCGCGTGCAGCAGTGTTTTCGGAAATAAATATTCAAGAGAGAGAAGACGAACAATCTGCATACTATACTCAGTACAAAAAATTTGACATCAACCTAATCTGGTATTAGCTTCAGAAATGGCTGAATCGATTGATATTAAATTTTATGTGTCAGCAGTTAGCCAGACATGTAACTCATTTAGAAAACTTTTTATTTTTTCTTACGTTACTCTCACTAGAATGAAGACCCTACGAGTAAAAGAACAGATTTAAATTTTACGCTAAAAATGGTGAGTGGATTAGGCTTAGGAGGTTTCTTTACGCTATACCAGTGAGCAAGTGATCTACGACTTACGAGATGAAAACGGGCAAATTCCGCAGATTCCACCTCAATATGCATTTATGAATAACAGACAATGTTATCTATATGGTACTAGTTTATATCTGTGATTATTTTATATTGAAGCACTTCGCAAAGTGTAATCTGAGCTGTGAATAAAACAAGGATTGGTTGCTAATGGTCGTAATATCAAAATTCTTAGTGTTTCATGTTTTAAGTTCATGTTTCTTATTTTCGTCACAAACTGAGACATTTACATTTTTGTACTTTGAAATAGTTACTTTTAACTCATATCAATATGGAGGCTAGTGTTTTAGAACAATTTCAAGCAATGTTGACAGAGCAATTATAGAAACAATTAGAAACCGTTGCTCAGAAAATGGAATTGAATATTGGACGTCTAGGACATAAATAGATTAATCTGTAAGTGATTCAATTGTGAAGAGAACCGCGGCCGCCAGAGGGTTAATGGTCTTTGTTAAGTATCACTGAAGAAATCACTATATTGTGGAACGTCATATATATAGGTTCAATTCACTGGAAGTTCACCATGAAAATCGATATGTTGGTACCTCACTGTACATAATGGAACACTTTTCACTTGTCAACTATAAGGTTATTCAACCTATAAGACGATAAGCCACCTATTGTTAAAGCCAACTGTTATATTTATAATCCCTCATTTAAGCCACCATTATACCACCATTAATAAAATTGTACATATTATTCATTTAAATTTGCAGTTTATAATTCCTTTTCTTTCATTCACTTATTTATTTATTTATCTATTTATTTTTGAACTGTAGGTTTCTCACCATGGGTGGATGTTTCAATTGATTTTCCAACCTTTTTCGCTGAACATATAACATATTTGAAATCATAGTAAACACCTGAAACTAAATGAATTTACTGGTAGACATTAACACAAAGATACTTAATTACTAAACCATAATAGAAAATGTGTATATTTCGGAAGTGTTGCCTAACAACGGTGTAAACGCTAAAGCCAAAATTCCTAATATGTGTATTTAGTGTAGTGTAACGTGTGCATATGCACCTTTTTTTTTTTACAACAAACTTGTTCAATACTCAAACCTTTTTATTCAAAAATATTTTGTAATATTCAGTTACTAAATATAAACACATAATGTAGCATTAAATTATAATATAAATTAATATATATATTCATACACAAAAAACATTAATAAAGCAAGACAATTTTCAAAACAAGCATTTCGCAAAATAGTTATAACATTACTTGTATATTGATTATTTAAAATACTGTATCATAACTTACTAAATAACAAAAATTCTAAAGGAATGCAAAAACGTTTAAAGTCTCAAGTTTCAATAATCATATTACTCATACGGCAAAACAAAAGACTCATTAAAATGTTTCAAATAAATTTAGAATAACAGGTCAACTCACAAAACAATCCCTCTTGTCTTGCTGTTATTTAAACACATATATATGAAAACTTACATTTTTTTTTAATTATCAGTAGTACTTGCAAACAAACTTTTATTTTTACCAAATCATCAACTATAACAGGTACATAGGCATCAACCCTAATGCACGGATCTTTACAACATTAGCGAGCACGAGATTTTTAGCTGATAGAATCATTACTTAATCTTATTTTCAACAAAGATCTTATTGGCTACGGCAAAGTAAAACTCTACTAGCACATGCACAACAAACGGTTCCTACTCATCTATCATTCACAAGCTAGGCATTCGGGAAGCAAGAAGGAGTAACTATCTACGGAGTGATCCACCCTCTAATGGCCATTGGAATCTTGTTAAAATACGCATTCATTATAACTGTAAATTAATGTAAGGATGCCACTCTAAATCAGCCTTTTGGCATCTTGAAAATAGCCCTAAATCATTTATAATGCTCAATTGCCATTTAGTTGAACTCAAACGTGCACAGCTCTAAAACACTTTATCTGCAACCATTTTGTTCGCTTGACGAACGTTATCAATTTTCACGTGCCTAGTTGGGTTATGCATTACTCCCTCAACATTCCATGAACAACGGGACCTACCCATCACTAGATTCCTCAACGAATCAAAAAAAAATTCTTATGTCGTTTTTTTAATATCAGAATTCTCCAATTCAATTTAAAATCCGTTACATAGTATTACTGTTGTGTGAATCATTCGAACCGTAATCAGTGAAAGATTTATGGGGTTTGTAATTTTCAGGCTGAAGGCCACCCAAAATTGCATGATTTTTTCTTCTTTTTTTTTTTAAAAAAAAAGGAAAATACTTAGACTCAAACAGTGACTTTAGACGGTTCTTATTGTTTCAATCACTTCTCGGAGCAGTTTCTGCGTGAGTCACTTGCTGGAAGTGTTCGTGCCTTTTGAGTGACGTCCTTTTTGAAAGATTGGTGGTAGTTCATATTTTTCTCACTATGTGTCTCTGTACAGTCATATGGTAGTTTGTTACTGTGACGTCACATGTTCTTTCTGTTTGTATGTGTGGAATGCGGTGAGCGGGTAATTGAATTTTCGTATCATAGTGACAATCGAGTTAGCAAGTGCGAATGAGAAACCGTAACATGAATTTAATAAAAGAATTTGAACTTGTCGTTTTTAAATAAGTTTGAATTATATTCGGATATTAACTCATGGCTTTGCAGCATTGTGTGGTTTCATTGAGTTAGAGAAATCCTAATATGGTGGTGGTCGAAGGCTGAAGATATTTTCGACGTATGGTAAAAGTGGGCGTTTAATGGTTAGTCTTGTTTGTGATAATAACAAGTGTCCTCGCTTTAGTAAATCGACGTCTGTGCGGAAAGAAACATTTTTCATTAATGTGAAATTGAGTATTGCGCGTGTGTTCTTGCTAACTTATTTTTTCGTGAATCATCATTTGTGAGTTCATTATTCATGAGTGTTCTGGTATGGCGAAACGGTGAGTGCTTTCTTATTAATTGATATTAATTTTATTCTTGATTTGCTTTGCATTTGAGTTTTTAGCAAAGTATTTGTTTGGCTGCTGGTGGTTCCATTATCTTGGTGAGATGTAATTTATTTTTCCTCGTCATGCTGCACTAACTTATAATTAGTGATGATTCTTTTTTCTAAATTTTTCCTTCTTACGTCAGGTTTATAGTACTGGTTTGAATAAATATTGTTTTTTGGGATGTTTTTACGATACATGAGTGGGGGTTGAGGGAGCGGTAGTCCCCATTTAGATATCAATATTGATAGTCATCGCTTCACCTGGATTGATTAGGTACAGTGTTTAGTAACATTTTGGCCCTTGTACTTATAGCAACAGTCTTTACATTGTACATTACTTTGACTCGGAAAGTGACTGTAACCGATTCATCTGATCCGGTTCCGGGAGCAATTGAGGAATGATTTTTAAACTGCTCTGGTAACAGGATCAGATGAATCGCTTGCAGTCATTGTTTGACCGAAAGTAAAGATTTGCCGAAAAATCTATTGTTTGTGATTCCAACATGTGTAAGCTACAAACCTACTCACAAAAATCTAGTGATTTCTAAAATAAAAAAAAAAGGATTTTTGAATGAAAGTCCTGTCAAACTACTTTTCTGGATTCGCCGCTGTTCATATTTTTTTTCTAACAAGAAATTCATTCCGGGATCTACCTAAATAGGAAATTTACATAACGTTAAAACACAGGAGCCTCTAGTAGTAATAATTTCCTATCTAAGCGTTATTTTGGACCGGTGCAAAATAACGGCGAGTATAGACTGAAACCCCTTCTCCCAGTTTTACGTTTTTTATGACTAAAACGTTAGACATTTCAATTCCAACTACTGCATCAAAGTCCCACTATACATGGTAGTCTACGAAAGTAATTTAACCTTGACGGAAATTCTTATAGATGATATCTTTCAAATTTTATCAGCCTTTACAGTGACTGCTTTCAATACCTCTACAAAAATAAACTTTGCCGGTAAGTAGAACTGAATTTAACCACCATCATAACAGCCAAAATACAGTTACATGTTCTATCTTACGGTGGAATTTGAAACTTCCGGTTTACTGCTCATGGTTTTCCCGACAGAAAACTGTGAAACTCTTTTCGAATTTTGTGCAAAGTAACGCCCGATGTGCCAAGTAACCCCGTCTTATGGTACTTCAAAGTAGTTTTATGCAAGACATCATAGTTTTCAATAAAGAGTAGGTTATATATCATTATTTGGTTTAGCTTAACTGAGGAAAAGGAATTCCTATGATGATGTTATTAATTTTTTTTTCTCTCTCTCTGTCATCACGTTAGGAATATAAAGCTCGATTCGTATACTAATTTATAACAGCAAGTTAATATACATTTATAACTAATATTATCGAGAAGAGAACTATAGATGTGAAAGACCCCAAAATATTATGAAGAGTAGAGATGAGAAAATGATCAAATTGGGCCGCTATCAGTATCGAATCCATAGTCTTCTGGCGCAATAAATGTTGCTCCTTGGTATTTATTTTGCTTAATTTTTATAATGATAGTTATTATTATAATTACGATAAGGAATTGCAAATGTACCGGTAATGGACATTGAGATCGCAGGAATGTGTTTTTTTATTTATTCTCATCAGTTTCTTATTTCAAAATTCTTTCTATATGCGTTTCTTTCCTAAAGCTAGTGCTATTTCGCCTGGCACCTGGTAAAATACAAGTTTGTACAGTATTATAATAAGAATGTTTACCTAAAACTGCGCAAAAAATTCGTATTGTGTATCATTTGTTTAACATAGCATACAAAAGATATAACAGAAAAATATATATTAATAATAAGTACCTGTTGAGTAATCGAGGACCACACATAATGATTCCAATGATGTGTAAAAATATTTATAACAATCTTTGAAAGATTCACCACTCGAAAATGGAATCAATAATCACTACAGTTTGGAAATACGTCTCAAATAAATAAAAAACTAAGAAATTGTTTGAGATTCATATCTAGTCCCATTCGTTTTGTAAGATCCTTGAAAATTTTAAGTCATTTCACTTGTCTTTTAAATGGTGTGATTTCAAATTATAACTCCTATAGTGAAAAGCTGAACGCACGCCATTAATAGATCCAAATTCAAAACATGTTACAAATAAAACGATTGAGCATATTTTTATAGCTCTTACCTACGATATTCTTATCCTTTCCTAGATTGTAGAAAATAATTATTTCACTCATCGGATAGCGATAACGTGATCTGAAGTGAAACGCTTCCACGTCAGTTCCTCAGAGTGCTCTAACCAATGCAATAAATTTAGCTGTTAGAATAGACGTATCATGCAGCTACACTTTCACTTGCAATCGATCAGGAAGGAGAAAATATCTGTTGACCGGCTTTACAAAATTTCATCTGAACTATCAACAATTCTACAGAAAGACCAGATTGAGAAATGGATGATCATTTCTTTTATCTCAAAAAATAGAAAGAAAGAATAGTGGTTTCGATAATCTAGTTTGATCTACTAATTCTCCTAAACATGATTTTTTTTTAACTATTAACTTTCTGAAAAAATTAACCTGCACAATGATGCTTGTTCGGCTGGTATTGTATATATTGCTTATTCTATCTACCTGCACAGTTGTGTTGGTCAGGGCTGAAAGGGTAGAAATGGTTATTAGCAATCAGCAAAAAGACGTTACATCTTCAATAACTTACTTAGCGTGAGATGAAGGAAAGAATGTTTACATGTTATATATATATAGTTAACACTTACAGTATAAACCGATATGTCTACTATAGGCGGGTCACGTCGCTTGCGTCAGTAATATGCATGTGAACTGTAAAACTTTCGTGAAAGGTTGGTGTATCAAAAACGATAAGATAATATTTTACAATACCATAAACTAAGAATGGGCTATAATAATAAAAGTTGGCATGGTTTAGTATAGTATGAAATCCAGTTGAGAAGTTAAATGTATGAGATGTGGGACTTCGGTTATGGTTAATTACTGAGTGAATGAGTTTCGTATATTCTTGAATGTATACGAAACTTTAAAGTGAAGTATATATTTTATTTTTAAGATTTTAATATTTGCTGCTAAATTTACACAAGGAAAATTACTGTGAAAACTTCAAATGAAGGTCACGTTTGTTGCAATCAATTGACTCTTTCGGCCTTCATTCATAATTTCGCGAACGTATGCTCATTACGTTGTACTTTCTTGTAACCAGCGAAACAAACATCTGATCACGAGGGTGCTACCTCTGCAAAAGAATGTGCAGAAAACCAATGCTTAATCTCAACTTTTAAATTTCACACATAGTACAGTAAATACAACCAGGACCAAGCTTTTGCTTATTGTCCCAGGTTCAGGATATGCTTATGCTTATTGTCCCAGGTTCGATATTTTCCCCTAGAAGTATGTAGATATACTTCCCTATATAAGTAGATTGCTCAATATAAGTAAAGAAGCACATTCGGAAGGAATATATGCGTAGTTTGAAAAAGAAATGACGAAAATACTTTGTTTCCTAGTAAACAATTTTTAAGTCGTATACTACAAGCCTTTTTGCTGTTTTTGACGTTGCTCTTGTTAAAACATCTAAAGAAGTCTATATGTTTATTTGAGGTTTACAGCTTAATTTCACAATATCCTCTTGAAAACGTAGTTCTTCTATAATTCTTTTTATGCTAGCAAAATTGTGATCACTTGAGTGGATCAGCCAATGTGTGATGAAGTTCTGTACATTGCATATTAATGTTATATCATATGGTAAATTTCTGTATTATGAAACCTGCGGAAATTGCCCGTTTTCTTGTTGTAAGTCTTAGATCACTTGCTCACTGGTATAGCGTAAAGACACCTCTCAAGCATAATCCACTCACCATTTTTAGCGTAAAATTTAAATCTGTTCTTTTACTCGTAGGATCTTCATTCTAGTGACAGTAACGTAAGAAAAGATAAAAAATTTTCTAAATGAGTTACATGTGTGGCTAACTGCAGACATGTAAAATTTAATTTCAAACGGTTCAGCTATTTCTGTAGCTAATACCAGATTAGGTTGATGTCAAATTTTTTGTACTTAGGTGTAGTATGCAGATTGTTCGTCGTCTGTCTCTTGAATATTTATTTCCGAAAACTGCTGCACGTGAAACTTTTTTAAAAGTGAAAAACGCTAGTGTGCCAGCTGTCCTTTCTCTAACAAGAGAAACCACTCAGATTATAATATTTGACGTACAGTTTTAATCCTGTTCCCGTCTTTATGATACCCATTTGAATGAACGTAACTTAATAAAATGCCACTTAAATGAACACGCTCAACATATTAAATATTTATTTCAAACAGTTCAGATCCCTGTATTTTATAATGTGATGTATAACATATTTCTTCAATTTTTCGGTATTCAGAGTCTAGCATTTATCTTCGCACTCCCTTTTTACTTTTAGCATAAAAAAGCAATAATGACTAGAGTGTTTCACGATGCTAATAACACTCGAGGACATTGTTTGCAAAAGTCCTGTAACAGCAGAATTTCAAACCTATTATATATTTCGATTTTTGCTAATGGCATTGCAGCAGATTTTGATAAATTCTATGTTGAGAGCACAAACGTAAAAGCACTAGTAATAATGTAAGAGTAACGAAGGTGCTGTTGGGTGTCCATATTACTTTAACGTTGAATTCTGGAATCATTATATCATGTATTTCAAATAAGTACATAATAATAACAATAATTTACAAACTCTATGCTTCTCAAATGTATTTGTTTTTTAGAATGTATGAGATGTAACTACGTCGCTACATGTCAATATAAACAAAATTTTACTATCTGAAGGTATCAGATTATATAAAGCGCAACCTTAAATTGGTATGGTTAATGAAATCACGTATCTTGTGCAAAATTTTAAAAGTTGTTATATAGTCCCTTTGTTTCTTTGTAATCATAGTAACAGTTTCTTGTAGCTGCAATTGCAAAAGCCTCTTTCGTTTTTAAATTTTCTGACACAAAAAGTAATAATATTATTGACAACGGATCTCTATTTTCACTTATAATAAATGTTTATTCCATATAGCACAAAATAAGTATTTTGGTATGTACCTGAGTTAACTCTGATATCGTATGTGTCGTGTCGGACATAAGTCTTTGACCAGGTAATGGCGACTGCTTTGAAACAAATGCAGAGTGTGAGAATTAAATCTTCCATGTCTGTAGTTTCGTGTGCAGAAGATACATACTTCTGGGTCATTATCGCAGTGGGTCATGGTGAGTGGTGACTTGTAGTGGGTCGCGTGCTGTTGACCCAGTATCGACTGCCCCACCGACTCAATGACCAACTCCAGCTGTGGCACTTTCCAGAATATCCGTACAGATTTTGGAAAAGTTCTAAAGGATATGTAATTGTTACATTTTAATTTAAGGTATTGCTAGTCTGCTGTTTTATTTTTGAATGGAATTACGATTCGCCATGACTTTTTCTACATATTGTTTTTGTGAGAAAACCTTAATGAGCAATAGAAAATACAACTGTTTTTCGATTCGGATTGGTTTGGGTTAACAGCTTGAAAATGAAATCACTTAGTGTCCAATGCTTATGCCTGCTAGGATAAGGAAAACTATGATTGAAGCAGGTGATGATGGATGAATTGGTGGAGTGAGGAATTGCGAGTGTCCCGAGAAATCCTACGGCCACTATTTTGTCCGTCTTAACCTTACTTGCCTTGGAAACGAACCAGGCACCCCACCCATCTGATTGATTAGTAAGCGGGGTCTCACTTTCGATTCTCGATGGGAAAACCTTTGAAATATACGATGCCCTTGGTGTATCCCTGCCCTTCCAGGTTTTTGAAATTACCTGTAGAAGGAAAATAACCGAATAGAATAGAGACAAATTTCAGAGATGCTTTCAGTCTTTTTAAAATTTAATCTTGAATTCTCTGGACTGCACTATTTTATCATGACCAAAATCAGTGATTCATGGTTAATAAAACATTCCATTTGTAAACGTTTGCATTTCCTATATAGACGAGTGATTCTTCACTCTTACTTAAAAGAGCATTATTATGGTAGTGGCTTGAGTATTTGCTTTGTGTATTAGGGATCCGCGGTTCGATTCTCCGTGGATATTCAGAAAAGAAATTGTAATTTAGAATGATCATATTTCTGATTTGTAATAAAATGTAGAATTGTCGATTTCTCTCGTTCTTACAAATTAAAGTTGAAACGACTTCCTTCACAGGGAAAAAGTAATTACATGACGTCACAGCCTACAATCTCGATTTCTACTGTCTGAAAACTTCGCTTGTTTCGCAAACAATTCATGAATAGAAACGGGTCATTTTTCAGGCCTAGTTTGAGTCATAAATTTTTTTGGAACGTCATTGTGTAATTGTTACTAAGTGTTCTTGCATTCTTACTAGAAATAATAATAATATTTTCGTTCGGCCTTTACAAGAAGTTCCGTATATTCCTTCAAGAAAAATTGATAAATTATAATTATTCCTTTTTATATATTTTGATAATATATCAATATTGCGCATACATAATCCAATGTCCTTAGTATTGTATGAACCTAACTTCTGGGCCAAAACTCTGACCAACCCATTTTGGAAATATCTTTTATCAGCACAGATTGAGTAGGGTGAGATTGATCAGGTTGCTTCGCGCATAGGCTTTTATGCCATTTAAAATCATAAAAAACTTACATCTAAACCTGCATTACACTATACATAATTACATTTTTACTCTATCGCATAATGTCCTCCTGATTGTTTATAACTTCTAGACTTTTTTTTGAGTGTCTATAACTTTCAGCACACCCGTTATCGCAATGCTTTGATCAGAACATAAGAATAGCGTGAAGTATTTAATAATTAGAATGCTAAAGTGCTTTGAGTTTAAAGCTAAATACTGTACATTGCGTCTGTAACTAACTAACTAACTAACTAACTCTATGGCCTATGGAACCCGGAGGTTCAATGCCGCGTTCACAAAAGCTCTCCACTGACTTCTATCCTTAGCCAATTGGATCCAGTTTCTACTTTGCATTCCTATCTGGGCGAGATCAATCTTGTTATTGTCCTCCCATCTGCGCCTAGGTCTTCCTAATGGTCGTTTTCCGATTGGTCTTCCAGTCAAGACTTTGAAAGCGTTTCTACTTTGTTCCATTCTAGCTACATGACCCGCCCACCTAAGCCTTCTAGACTTGACGACCCTAACAATGTTGGGTAAACCATATAACTTATGTAGTTCCTCAGTATGAAGTTTCCGCCATTCCCCATTCTCGTTCCTCTTGGGTCCGAATATTCGTCTAAGGATCTTGTTCTCAAATACTTTCTTTCTATGTTCTTCCCTCAGAGTAAGTGACCATGTTTCGCAGCCATACAAAACAACAGGCATAATTATCGTTTTGTATATTTTAATCTTCAATTTCCTCGACAGAAGCTATTCGGTTCAAAATCTCTTGTCGTCGCGAAACATGGTCGCAGCAGCTAAATTATATACAAAAATGACTGGTTTCTCAACATCATCTTTTGCCAATCGACATGGTAATTCTACAGTTTCTTTTTGTGTAAACTCTTCGTTTACTTATTCAAGCTGCTCTAATGTTCCAACATCTTGTTTATCGATACATTAAACAATCTTTTACATACATTACATACATTAACCAATCTTTTATTCTTAAAATCAACCCAGGATGTATAATTTGACGTAAAAACTTCTTTTTTACTTTTAATGTTAGATGTAAGTTTTAGATGTAAGTATTTTATGATTTTAAATGTCATAAAAGTCTATGCGCAAAGCATCCTGCCCAATCTCACCCTACTCAATCTGTGCTGGTCAAAGATATTGCCAAAATGGGTTGGCATAGAGTTTGGCCCAGGAGTTAGGTTGTTACACTACTGTCCTTTACCCAAAGAAAGGATGTTACTTCGAAAGGGTGTTGTGGTAAAGACACATCCTACTTAGGTTCTGTTCGATTTTCACATTATCCAGTAGCTGACACCTTCTTCCTATCTTTTCTTTGCATAGTATCTCATAACTCAGTTCATCCTTATATAGGGTTAAAAGAATTTATTTTCATTTCCGTAACTTCAGTATGTTTATTTACATTGCTGTAGGACGTAATATTGAGGTCTCAAATATTCAATAATAATAATCATAATCATAATAATAATAATAATAATATAGGTAACAATTTCCGTATGAGGACACATTGTATTAAAATTTGTAAAATCGCCCGTAGCGTTAGCCAGAAGTTACAAAATAGTTGGGGTTAGAGAGAAGTGTCAGGATCAACAGGACATACCCTCACAAACGTCCCTACAACTAGCAAAATGTTATAACGGAAAGTTTCCCTAGTACTAGTTAAATGTTATAACGGAAAGTTTCGAGGCAAATTTCGTTTAGAAAGTATGGATTCTGAACTCACAAGAGCCGTAAGAAAATTTGTTTTTAAGTAATGGTTATGCCGGCTAAGCTACAGAACACGTCGATGATGAGAATGAAAGAAATATTGAAATAAAGAAAGTACGAAGAAGCAGAACACGGAGGAAACCTATACACACGTTTTTTTTTCTGCACAATGCATACTAGGCGGGAGCTAGGTGGAACAGGTTGTACCATTAAATTTACAACACTTGAATAATAATAATAATAATAATGCTATTGAAAGTTTATAGTTGCACTAAAATTCGGCAAAACTTACTTAAACGTAGGGGTTTCGAGGAAGGGGTACAGCTACTCTAATTTAAACGAAAGCTTTCTGCTAATATTTTGTGCAGAAAATATTCTACTTTACGTTTCCAGGAAAATAACTAATAGAAAGACCTGAATATAATTGAACACTAAAGCTTGTAATAAACTAACGTGTGGAGTTTGCAGATGTCATTATAAAAGCCTTGCTACAAAAATATATACACAGACCATAAATCAGTGAGCTCTGAAGTACAAAGTAGCAAAATAATATATAAGATTCAGTCTACATAGCAATTGTTGCTTAAAGAGTGGCATAAACTATTCCTAGAATCGAGATAAGTCGAGAAATGTTTATGATACTTTTCGTCTCGTCTCGATTCTCATCTCCAAAGCATGACGATAGAGTGAGTTAGCCTTGTCCCGTCTGGAATTAAAATGTTAAGTCCCATCCCGATTTTGTTTGGTTTGTTTTTAGAATCGAGATGAGAAATTCGTCTTTTAATGGGCAGTGTTACACAAAACCAATTTTTTTTTATTTCTGCTTGTAATGGTATGACCTGAACGATAATAAATTTTTAATTTTTAAATATTTTTCCGGATAATATTTATTATCACTAGTATTATTCCTGAAAATTTGATAGTTGAAGTGTTGAAACAAACGAGTATTTATTTATTTATTTATTTATTTATTTATTTATTACTTCTTTTACGTGGCGAAGTTAAGGAACTGCAGCCTTCTCCGAGCACTTAACCACGTGCATACATTATATATATTTTTAAAAAAAACACCAACATAGAAAACATTAACAAATATTAACAATTACAAAACAAAAGTTTTGAACCACATAAGAAAACAATATAATACTTAATTTTAAAAAATGGTTAAGAACTTCAAAAAACAAAAATTGAAAAATAATATTTAATAGGGGAAACAAAAATAACATGGAGAAACCAAAAATTGCATATTGCATATAGCAATACTAGAGGTATGAATAAGCTGTACAAATTAACATAGGTTACCTATTGGTTGTGTGATCATATGTGGGTTATTAATAATCTGGTAAAACGAAGATGCCTCATGTGCTACAAGTGTCCTTATCTTTACTTAATTGAAAGGAATTTACCGATTTTTTTTTTCTTTTAATTTGGCGACTGTGGAAACCTTGTGTTTTAGTTGAGGTAAACTGTTCCAGAGGCGTGTAGTACTTACTGTGAAGGATTTTGAGTATGAATCAGAATTGTGTCTGGGTTGGAGAGCAAGAAATTATCTTGTGATCTTGTGTTTCTAGTATGAAAGTCTCATAAATATAAAAATCTACGGGCTAGATACGATGGTTCTGACGTAGTAAGTATTTTGTACAATAGGGTAAGATTATGTAAATTTCTTCTTCCGACTAACGTCAGCCATGACAGTTTTTTATAAAAAGATGTGAGATGTTCCCTGTAAGTTATATTGAAAATAAATCTATTGCAGGCATTTTGCACTCTTTGCAAGCGCTTTGATTGATTTTCTATTAGATCAGAATAGACTGAGTCGCAGTAGTCAAGATGTAGGAACACCAGTACCTTGACAAATTTGATCTTCAAAGATATTGGTAAGAAAATTCTTAGTCGATTTAACGTATGTAGGGCACTAAATGCTCTCTTACAAACTCCATTTATTTGATCTGATCAGGAGAGATTTTGATTTATTACGACTCCGAAATTTTTGGCAGCTCTAGAAAATGAAATAACAGTATTGGACAATATTATATTTGGGAGCTGATAGATATTAATAGAAGAAAGAATTCTTGGGGAGCCAATTAAGATGCACTGCGATTTTTATGCATTTAATTTTAACCCATGAGCCGTAGACCAGTCTCTGATTTTGTTTAACTCAGTATTTATTTTCTCAATCGCATTATTAATATCTTGTTGGGGAAAAGAAGCATATAACTGAAAATCATCAGCATTAATATGGTATTTACAATAGGTGAGAATTTTAGGGAGATCATTAATGTATAGGGCAAAAAGAAGGGGACCTAGTACGCTACCCTGCGGCGCTCCACTGTTGATACAATGCCATGTCGATATGTGATCCTGATTGATCACTACTCTTTGTTTACGTTCTTGAAGGTAAGAATGAAACCATTTAACCACTGATTCAGAAAAATTAAACAATAATGATAATTTCTGAAGTAATATATCAAAATCAAAGGTTTGAAATGCCTTACTATAGTCAAGTAGAGTAAGGAGCGTTAGTTTTCTGTTATAAATAGCCAATCTTATATCCTCCGTTATGTTTACTGGTACAGTGCATGTGCTATGATTACTTCGAAAACCAGTTTGAAATGTATCCAATAAATTATTTGTTGTTAAGTATTCCCGAATTTGATCATTTACAATATATTCAAAAACTTTTGAAAGCTCGGGAAGGACACTGATAGGACGATAGCCTGCAATATTATCAGCGTTGTTCTTTTTTGGAAGTGGGGGGACCTTAGCGAGAGAGTAATTAAAAATGTCAGTGATAGGATTAAGTACATGCAGTAGGATTTTCCTGACCATGGTTTTTGAAATATCTGTACCAGTGGCTTTATATTTAATTCTTTGGATCGCTTTTAATACATCTGCAGGCTGTACGTGAGAAGAGGAGAACAGAGAGTTAATTTCCGAAGCTACAATATTATTCATTGTTTGCAGTTTCATGGAGGCTGGTACCATACAGGTTTGACAGAAGAAAGTGTTCAATTCATCTGGCGTATAGTAACAGTGTTCTTGGCTGTGTTTCTCCCAACACCCAATACTTTAGCCATTTCCAAAGAACTGCTCCATTATTTTGGAATTCAAGTATTTAATAGGCAAAGTGCCGTTTTGCCTTCGTTACTTGAGTGCAACGGTTTCTTAACATCCTATTGTTTTCGAATTTCGTATTAGGATTTATTGTGCTATCACTGGAAGGATCACTATTTTCAACATGTCTCCTGTATGCTCTATAAGCTTTATCTCTCCGCGCCATTAGCGAACGTATTTCATCGGTTTAGCATGGTGATGGGTGTTGTGAAACACGTTTCTTAACTACAGCGGCGTGTCTACCATAGAAATTTATTATTAAAGAATTATTAAAGAAGTATTCAAATATTTTAATGTATTAAAGTGTGTGTTATCGCTGGTCAACCGCCATCAACATTCCTAAAGTAAAAAAAAAAAATACCCGACGTGTATTCGATCGAAAAATTTACAGATTACCCGCCAATCGCCTAGACCACTGAACTACAATCACTACGCTGTAAATGATTCGTCTTTAGTCTGGTTACTTTAAGTTTCTCTACCTCACCTTGGAAATTGTATATTATTTTTTTTTTCTTCGTTTCAAAATGTCTTTTGTATTCCTCTTATGATGATATAAGTGAATGATTTTCGATAGAGTTTATTTTAATAAGTTCAGTTGTTCTTAAACCTTTGATACGCAAGTATGTTTTTTCTCCACATGAAACTACAGATAAGACAAATTTAATTCTCGTACTGTGCATTTGTTTCAAAGCAGCCACGGTCAAAGACTTATGACAGCCACGGTATAAACGATGGCTCAATTTGATATATTGAAACAAACTACAGCCTCTTATTTTGAGAATAGAAAGATATGGAAACTACTCAGTGGTACTCCATTTCATATTTGTACAATATTTCATGTAATAAAAAAAATTGAGTGTAATTTTATCATGAAATAAAGAGAATGATTATTTTTTTGTTGCTACTTAATTATTATCTCCATTCACAATTCCTTATTTGTTGAATTTGTTACAGGCGCGTTAACGTATTACCATTCCACGGAGAAGACGACTCGTGTATTACTTTAAAGGAAACCATTTCTCATTCAGATGAGGAATCTCATACTTTGATGCAGTTCGGCAAGGGGTTTCATCCATCACTTTTGTCAAGGCATATTCTAGCTCAGGAGAGTGAAAAGCGTCATACCTACCGAAAGAGTGAAAAACACTTTAGTCAAAGTTCAACTTTGTCAAGCAATAACTTAGTGCACACAGGTCAAAAATCCCACATCTGCGGACTATGTGGAATGGAATTTAGTGTATGCTCATGTTTGGCTACGCACATGTTAAATCGTACAGAAGCAAGGTTACACACATGCCAAGAGTGTGGTAAGTCATTTAATCAACGTTCATATTTGGCTAGACACATGTTAATCCACACAGGAGAAAAACCTCATACGTGCCAAGAGTGTGGTAAGGCATTTAATCAACGTTCCCATTTGACTTCACACCAGTCGATGCACACAGGAGAAAAACCTCACACGTGCCAAGAACGTGGTAGGGCATTTAATCAACGTTCCCATTTGTCTTCACACCTGTCAATCCACACAGGAGAAAAACCTTACACATGCAACGAGTGTAGGAGGTCATTTAATCGACGTTCCTGTTTGGCTTCACACATGTTAATCCACACAGGAGAAAAACCTTACACATGCAACGAGTGTGGTAAGTCATTTAGTCGACGTTACACTTTGGCTTCACACATGTCAATTCACACAGTAGTAAAGCTTCACACGTGCCAAGAGTGTGGTAAGGGAATTAAACATCGTTCAGCTTTGGTTAGACACCTGTTGATCCACACAGGAGAAAAACCACACACGTGCCAAGAGTGTGGTAAGGGATTTAAACGACGTTCTAATTTGGCTAGACACATGTTATTCCACACAGGAGAAAGATCACACACGTGCCAAGAGTGTGGTAAGGGATTTAAACGACGTTCCCATTTGGCTACACACATGTTAATCCACACAGGAGAAAAACCTCACACGTGCCAAGAGTGTGGTAAGGCGTTTAATCAACGTTCCAATTTGTCTTCACACCTGTCAATCCACACAGGAGAAAAAACTTACACATGCAACGAGTGTAGTAAGTCATTTAATCGACGTTCCAGTTTGGCTTCACACATGTCAATCCACACAGTAGTAAAGCATCACACGTGCCAAGAGAGTGGTGAGGGAATTAAACATCGTGCAACTTTGGTTACACACGTTAATTCACAAAAGATATAAAGCTCAAACTTGCCAAAGTGTGGTTAACTATTTAAATAAAATTCAGAGTTGGCTACACACATGTTAATCCACACCCGATCCAAAATCTCACACGTGCCAGAACCCTGGAATGGAACTTATTCAACGTTCATACGTGTTAAGCCAAATAGGACGTAAATCTCACTCATGGAAAATGTTGAAAATGATTTAGTCTACACTCAATCTTTGTAAGGCATTTCAATACACAAGTGATAAACCAAAGAGATGCATAGAACGTAGCCTCCTATTTACTCAAGGTTCACATTGAGCAAGTTAATTGTTAATCCACACAAGACAAGAGTCTCACACGCGCGGAGTGTAGAAATACATTTACTAGCAGTTCTCATTTGGCAAATCGTATGGTACAACACATATTTCAATAACGACAGATATGCGAAGGAAGTTCAAAAGGATTTAGTTTAGAATCAGCTTTTGGCAAGACACGTAAATAGACATGGCATATAAAAGAATTTGCCGCTCTCACAAGTTAAGTTTTGGCAGAAATATTATGTGCACGATAAATACACTGCTAAAGAGGACTACAAAAGATTAAATATTAAAGGAGTCAGACCACATTAAGCCCTTCAAATGTACCTCCCCTTTGGATTTGAATGTAAGTTGTGAAGGACAAATTGTTAAGTCCGTATTTTGGGGGCAGATGTAACAGGAAATTGGTTTCGCATCTACTCCGCGAATAGCTCTTCTGCTTTGCCGCCACAGCGATTGCTGCATAGTGTAAAGGTGGATGACGCCGACGAAGATTCAAATGACGATTTCGCAAAGGAACATTTATCTAGAGATAAAAATTCCAAATCTAGTCCATGAGAGTTCTTGTATGTAAGGGAGTTAAGGGCAACAAGTGTAGGCGACATCCTTCCTCATCAGCTACAAGTGTAGATCCGGCGGAAAAACATGTCAATTCCAACACTAGAAGTTTCTGGACCATCTGCATCCTAGCTGCATCTTGCTTGTCAATACATGGTTGCGCAGTTCCATTTTCACCGCAAATATTTATATTTCCCGTTTTTACGAAATTCTTTCATGCTCTTTGACAGAAAATTTTATGCAATTTGAAGATAAGAAGCGATCATAAACTCAAGTCTTCGTCCCTTCCACATGGGTTAAACTGATCAGATAAACTTTACGTTAAAATCGTATCAAGGTTGTATGTGTCAAAAAATGACTGACTAATAATATTGAAAACGATTGCATTCCAGTTGTTGTCGTCTTTGATTTCAAAGCGAGATTTATAGCATTTTTATCCAATGTGTTAATGACTTTACCGGAAATCGTGGTGTTTGTGCGAAAAGAGGGTCTGTACCAAAATTTCGACGCAAATATCTTCTACTGTTTTTCGCCCACAGTCGTTTCTCAAGCGCGGGATGATGATATAAGGTGAATGTGCATGTGGGTTGATAAAAATGAAGTTCGAAGCTATGTTTCGCATTCCTTACTTATTCTCTTGTATACTTAGAAGTTTTTGAGTATACTGACTTACCAACTTGTCAATCGTTTTATAAGAAAAGTTGTTAAATCAGGTTTTAAATTTTATTCAAAAACGTTCTGTTTACCTTATAAAAATCTGGTACTGTAAGACAACGTCACACCTGTCAAAACGAACCAGCATACAAAGTTTTACACCATTGTATTAATATATCGGTATTTCAACACATTTTTATAAATTTTAAAGCGTGATCCTGTAAAATCAAGCAATAATGAGTTAGCAACTTCTGATTTGAGTGCTTCATATAGTTCGCGTTCAAGCTTGACAAGACAAATTTTAATATACACAAGTGGAAACCTTCGCGTATACGAAGAGTTTGGAATACTATTTAGTCTATACTCAAGTTTGGAAGGATATTTTAATACACATATGAAACTCTCACACATATGACAACACACAGGGGAAAAGAAGATTTATATGGAGCTCACGTTTTACAATGCGCAAGAGAAAACATACTAAGGAAACAACTAAAGCGTTCTACGTGTGTAGAAAGGGCTTAATTAAAGTTTCTATTTCCCAACAGATATATTAATACAGATGGGGAGTAACTGTTCAGTCAAGACTATGAAGAACGGTATAATCGAAGTTCATTTTTGAGAAAACATGCTATCTCATACAGGTAAAAGAAGGCTGTTCATAATTGTGAAAAGCGTTTCCATGAAGTCCATATTTTGTTAGTGGAAAGACATTGTAAGATATGTGAAACTAATTACTAAAAAATCATGTTTCTACATAAAATGTATCTTCAATTTACACACGTGATAAAATATACAAATGCGAAACATCTTAGTTCTCAAAAGTGCGATAAAATTCGTTCAATATTACGTATCAATTTCACGTACTGCCAATTCACGTTTCCGCTCGCGACGACGGTATTTCGTCCATGATTGATTATTCACATTTTTCAGCATTGTGCATGATGCGAAAAGTATGTTTTGGAGCATTTAGGTTTAGTAAATGAAGACAAATCATTGTGGACCAAACGTATAAGTTTAATTAAACTATAATACTGCTAAATATGAATGAAAACACTGTACAAAAAACAAAATAACAGATTCGAACCTATCCAATATCCATGTCACTGAGCTTGTTATAATGCTGATATTTATTGCAAAGAGCAGTAATGATTGAATGCTTTTTGCATATGTTTTTCCACAATATGTAGACTCAAGGCGGGTTCAAAGTTAATCAACATCCACTTCATCGCTCTCTTTCTGAGATTGCTTGCATGTATTGCAAGTAGTGATAATTGTTGACTGCAATCTGAACATTTTTTTCCACAATCATTACATTCAAGGCGAGTTCTGTTGCTTTTACTTGACCCGCAGATGTAGGAAATATCTCTTCGGATTGGTTACACTGCTTCATCATCGGTAGTTAGTTTTCTGTATTGTGCCAAGCACACCAGCAATTTTTTTTGCAAAGTTTATATTTTACGATGAGCTTTCAGGTTTTCGTTTATTATTTCTAATGCTAACACGTATAGATATGGGTTTGTAATATTTTTTATGTTAGGGCAGTTAAAAATGAAACAGCGGATGAAAAATAATGAAACTTTTATTTAAAATTTTATGTAAATGCGAAACAAAAAATCACGTTTTGGCTCCCTCTGACGGCAGATTGGCCGTCCACCCTCCACTACCAACTTTGGGATTGTACTAAACGGGAAGTAATTCATTTGATAATTTTCTCGCAGAGGATTGATATGTTTAGAGTAGCGAGATATTGCTTTTGCATTACGCATTACTTTCTAATCCGCATTTACAAATGGAAGAGAATCGGGCTGTTTTCCAAGAACAGGGAAAACAGGATTCCCTGAAACATCTATTAAAAATGAGCGAAAGTGGAAAAGAAATAATATATGATTTCGAACACAGAAAGGTACAGCTTATATTGTCCTGGCCAGAGGCTCTCAGGCCGGAGTGAAAATAAGAGTAACTCATACTCTGGGGGAGTAATAGATAAATGAGATAAGGTGGACCAGTAAACGGATTGAACAGGGAGGTACGTCGATTATGCAGTTGAGAATTTATTACAAAAGATTTTATTAAAATTTTCTGTTCTTCCCTCAATTTGTGCACCTGATATAACATTGTACTTTAAAAGACTTATGCTAGAAGTTTTAGATCTAGATCTGATAAGATACCAAAATTGTTTAGTGTGGCTGATGCTGGTGTCGTTTTTTTAAAAATATAATCTAGGTGTTTGCTGCATCTCAATAGCTTTTTATATTAAGTCGTATATCAGAAATTATTTTAAGATATGTATTCATTTGGAAATGCACACCACAATTCCCAAAGTTTTTTTTTTTTTTATTTGGTAATGTGTAGCGACTCTGTTCGCCGTGCCTCATTGGATATTTCATTGTTTTTACTTTTTTGAACAGTAGAAAGTATTTATTGTTGCATTAAAAACATGACGGAAAGAATCCAGTGCCTCGTCTATAGTTCAATTTAGTAAAAGTATCCACTGTATCACTTGTTGCACTTTGCAAATTTTACCCAAAGTGGCCTTCCTTCAGTCAGGTACAAACTTTCTCTTTGAGTTGGATTGCTGGCTTCTGGGATTGGCAATCTCGCGGTCTGGGAGAAGGAACTCTTTATATGAGATGACGGATTATGTCAGAAAAATAGACTTGACATAATTTAAGCTGCTATTTTTACGCGCGTTATGAAAATCGTACAATCCCAAGTCGAGTGCTTGAGTAGAATGTTCGACAAAGGAATGTCATTTGTGTGATGTTATCCCATGTTTACTGTAGATCCATATGTAAGCCCAAGATATATTCACCAAAATGAAAAATTTTGTCACCTTGTGACAACATTTGGAAATAATTCGTGGCATGTTTCAATTAAACTTGAGGACTGTTCGTATATGGTCTGCAGAAACACCGGACGAAGTTAGTTTTGGATAGACTTACTTGGGCTCAAATATTTTCACACTCACGTACGAGATCATTCTGTGCTCTGCTGCCCTATTTATTTTAATACAACAACAATCCGCCCCTGTGGTCTTGCGGTCGTTTATCTATGTAGAGAATTGGTTGAGAAAAAGCATTCCACTGTTCCTTACCAACACTTTCAGACACGTTTCAATTACCACTAGACAGCCATATTCCAGCAACTAACTAATATTCATACCACAGTCCGTAAAATTGATTATAAAGCATTGTACATTTAGATAGTATAGTTTAAACGTACTGCACTTTTGATCAGCATTCTTCTGTACATCACCACATTAAACGCAGAATATGGAGCACTTGACGGCACACTTATCTAGCGTGGGATCACGTTGTTCTAGTCACTCTCACTCTTTTCTTGCCATCTGGGTTGAACATTGTAAATTATATTAATTGAGTGTTCTGTAGCAATAAGTGAAAACGGTATATCACTGCATTTCCAGCTGGAGATACTGTCAAACGCAGACTCTAGCCGTAACCTTACTACTGGGTTCACAATGGAAATGAAAAAGCACAGAAATAGCACAAATATTTTTCCCGAAGCAGGAGCACGAACTTTAACTTTTCTACGGTTGCAATTTTTTTTTTAACTTTATGCATAGACTATCCTAAGTACATACAAAGATTTCGTATTGCAAAATTTAACACACAGATTTAAGGTGCGGATAGCCGCATTATCCATAATTTATAAAAATCTTTTGATCCTCTAACCAAAAGTTTTCCAAAGAGCTTTCCTTTTTCGATTACCTAGTCCTACTCTGGAGCTATACCAGTGCATAACTTTCCCCATATTACAGTACTATATCGAAAAACTAAAGCTCACCTATATCAGCAAACGCTTCCAAACTCAGCACCCTTTATTCATACAATATCTATTACCTCACTTTAGATCCTACACGAAATCGCTATCAGCATACCCCTTGTCCCTAATGTTTACGCCCTGTTAGTACACTTTACCCTCGTGACATTCATTGTTCTTAACCCTACAGTGGTAACGTGAAAGAAAATTTCATGAATAGTAACACTTTGCTTCCTGGACCCAGGACCATTTTTGCCTGATAAGATGTGAACTAGGATTTAAATTTCTATTATATTTACAATATTAAATATAAACACCAGATAGTGGATACGCTTTAAGCGAAACTGTACATTCACTTTATTGAAGCAATATCTTTCTTGTTATAATTAAGTTCGATACCTATGTGACTATTTTATTGCTTAAATACCAGCAGTCAAAATAAAATATTTATGAACTAGAAAGAAGTAAACAAGGATTTCTCCTAATAGGGGTGTATTACACATAAGGAAACTCATTATGTTCACTGTTGACTCATTATATTCCATATCGAAAAGCCGAGACTTCACGAGAAACTAATCAATTTCTTTATATTCATAAACTATTAGCATTTGGCAACCACACTCTTCAAGACGTTCATCTTTTGCACAACCATGAATATTACACGTTCAGCACGCAGCTCGCAACATTCTTCACTTCGATTTTCATGCCACTTACAATGGTTCGTACGTGCAATTTCATGTATCTTCACTCGAAACAAATATTTAACTTCATAGTGATCATTTGTATTTGACTATGACTTTTATTTCTATTTCTCAACGTTCTCTTCTACTTACTTCATAAACTCATATTTGAACAATTATTATACGAGGAACAATTTCACACATTGCTTATCAGTAAAACGCATCTCACTTCCAAATTTACCGGCTATCAACTCATTCGACACGATAAGAAGCTTCCGACTCGACGCGCTACCAGCGTCATGAAAATATATTTTATCCTTACACATGGTATAGTATTGACTCTCCATCTAATATTCCAGAACATCTAATCATAACTATTTATTACAGATCTTTAAGTGTCACAATGACAGTCATCTATGTTCGACCAGGTCGTCCTATTCCCCTCCCATTCCAATATATTTCAAATAATTTCCGACATTACCTGATCTCTTCCAATATTAACATCCATAGCCGCTCAGACCGAGAAAAAACAGCTTTTAACAATTTTATCACTGCCTGCACTACATGCTTCATTCACCCATTACCAAAACCAATCCGTTCCTGATCTAACACTACTCCTGACATAGTGATCACATGGTCTCTCGCCCACAGTATTTTTATCTACATTCTAGATCCTCTGGGTAGTTAACATGTGCCCATTACACTCACTCTAAAAGTTTCCACTACTTCTTCCCCCGTCTGAGCACCTTCTCGGCTAATACTTCGCTACTAAACTCATATACTGTCAGCGGCTTATCCTCCTTTTACTAAAAATGAATTACACCTTTGAATACCAAAACTGGGTCAATTTGGCCAAGATGATCTTTTATAAAAAAAATGCCACAATATCAAAAAGAGGTAGTGGGCTAATATTTTTGGTATTCTTCCATTAGCAACCATTTTTGCTTTTGGAAATCATTTCAGTAGAATTGATATAAAAAACAACAAAATACCCCCAAAAATGGCAGAAAGTGTAGCTAGGTCATTTTCACCCAGTTTTGTATACCTCGCGGCACGGCCCACAAAAATATCTTTTTATTATTATTATTATGATTATTATTATTATTATTATTATTATTATTTTGCCAATTGAAATGAAACCTGGAATAATCACTTCTCCGTTCTACCGAGCTTTGATTCGGGTAAGAGTAATAGTAAATATTATTTTATGAACTCCTTTTTCCCCACTCTTTCCCACGTCCACACGTCACTACATATTTCCTTCTCAGCAATTGTTATATTTTGGTTCAGTTCCCTAAAATATCTGGTTTTACTTTTAGCAAGACACGTGATTCTTCACCCCTTAAAAGTACATAGGTTGGATAAAAAGTACTGGCAACCCTGCCGGCACGCGCCAGTCTAGTGACGGAGAACCGCGAGGTGGCAGCACCGGAGAAGACAATCTCAGTTGAGGAACTTAGGTGAGTGGGAACGCTGTTGAGTCAGTCAGTCAACGAGAGCAGTGGCGTCAAATTGGTATCGCGAGTGGAAGCGCTCTAAACACAATGTTCACTAAACATGAACAGCGTTCGTGGACCAAAATTGAAGTGGCACGTGGTCGTAGTGCACGAGAATGTTTTCAGGGACTGCGGGAAGCCTGTGGTGATGCAGCGTTGACATACCGCACCGTAGCTCGATGGGTCAAGGTGTTTCGTGAAGGCAGACAGAACGTGGAAGACCGACAATGTTCTGGACGACCTCCAGTGGACAGCATGACAATTCAGCTCCTTGCATCCTTGCGGGACGTGGATAGACCGTGGACTGGTGAGTTATCGGCAGAGGTTGGGCTGTGCCATAAAACTGTGCTTCACATTTTGAACGACATCCTGGGTTTTCGCAAATTTGCAGCACATTGGGTTCGACATGTCATTACCGAGGTGCAGAAATGGTACCGATATGCACTGGCACAAGAATTGCTCGACCGCCACCAGAGGGAGGGTGACAATTGCTTGGGCAGGGATCGTTACCATTGATGAAACCTGGGTTCGATCCTACGAACCATGTTTGAAGCGCCAATCCAACGAATGGAAGCATCTCGGCGCCCTAGTCAGGGAGTAGTGAAGGTCATGTTGATAGTGGCGTATGATGTCCAAGGGGTTATCCTGCACCATGCTGTACCAGCAGGGCAGACTGTGAATGCGCCATATTACTGTACGTTCTCGCAACACCATCTGCGTCCCACACTTTGGAGAAAGCGACCTGGTCTTTTGGCATGGACCCCAATCATTTTGCACGACAATGCACGCTGTCACACAGCTACTGCCGTGACGGACCTTTTACGTGCCTGGAACTGGGAGATTCTGGAACTTCCACCATATTCGCCGGATATGAGTCCGTGCGATTATGACCTGTTTTCCAAGATGAAGCAACCATTTCGCGGACAACGATACAACACCAGACAGGCCATCCTCAATGCCGTAGGGCAGTCGCTGCGAGACATAGCCAGAGTACAACGTGCTGGCGGAGTACGGCGCCTACCATACGTGTGGCAGAAGGTTGTGGACATGGGGGTGATTACATTGAAGGAATGTAGAACGTATTTTCCCTTCTAATACAGTGATTTGTAAATTATAACAATTGTGCCATTACTTTTTATCCATCCCTTGTATGTAATCTGTCACAAGCTTGTTTGCAAAGCGCATTGCACCAGCAAACCGCTCTGCAAGGACTGTCAGGTGTAATCAAAATACAATGTATGACAGAATTTTATCTTAACAAAGTGTATTTCTATGTATAAATTTCTAATATTACAGTAATATAATTCAGGTATTGTTTGAAAGAATCAAAAGCCGCCACTGACAGTGTATACAGCGTATGAAATTTACTCTTAAGAAGCACGAATGGGTCAAAATAACCCAGGCTTAGTACTTTACCTAACATTTTAGGTTTGGTTCTCTAAGGGTTAATCCACTCTAATCTCTACCACGAATCATTCAACTCGCAATTGAGCTTTTCATCCCTCAAACCGCATATATATCACCTCATCATCCTAAAATTCCTCCGCGCTACTTTCGTCTAGTTAAACACTCACGTCAAATCTATACAGAATATGTTTGCACTGGCAACCACGAAGCTCTTCAGCTACATAGAACCCTCCACCGAGCAGTGTATAAATTACGACAGTGGATTAAAACCTGAAACACAATTTCTGCCTTATCACACCCTTCGCAATATTAGATGCGTTTCAACGCATTAGCTGGTAAATTTACCCAAACCTCTTATCCTCTCTTACATCACGATCAGGAATTGTACAGAGACCAAGGAAAAGCTAAAACCTTTGCTTCCTAATTATATTATATTATTTTTACACCTCTATCATTCACTTAGCATTGTAGGCCTAATTATCATCCTGTAGGCATTTCAACTTCAATTCACCACATATCCATCTTCAACCCAACGTATATACTCACAAAGCACTCACTACCTTCATTTCTACCACTGAAATCACTAATTTCATCTATCATAAATGTTATAATGACCCGAAAATCAATAACATCTATCGACATGTAAGACAAAGTCCACGAATACTGCTAAATCTTACAAATCATCCAAATTTTTCTTGTTTTTTAAAATCAACAATACCGTCCGATACAGCTCAAGAGAATCTTCACCAAAATTCTAGGGAAAAAATATCGTCAAATGACTTCATGCTCATGTTTCTCATTACTATCTTTACTACACTATCAAGCAGGCTCCCGCCCACAAATTACCATCGACGATCAGCTTCTGCGTCTCCTCAGCTGCATCCATAAGCAGTATAATACCACCAAGCCATCGTGCCTGGTACTCTTGAAATTAGAAAAGGCATTTAATGACGTGTAGCGTTAGGGTTTGCATTCAAACCTGCTACACTTTCGCCTTATCGCATATATCCGTTTTATTTACAATTTCTTGTCTGGCCACCGTACTTACGAATACCTTAATCAACAGTCATATCAAATGATATTTATGCACTCAGCCGTATTTAAGGCTCTTTACTATCACCCTTAGTATATCTGTTTTATGTTGTTGACATGCCTCTTTTCCCACAAAATATTCAGTTATTTCCATACGCTGATGATACAGCTTTTCTTGCAATCTACAGTATTATACACTAAGTAAATAACGCCTTACAACCAATAATACAGACGTTTGGTCTGTGGTGCAATAAATGGCTACTGAAATCCAATGCTGCTAAAACCCAAACTACAGCATTTCTGGCCCCTAAGAAACGCTCCAGATTTCACAGTAATTCACTTCCATCACTGTTAACGACAACTCTTTTACAATCTCCAAAACTGTTAATACTTAAGACTTACCATAGATAGACACCTCAGATGGAAGACTTATGTCCAGGATATCAATAGAAAAGCATACATTTGACTCAATCTATTAAAACGACTTACTGGCACAATCTGGAGTAGTTCTACAAACCTACTCTTAAACACTTATGTAGTCTTCCTTCAACCTGTGATTAGTTACGGCCATACCGTTAGGTCTCGGCAGCTACCCCTTTTTTTATCAAAAACTTAAGGTTCTCGAACATTGCACACTCAGAATTCTATACCACATCAATCTCCTGAGCTCTATGCTCGCGTGACTTTTCCATACATATGGCTCCATGTAGAAAAGCTTTGCCTCAAATACTTCCGGAACGCTCCATCCTCATCGTCCACTCCTCTCTGATTCCATCAACGCTCATATTTATTTTTATATCGTTCACAGCATCAGTCATTCTACTTCCAACCTCTTTACAATGTATCATTATTCGTTACCACCGAATCATCAATATCTTCCCCTCATCAGAAAGTTTCTTCTCTATCACCCTCCGCACAATATCATACAATCATATTCTACACAATAATTCCTTTGTCACTAACAGAGCTACCCATCCCTTTGAATAATGCTTGAAGAAGTCCCCGAGGGATAAGAATATCCTATATCCGTCATTTTACAATATATTATAGTTTCTCTCGTCTAAACGCACCTCGTCTCATAGATTTCACTCAACAACGCAATATGATGAAATGTAAATCCAAATATTTTCATCATGATGTCCATAATTCATTGTACAATTTCCTTTCTCCACCATCATTATAATTACGATTGTAAAGATCGTAATGTCCTATTTACTCACGTTGTTTATGACATAAAATTACAAAATTTTGAAAATCCCTTAGACCATCTTTAACTCCTTTCTCGAAATACCCTTCACTTCTCTTTCCCCCCTGGAGGGCATAACCCTTGAGCGGGTGATTATCTAAAACAAACGTGCGCCATACCTTTACATTATATTTTCAGTTATTATGTTATTTCTAAAGGGTGTATTATAGGTAATTTATGTCTTGAAGCAAAGTAAAGTTCTTTGTTTATAACTTTATCACAAGACTGAAGTCGCTGTAAGACCGTAAGTAAAATTTTGCCCAAATATGTACCCCGTTGGCACTTTCAGATAATGATTTTTTTTTAATTCCGTATCAGGGAGCCAACACAAATATAGGGAATAAGTGTGAGGTTTAGGACATTTGGAGATGTGGGACAGTGATATACCTCTCTGGTGATTTGTGTTAAGCCATAGCGGTTGCTAGCAGATGTGGTGGCTACGTTTAAAGAGCATTGCTACCAGGTTCTGAACGTGCACAAGGTTTTAGAAGCAAAGACAGATTTTCCTTCACCGCTGATAACTATTATATCAGATTTATATTATAAACATATTTCACAATATGAAGAGGTAGTAGAGGATTTGATATAAAAGTAGAGAGTTAGGTATTGAAAGTACATTTAGAACATTTTTGTATGATTCTAATACCAGAGTGCGTAGCTTTATAGTGACAGTAGTTAAAATGGGTATACAGGGAGGATTGGGACACTGTCCCACTCCTATCTGCTCACAAATGTGAAAACGTTGGGTACATTTATTATAATTCCTGTGTTTCCGCTTGGCTAACGCTATATTTATTTAGTACTTTTTCTCATCAGTGTTTCAGAAAAATGCCAAGGAAGTGGAAGAAGATAAACATAGAATAAATACAAACAGCAAACAGTGATATTCTGCAAGCCGTAAAGATAGTAGTAGAGAAAAAGAAGAGTATTTGAGAGGTAGCAAGAGAACACAACATACTGAAAAGTACAAGGAAGGCTCAAATGGAGATGCTGTAATATTTCAAGGAAATCTCTTTGTGAGAAACTCTCGTTAGGGCAAGTAAGACGAACTATGGGTTTAGAACGAGGCACGGACGAACTTTGACTTACGCATATGAAAATGCCTTGAAGAAGAATATGCCAGAATTTTAAACTGTGCAGAAAAGTGCGGGATATGGCTGGCTTAATGGTTTTATGGAGCATCCCCCTCAGTTATCTCTGCGATCCCTGGAATCAAAAGTTTATCAAAAAGTTCAATAAGCAGAACGTGGACGACTTTTTCAACAATTTGAAATCAGCATATGAGAAATGAAACTTCACTCTGAAGTCTACTTTCAACTGTGATCAAACTGGATTTAGTACCATACACACAACGCCACCTGTGATAGCTTCACGAGGACAGAATCAATTCGGACAGGTAACTTGAGCGGAACGTGCTGAACAAGTGACAGTCCTATGTACCTTCAATGCAGTTAGGAATAGCATTCCTCCAGTTTTTCTATATTCGAGCGTAGGGTACAAGAATTTCTTTCTGAAGAAAATACCACCTCATAGCTTGGTATTAACAAGGATCACTGGATGGAATATTGCTGAGGTATTTGGTGTTTGTTTAGAACACATTAACCGTATTTCAAAATATTGGAAAGAAAATCCAATCATATTGCTTCTCGAACACTACGAAAACCTCGTAAACATCATTGTGGTAGAGAATGCTTACCAAAATGGCGTGTTATGAACAATTTAACCCGCATTGCAGTCAAACTGCAACTGGTGGATGTTTCTCTTTATGGACCTCTGAAGACCCATTAGAATCGTGTGTGCAATGACTGGCTGATTAATAACCAAGGAGAAACTATTTCTCCTCATTCTATTGATGAGTATATGGGACGGGTATACCACAATATGACACAATAGAATATCATATCTCGATTTAAAAAGACTGTAAAATACCCTTTCAACAGTGCTTCTTTTACAGAAGACTAATTTCTGATATCTTTAGTAAATGACCGTCCAAATCCCTCGTTGAACAGAAACGCACCGTTTCACCAGCAAAATCTATAGGCAACCTTACTACGCAGAATGTTGCTGTCATATCTGAGGGTATGGACCATGGTTCATCAGAGCTTCTGCCTCAAAGCTCGCTTATATTAGCTATCCAAGAAACTACATATCTTATATTTTGCAGCAATATCTTCCACTGCGTTAGTATTCACTCAGAATATCCGTCCTTATCCGAAGGCTGCCTACCCCTCTTAATAAAACCAACCGTAAGAAAAAGAGGAGTGGTCGAACAAGAATACTAACAGCAACTCCAGGAAAGATGAAACCAAAGAAGAAGGCTTTGCACAGCAAAAGCGAAAGAGATGTCGGTATTAGAATTCATTTACAACAAGTAAGAGTAAGGTTGATACGAACTCAGAGTCCTCAATCGAAGACAGTATTTTCTCTCAAGAACAGTGTGTTGATATATCCTTTAGTAGTTCTGTTAGTGATGTAGGTTTATCAATTAACGAAATAGGATGGGAAAACACTAATGTCAATGTTGAAAACAGTAATATTATACTTCTTAAATTTTACATCAATAATGCGTACAGTTTCTGCCAGGTTTTCCAGACCAATTACTAATGGTTGAGATCACTCAATGGTAATGGTTACTTCTTCTTTTCAAATTAAATAATATGTTTCAGAGTAACTTCCGAATTTCTTTTCATGAAGTGAGTAGTGTGTTTTCTTGAAATGTAAATAATTATAAAGTGCAAGTTATTATGTATATTGTTGAAATTATTAATATGTCAGGCGATGTAATTGTAAACTTAATAAAAAAAATAAGAAATAACTCAACTCTGCGCTGCACACCATTATTAGTTTGATAGAGATTATTATTATTATTATTATAGTTCGATGTATCTAATTCTGCTCTGAGTTTATGGGAGTAGGTGATGGTGATGATGGACGACATAGTAGACTGAAGAACGTGAGATGAATCGGGTTCGGGACAACCCTGAGAAGTAACGCGGATAGGATGTTTATCTACCTAAATGCCCACTTAACGAGAGCTAGGATCAAAACAGGAATCCTACATATCAGAACTGATCGGTCTACTACTGAGCCACTTCGAGAACCGGTAACATTCATGTTGGAAATGAACGTAATTCTTTCTACTCCATATCTTATCCCGAATTGCATCCAAAGCACCGAGAATTAGCAAAAACCCTAAAGAAAATACACATACTTCATATTATGTGAAATCAAATGTACATTCTAATTATCCATATTCTTCTCCACATCCACATTTCAAAAGCCTGCAATCTTTTATCGTCGCTTTTGCTTAAGTCCATGTTTCTGCCCCATTAAGAGAAAATGTATAAAGCAATCTAAACATCTGAAAGGAAAACAGGTTCGCAATTATAGTATCGGTGTCTAAACGTATGAACAAGTACTATGACTATGGGCTATCTAGAAGCAAATGTGATTAAGAGGTTTGGATAGTTTATCTATTCATGTTATAATGTTCAATATTAATGTTTACAGCGTTGAATATTAATGAAAAACGCAAGTAGAACTCTGCAAAAATTGAGTCATTCACAACATGTTACAGTAATGCTTAAATATAGTTAGTGATGCCCACGAGACAAGATTTGAGGATATCTCGTCTCGAAAAATGTTTCGAAAGTTCTCTCTCGTCTCGAAAACTGTATATATTTTCTATTGAAATAGATCTATCTCGTCTCGAATCTTGTAACGAAAATTCTGTATCATCTCGTGCGTATCAGTAAGTATAGTGTGTGAAGTTACAAAAAATCAAAATCACGAACCTTGATCCTTCAATAAATCCCAAGTTTTAATTAACCTTTAGTCTAATTTTTGAATACATTTTACAAATGTTAAAATAACTTATTCGTATGTTTAGTTTGGAACCTCAAAAGCTTTGGATTCCTTCCGAAATAAGTTCCTGCGCACGTGACTGAATATTAGATATTCATGATGTTTGTATATACATAGTTGGACTTCCGTCCTTGTTCAGTTTCATCCCTTAGTAATTATAATACTTCAATATGAACGACTCGATTATGTTATATACAGAAACAGTATCAATCAATATTGTATACGCTTAGTTAACTATCTACTCTCTGTATTTCCCGATTCATCGCCATATTTAATCTCACTCTATTAATAGAAAAACTCCAATTTAATCTTTTCAGGTGGCTAAAGCGCGTAGCTCCATGGTAGATTCATAATAATTAGCGACTTGCTTTTCGAAGTGACTGAAAATCTTACCTGGTGAGGGATAACGCGGTCCTTAGTGTCCGAATTCTCGTTTATATTCGCGAGATCAGACTAGTTAAAATTCTTTGCAGTGTTACCTCTTACGAGAGAACCTATCCAAGTGAAACTCTGACTTCGAGTCGAGACTATGGCCGTTGGATACCTTGTCCCAAAAGAGCATAACACGAAAAGGAATATCCTCGATCGCAACCATTGCGGAGATAAAACGTGAAGTTAGATATTGAGCTCCATACTATATATTACAAATTCGGATTCCGGGTCAAATTTTTCGGGAACGGTCCCGTAAGGAAACGTAGCCAATATATATCAAATTAGTGTTGGGAGCCCAGCACCTTTTGAATGAAAAAATTGTGTCCCCGGGGCACTCGCAGGGTCCCAGGCGAAGTCCAACTCAAAATTTGTAAATCGAATCTGGGGTCAAGTAGCATACTGTATAAGAGCTATTGTTAAATAAAATAAGATAGAGCAAATCTCAACTCTCTACAATAACGCTGTGCAAACGGGCAAGTGGTCAAAATGTCAATACAACCTACATCAGAAAATCTATGGCCAAGCTTCTAAATCCGTTAAGTTGCGACTATAACAAAACAGAAAAATACGTTTAAAAGTGCAAGGTATTGAAGTCAAACAAATTGCTGCAGTCTCTCACAGAGTTGCACAACGGACCTTATCCAGGTATAAGTGTGACTTCGAATGACCTATGGACCATAGAATGACCATGGTCATTGGCTTTCGTGTCCTAGAAGAGAAAAGTTACATTGTTAACCGCGACCGTCGTGGAGGGTGAGAAGGTCAAAAGCCAACGGTATATGCGTCGCACATCGGGACCACAAATTCACAGATTCCACCGTGGAATTTCTATTATAAGGTTGGAGGAAACTGGTATAATGGTGCAGAAATAAAATATATCGGAGGATGCTTTTGAGAGAGTGACTCTGCAGAAATTTCCTTTACTTCAATACCTTGCACTTTTAAACTTGTTTTTCTGTTTTGTTATTGTCGCAACTTAACACTAGAAGCATCAGAGGGGTCATTTTGACCCATCTGGATGATTATTTTGTTATAATTTTTAAGTTATGAAAATGTGGCCACCAAATTTCCCGACTTTTTATCACTCTACCAATACTCTAACTTAATCACATTTTTACGCTTAAAAAATATTTATGTATGCCACATTTTTTACATTTTACCTAGAAGCCTCACAGGGGTCATTTTGACCCTCATGCCTACAATGCGGATTTTTGACAGTTGCAAACATTTTGATACCCACATATTTTTAACATACTAATTAGTATTACTTTTGTGACTGATATAATTCACTATATGTGTGTTCTAAGTGCCTACTGTTAGTGTGGTGCATGATGAGTGCTGAGAAAAAACTTTCGCCGTAAGAAATACTACAAGAACTACAGGCTATTGATGGAATCGACTCTGGTGGTGACTATAATGATAGAAGTGACGATGAATGCATTGGTGATATCAGCATTGATAAATTGGGAGATGGTGAATGTGTATCTGCGAGTTATGAAGAATTTAGTGAAAGTGGAAGCATGGGAGATGAGACGGATGATGAAAATTTTGAATTATCCAGAGATTAGACAGTTTGGGTCGAACAAACCTGTGCAATTGTTCGCGGAAGGGCTAAACATCATAACGTGTGACGTAAAACTCCAGGTCCAAACCCATGTACTTTTCGACATATCGACGACAGAGTTTCTAGTTCTTTCAGACTTACAATAGATGAGCCTGTTATGCGACATAAAGAAGTGTACGGAAGTCTGAGCTCAAGAGTTTTGAATAACCCAACTTAGTCAGTTTCTCTTCAAGAGTTAGACGCCTTCATATCTTATATCTTCGCGGTGCTTTATGAATGAAGGGGATTAGCATAAAGAGCCTTTGATCAAAGAAATGGGGACCGCGAGTTTTCAGTAATGCAATGTCAATAACGATATTTAGAGAAATCATGCGATTTCTGAGATTCGACATAAAAAGTACTAGGATGGAAAAGTATCATTCTGACAAGTTTTCTATGATTTCCAAGGTTTGGAAAGCTTTTATTGAACGCTCTCAAAAGTGCTGAATTGTAAGGTTGATGAACAACTGTTTCCAATGAAGACGCGGTGCAAATTTATACAGTTCATGGGCAACAAACCAGACAAATATGGCGTAAAATTCTGTATGCTAGTGGAAGCGGGACACAAATACATAATAAATGGCTTCCCATATTTAGGAAAGGATGATGAACGACCAGCAAACACACAGCTTGGTGAATTTTTTGTACAGAAGCTTGTGTGACCTTCCGCAGAGTCCGGATTGAATGTCACACGTGACAACCTTTTCACATCCCTACAGCTCGCTCGTGATCTCAAGAAAAATAATATCAGTTTGGTAGGAACTATCCGTAACAACAGGAGAGAAGTTCCAGATTCAGTAAAAACGTCGAGGGAAAGGACCCATATAGTACAACTGTACTGTACTGAAGACTGAAGATGATATCACCCTCACGGCATATGACTGTAAGAAGAACAAAATGTCCTTTGGAGTAGCCTTCACTCTTATGTTGGCCTCAATATCAGCCATAAGAAGAAAAAGCCTGAAACAATTTTATTTTATAATAAGCAAAAGTTAAGGTTGATGTAATCGAACAGATGGCACGAAAGCATTCTGTGAAAGCTGTGAGTAGAAGATGGCCAGTACAGATTTTCTATAACATCCTTGATTTGGCAGCTATAAATGCTTTCGTCCTCTACAAGCTGGTAACGACGAGAAAGATCACTCGCCATCAAGTTCTTTTGGCATTAGGAGAGGAACTGTGTTCGGAAGTGAAGACACTAAAGGAGGACGGCAGTCGTACCAAACAGTGTGTACCTGGATTGCTTCAAACAACCAAGCGGAAGAGATGTCAGGTATCTGAGTGCAATAGAAATAAAACACAAGATCAATGTTTACACTGTAAGAGGCACACGTCTGTGGATCCTGGAGAAAGATCACCAAAAAGTACGTTGTTTGTTCAAAATGTGATGACTAGGCATGTAGATGTGAACGTTATAAAACATGCCTACTTGTATAGAAGTTCATGTTCTAATTCATTTTTTTTTATTATTTTTATGTTAATTCCTATTGTTTATGATGTTTCAAGGGAAACTAAAAATTTTACAGTAACAATAAAATGTGTTAATTATATTTGCTATATTATGTAACTTCATTTGAAGTTACTTTATAGATTATGAAACTTATTAAAATTATTCCCTAAGAACAATACGAAATGTAAAATAAAGAAATAAAATAATGACATTTGAATTTATAAATAATAAAAACGCACAATAACACCAAAAGTATACAAAAATAAAGAATAGTACTGTTTAATGTGTGTATTTTTAAGTAGGGGTCAAAATGACCCCTTTGATGCTTCTAGTATAAGCAAGATTATGATGCTCCTAGTGTTGGCCATATCTTTTCTGATGTAGGTTGTATTGACATTTTGACCACTTGCCCGTTTGCACAGGGTTATCTTAGAGAGTTGAGATTTGTTATCTTATCTTATTTAACATTAGTTCTCATACAGTATGCTACTTGACCCCAGCATCTATTTGCAAATTTTGAGTTGGACTTCGCCTGGGACCCTGCAAGGGCCCCGGGGACACAAATGTTTCATTCAAAAGGTGCTGGGCTCCCCACACTAATTTGATATGTATTCGCTGAGTTTCCTTAGCAGACCGTTTCCGAAAAATCTGACCCGGAATCCGACTTTGTTATGTATAGTATGGAGCTCAATTTCTAAATTTTCACGCTTATATCTTCACAAAGGTTGCGATAGAAGATGTATTCATTTTCATGTTATGTTCTTTTGGGAGAAGGTATCCAACGGCCATAGTCTTGACTCGAAGTCAGAGATACACTTAGATAGGTTCCCTCGTTGGAGTTTATTTTTTTAGTTACTTTGTTGTTAAGCGTTTTATATTTTCTAATTTAATCTTTATATATATCTATTTTTACTCTATTATTTTGTCGAGCTTATATCTAAACATCAATTTTCTCTAGAAGTCTTTGCTTTGAATAAGATGCATGTTTTGGGCATTGGCCTTATCGTAACGGGAATGAATAGCTTCGATGCTGACATCACATTAAACCTTAATGAATTAATCAGTCAATTGTAGATATCGTGCCACATAGGATCGGTGTTAAAGAGGGGCGTTAAATTTCCATCCATCAATCAATATAACATAATAATGAAAACAGCGAAACACATTTCATTTTATACTCTTAAACAAACAGTTCTTGTGAATTGAATGATGTTAATTACTGAGTAGCTGGTCACAAAGCGAGTCAGCCACTAGATGTCAATGTAGGAAAATCCATTCACAAGGAGATGATAATAAACCATTCCCCTTGTATTAGGGAATTATAGGTACATGCGAACTACCAATTCGAAAGACTTTCATCAAATATTGTACATTTGCCATTTCCATCAAGTTAGAAATCGCTTTAGCTTTGGAGGAAAGTCATTTACACTTAGTGATCTGCACGGACCAGGCTCAGTCTGAGACCCGCAATCCGCTTCGGCCTACAGGTCGCACTTGGGAGGACCAGCTCATTTCCTTCTTTGGATCGGGTCTGGCTCGGGCGGGTTCGATACTGCTTTCTCTTCAGGGCAGGACGGGCTCCAGACGATTAATTGCAGTTCTTTAATAATGTTTCTTATTAAATGATACCTGGAATATAGCTAAGCGTTGAAGTCTGTTTGCACGGCTGCACGTGTACTGAAAGACATTGCAAACAATGCAATTTGTACAGTTAGTGATTTTTAGCTGTAGGACCAGGCTCGGGCCAAGACCTTTTAAAACTTAATGGCCAGGTTGGTTTCGAGCCAAAAACCTCCTAATCTTTGCGGGTCCGAGTTGGACTGGAGTTAGCTACGTTAGCGATGGATTGGGCTTGGGGCGAAAAGTTCGGCTCATGTATTTCTCTAGTACAACTTCAGCAACTCTAGTTCATGAAGTACAAAGAAGGGGGTATAGAAAGAAAATTCTGCAAACCAATAATTTTAATGAAATAAGACTTGTTTGTCAATTTATAATATCAGGGTATGGCAGATCGCTTTAGCTTGGTTTCAAATTATATGAATGCCAAATTGAAATCTTACTTGTAGAACGAATATGTATGCACATGTGCAAAAAAATGCGCGTATATTGCCACTCACGATTTTCCGCGTTTATTTCATTTTCCGTACGTTTATGAGTAAAATTTAGTTATTAGTATATGGTAATAATAGAAAGCAATCTATCTAAGGAGATATTTTCAAAAAAATATAATAAAATATTAAAAATATGAGCAAAAGCAAAATTATGCTCGGTTCTGTCTTTACTTGCAACGATGATTTCTATGGATTTTTCAGTAGCAGAGCACGATTGCGGAGGGGATTCAGTAGGGGAGTCAAGGAGTTGGATCAAGCAACTGGACACTGTAGCAAAATGTTGCATTTATTGGTTAAAACCTAGTGTGTAGGTTGGCTGCTATATATAAATTAGCTTCTGTAACTAAGATGTCTTTCGAAAATATAGAATTAAACAGAAAAACTCTTATCTTAAGGTTCGAAGCGATACGAACCATGGTTATTAAGATTATTTCTTCAGAAAAAAAGAGCAAACACAGCGTTGCCTCCGTGGTTAGGTGGATAGAGTGGCGGACTCGTTGTTATTTTATTATTTTGACATCACAACGAATCCCATCCCATCCCATATATTTTTTTACAAAACATTATAGGAAGTATAATTGATATATCCTTTAATCGATCTATTTATTCAGTATTAGAATACGTGTACTATTGGAAACAGTTATTGTTTTCAGTTTATGTTCTTGTATGTTACACCTCCCCTACCCGTTCTTAAATAGCAGACAACTCACTTCGGATTTGTGTGTCAGGAACAGGAAAAAGAGCATACGCGACCTTGACAGTCTTTCCAGTGTTACCCATTGTTATATCGACATGACGTTATATCGAATGACGCTTGTTGTCATGAAAAAAGATTGAAAGGAAAAAAGCTGATGTCAAATGATCGTTTGTGTGTGTGCTTGTGTTTTTTTCTTTTTAGAGTATTGACTTTCTCTCTATCTTTCCTTTTTAATATCCAAAAGTGCAAGAAATGCAATCAAAGTCTGTGTAAGGAATGTTTTTGTAGAACGAAACTAAATTATAAAGATCTATGTATGCTGAACACGAATACTTCCAAAAGATAGAATGATAATGAACGATAATCATATTATATTTCAACATTATATAGTAGCGGGAAAAACTGATATTGAAATTAAATAACAAACAGGCATAAGTTTTTTTCTAGCATGGCAACACATTAAACGTAACTCATTAAATTTTAGGAATTGCAAGTTATCACTTTACGTGTCATTGTATTCCTATTAGTTTTCACGTTCGAGCGACGAAAGAAATTGTAGTAATAGTGATAAAAATCGAATTCGAGATCTCAATGAATTCACGTTTCACGCCCCTACATATCGAAAAAGTGATTTTGATGTATGTCCATCTGTTCGTCTGTCGGTTCGTCACGTTTTTACATGCAATCAAATAGAGGCCATACTGTTCGACGTATCTGGAGTGAGTTATAGACATGAAGTTTCAATAACACTTTATCGTTTCGAATTCTATATCTATCTAAAAATAAGGGCAGTTTACTGAAGGATGAAAATTTAAAATAATTAAATTGTCTCAAAATCAGCTGTAAAGATTTTCTTATTTTCTAGAAATATAGTATGAGTCATTGCTCTGAAAAAAATACGTAAGGTCTAATTTACTGTATGGGATGAGTTTTTTCGAACAATCTTCTCAATCACATTTCATAAATAAATGTATCATTAATAACCTAATAATATCACACAACTCGTTTGTCCAGAAAAGATACACAAGGGATATTTTATTCTTGGGGACGACTTTTTTGACGATTTTCTCAGGAAGTACTCAGACGTTTTTGCTCATAGTTCACATACAATTATTTTCTTAAGAATTCTAATATATGGCATAAGTTATTTCTAAGAGAAATATGACCACTCTGTACTTTAATTTTGGACGTAAGTTGCTTGCAACAAAGTTTTCCACGACATTATTTTTTTCGCATTTCCCAAATAAATGTTTCAGTAATAGCTGCAGCCTAACACGAGTCAATTTAAGAAATTCGAGCGAGAAAATTCAGTGCGTTTCATCCGTACCCATTCTTAAATATATTTTTAAATGTTACACCTAATCACAATTTCCCTAACAAAATCGAAGGTTCTTTTTAAATGGTTTGTGGCCAAATGGTTCAAGTGCATTGGTTCTGGATTTGATTCCCGGTGAGAACTAGTGTATTTTTATCGAACGTTAAGATATAGGTGCAAAGAGAAAAGTTTTTAAACAAGCCTAATCAAGCTAATGAATAATACAAAGAAATAATACAATATTACGAAATTATAGAAGAAACGTTGTTAATATTAGATATTTGCGTGTGAAATGTCCCACTGATGACAGTCAACTCCAAAGGTGAGAAAGTGAAACATCCAATATCAGGTTAATCAGTGGTCTCTAGTTAAAGGTATCCTACTAGGAAGTGATTGAGATACCAAAAATGTTGTAATTGCTGGGAGACATGTTAGGAGAATACATTGGGTGAGAGAGTTTAACTCATGAATAGTCTGCACCTTCGTTGAGTATTGAAATGCGTAGGTCTATATAGGTTTGCATTGAAATGAGTATTAATACACAATATTTGTTGAATATTACGGAGGCTTGTGGACAGGTTTGCAGTGCATTTCACGGAGTTCGATATTGTAAGGATCCTAGCGAACTCCTGAGCCTTCCCCACTTTAAACTATAACTTAAATTCGTGCTTAATTAAAAACTATTTGTTTAAATTTAACACTTTTAACCGTTATAACTTGTGCACTACGGGCAACAATCCGCTAGTACTTCTTCGTTTTTGCCCTTTGTTTTAGCGCCATAAATGTTTTTGTTCATAAATTTCTTTGTCTATGATTTTCCATATACGTAGCGTGGGCATTAGATTTTGACTTCTACTTCATATGCATCTAATTACAAACACACGTATAGAATGAACACAATAAACTTGGAATATATAGTTTGTGTACAGAAAATCATACACGAGGCGCTGCACGGGAGAGCAGTGTGCATATTTTTGGCAGTCGACTTTCTAAGAAATTTATAATAATAATAATAATAATAATAAACAGAAAACGAAACAGTTATTTACATAATTTATTTATTTAAGTATGTAAGTGCAATGTACTTAAGTTTCTCTCTCTCTCTCTCTCTATCTCTCTCTCTCTCTCTTTGAAGGCAACAACCCTTAGGGTACCAAGACGTAGGAAAGGACTTGTGGCACTCACGACTATAGGGTGGTGTGTGTTTGTTACATCGGCGAATCTTGTTGTTAGTCCCATTTTTTGGACCGGATGAGTTATTCACGGTAGAATATACAAGAAAATATACCTTTCTTATACTTTTAAAGTAAATAATTACACTCATTCCCTCAATGTGATACTTGTTTGTTTAACTGTATACAGATAACTGATCCGTGGAAGAATCGTTGATAATAATAAATAAAATAAACTCGACATATATTCTTGTAAATAATAAGTAAAAGTTTGCGTTACACTGTTCATTTTGCTGGGCACGCCAGTGTGCCGTGTTATCCGGTAGTGGCACACTGGAATATAGGGTATGGCTTTATATTTTTCCCAGCTATTTTAACTGCTTCAATTGATATGAATCTATAATAATAAGAGAGTGAATTTAGTTTTCCTATCCTTCGATTTGAAAGTAAGGTCCACTAGAATTGTATATATAAAAGTAATAATACTCAGAATTCTATACAGTAGTTTGTTTTATTCGAAATGACATACTTCCTGCAAATGTTTGGGTTGGAATTATTTGAAATCAAATCTTTAAATTTTACGATCTACGGTTATACCGGCTAGGCTAAAGGACACGGTGATGATGAGAAATGAATGAAATGGTGGAATGAAGAAAGTGGGAGAAAACGGGAGAACCCCGAGAAAATCCTTGTTCATGGTGTTTCTCCACCACAAAATTCACTTGGTGCGAGCTGGGGTCGAACCAAGGATCCCATGCACCAAAGATGAACGCTTTATCACTGAGCCACCGCGGCCCCTCTGAAATTATTTATAGGAGAGATGACTACTTCATGAAAACTTGATATCGAACACATTTGTTTTAAAATACCAGCTTTTTGTGAAATATTGCTTAATATTCAAGAAAACCTAAGTCAATAATAATAATAATAATAATAATAATAATAATAATAATAATAATAATAATAATAAATTGAAAACTCTCTGGACCTAGTGCATTGGCACAATTCCAACAATTAAAAAGAATTTGTTTCCTTCTCATGTAAGTGTAGAAGGACTTGATCACTGTTGCTTTCAATATACGAAGAAATTGTCCAACTGTCAAATGAGATGCTACATAAAATGCCCTATGCAACATAATGTAGTATAGAGCCATCATTTCAGGTTGTCTAAAGAACACTTTCGTTTTAGCAAGAAAAGATGAAAATAGGAAGTACTCAGTTTTAACCTAGTAGAAAGTTTGCAGATTTAAGGGAATATGCACAGAGTTGTTGGATATTAAATGTAGTTCGGATTGATGGAGTAAGACATCGTAAGTAGTTTATTGTTTGACATATACTGGGAGTGACCAAGCCATTACTTATGGAAATATCGAAAGAGATACGTTAATGGTGTTAGTTTCAAACTATTGTAGAAACGAAAAATTTAAGGAAATCTCTAAAACTCTGAAATCACAGATCCACATTGACTGACTGCTAAGTAAAACTGCTAAAACTGACTAAAGCCAAAGAAAAACTCTTAATGACCTTTGTTACAGTTTCAGACATATCATTTTCATATCAAAAGTACGATAGAAGTAAACTATGAATAAAGGTGAATTTACAGTTTTGGAATACCAACAAATGATTTTGATAGATGTAAATTTTGGGAAAACTTTTTTATAAGGCTTTAGATTTTTTTATTGGTTTGTTTGTTTATTAGCTTCCCCATGCCGTGAACGTCGCCAATACCTAGTGGCTCATTTGACGGTAAACGGCGATCGTCGATATAGCACTAGTGGCAGGGATTCGTCGAGTCGAAGGATATATCGGGGGTATTGAAGTTACCACCACGTAACAGCGAGAACCTCATTTTGATCCGCGCTCCTTTGATTTGTCACGGAGAATGCCAAAGGGACAAACACGAACTATCGCCAGTCACGTGCATGCGGTTATTATTATATAATATTTTCCCTGACGAATTGTTATTATAAGGACAACACTTGAGCTCCGGAAGTCAAGAGTAACTCCTGCTTTTGCATCATGAAGTGAAAAATCTTGAGATGGGTGCGTATAATTGTATGAATTGGGTTGGCAACTGTCACCGATCACTAGCAAGTGAATATGGGAGAACTATGAAAAAAGTAAATAGACGCTTGTCATTTTGTTATAAAATTGCATGACGAGTGCATTTCATCTGATTCCTAACAGTTATTGTCAAATACACACGGTTAAAGGAGCACTCTGATTAGAAATATTAAAACGACTTCAACGATTTATCACTCTACAAGCTGTCTTCGTAATCGCCTCCGTGGCGAATTCGGAAAAACACGCAACTAGTAACCATAAGGCTGGTGTTTCGTGCCGAGCTCAGGGCACTTCTTTTACTTTTTTAAAAAAGTTTTTAGACTCATCTTGATGCAAAGAAATTACGCATATAGGTGTTTTAACGTATTTTAGGGGAATAATTTTGTGGTTCGTTGGCGTTCCGTCGCTTCTCTGCCAGTAGTGGTATAATTTTCAAAACGGAAGTGGGACCAATTTTTGGCTGCGGGACCGCCGATTTTTGCGTTCGTGTCGCTAGTTGCTTATCGGTGGTCCACCGACGCTTACGGCATGGGGTTGTCCCCTCACAAGTGAGACAGATTGCAATCGACCAAAACTGTTTTGGAAAAATGGGAAACATCTTCCGACTTCGACTTCCGAATGATTCGTTTAGGATCAACTCAAATCAAGCCTGCGCCACGGGAAGGTAGAACAAGTGAGGCAATCGCTCCAAGCAGTACGCTCGGGAGCCTCCGTCTCATTGAAGACTTAGACTCTTCAGGAAAAGTAACAAGTTTATTACTTTGTGGGCAGATCCCTTATATTTTATTTATTTTAGGTTTATTTTCAGTTAATCATATTTCCTTAAAGATTTAGATTTTGAGTATTAGATTCATAAAAACAGCAAAGTGTCAAAAAATAATAATCCACGAAAAACAAATTACATAAACATTGTAGTCATTGCATTTAAAACTTATGTAAGGATGGTATGTAGCACGCTTTCTCTAGCAAATTGTTTCACTACAGGAAATTAAAATCAGAATTCAATTAATGTCTGATTGAAAAGAATTGGCAGAATTCGTTGTAAGTAAATTTGTAAGATATTTGTGAACACAAGACTCTTCTCCGGTATGTTAGAATTGCCAGGAATTGTGAGTCGATTCATTCCAAGCATTGCCAGTCCTCGACCACAATGAGGAAACCATTGCGTTTCCTAGACAAGAAAGAGCACACGCCTCTGACGTCATGCAGAAGCGACAGATTCCAGGTCACAGGAAGTTCAACAAAAACGAGAGGACCAGAGGTCACTGGAGCAGCTGGACAGTCGAGATCAGATCAGTCAGCAGTGATCAGTCGGAGACGGAGAGTTGGAGAAACGGAACAACGACTACAAGTCGGAGATTGACGTTAAAAGTTCTAACTAGTAGAATGTCTAGAAACAGCTTTATTTAAGTTAAGCGAGTTAACGTTTCGCTAAGACGAACTCTGAAAATTTATCATACGTTACGGAGGAGATATTACAATGCTGACCGTTCGCAAAACTTCGGCGTAATCAAATCATTCGCAGCCCGTTCTTAGTTCGAACCTCCGTTCCATCCTTTGGAGTGACCGCCAGCGAGATACCATCCAGCCTGTGGTTTGACGATCGGAAGGAGCTTTTGATGGACCAGCATTTGCAGGAGCATAAGAACAGAACACCAAGAGGTATGTGCTACTTTCTAAACATTAGTCGAAGGCTCAATATTTGGTATGTAGTGTTAGAACTGGCAATTTCTAATTACCCGAATTCATACACGACACCTTACACGTACTTACACAAAGTAATGAAAATACAACAGTAACTCAATGATCGAAATCTAGAGTTGTTATTTAATTACAGAAATCCCCATAATAACATGAACCGAAATATTATCTCTCGCTTAGTTGTACATCATATTCCCACTCATTTCAGATAGTGAGTGGAAGGTAACTTTTCTGCGTTCACTCAAAACATCCCCAAGATCAGAAACGAACCAGGGAGGTTCACATGGCGGAGATGTTCTGGGTTCGAGCCTAGTCAAAACTGATCTCCATTGTCATTAGTTCTATTGTTCGATTCCCGGTTAATGCATAGTTCATCAGGGCTGAGATGCTAGAAGTTCGAGTCCTTCGATATTAGTTTAGATTAACCATCATTGTTTTGATATTACATTATATTACACCGTATTGTCATAGTGGAGTACTTAAGTTTAAGCCCCGTTGAGGTTAATTTTGTATCGTTATAGTACAGATTGTCATACTATTATTATAATCAATTCTAGTTTACATTAACCAGCCTAGTCTAAATTAAGAAATTCAACCACCCACCCACCCTTGCTTCATTTTTCTGTTGTTTTGATTTTATCATAAATACTGTACAAAATGCTGTCGCTGAAAAACAATCACCGAATTCACTATCCTGTGATAAAAAGCAGTGGCAAGCCGGCCACAATGTTTTCAAAATCCAGGTATTACTATTTAGACTTGGGTGTACTGAAGCATTTCGTAGAGTATAGCCCGACTTACGGAGAAAAGAATGAAACCATTATACGGGATAATTTGTTAGGTCTAAGGTACAAAAGATATTTCATGCTGCAGTTCACCGATAAGAATTTTAATTTAGAAGACCTTATCGATCTAAGATTCAGGAAGCATTTCTTGTCTATTATAACTGGAATTCCAGAGCCAAATACTGTTTTGCGAGAATCCATTTTCTTCGCATTAAAATCCGAACAGCACAATTACACATTATGTGCCTTATTCAAGTCGAGAGCAGACCAGGTTACTGTTAAGAAGTGGTTTGATCGCTTCCGCAATAGGTTCAATTGCTCTCAAGCGATTCAAATAGCGGAATTTGTATCAACAGTCGCACAATACGAAAAAGAGGCGAAATTGGTTATAGCGAGCGACAAATTATTGCTAGATTTGGTAGCATTCGCGAATCTCTTCAGAGAGAGAAATTCTTGGTCATGTAGGTAGAGAAGTCAAACTGTGGTAAATGTAAATAGTTGTTAATATAAGGATTTTAGATATTAGTTATATTTTATTCCGCATTGATATATATACCGTAGCATTTAAGTTAAGATTATAATAGAATTAGATTAGTATTGTTGTTAGTGGTATTATAATTATCATTATTATTTGACTATTAGATTAGGTAAGAAGTATAGGTTTAAGGATTATAAGTTAGATAACACAACTGTTTTGGTGATTAGGATTATATATATATATTATTAGTAAATATTACGTTGAAAAGTTAGGAAGATTAAAATTTAGAAAATGGATATATGTCTCGAGGACATATATAAAGACTAGACAAATAAATAAACATGACTAATAGAGAGATAGAAAGTAGTAAATAGAGAAATGTTTAGTTAACATCTGTATTAAGAAGAGTGAATAGTAAAAGAGAATTTGAAAAGTAATTATGTGTATATGATAAGTAACAAATGTGACTGTGAAGAAGAATGAAAAAAATATATAATAATTGCTATCTAGAAGGAACATCTAGGTTAATATAAATATTAAAAGGCAAGAAAGAACGGAATATTAAAATGAATGATGTAAATTAATGTTAATGAGTTAGCTAGCAGAAAATTTGAAAAAAGAAAGAATTAGTTAAAATAACAAAATTTTGGAGAATCTTTCAGAAGGTCAGAGTACTAGATAAGAGGGAAGTCCCATTCTCGTTGATTTCAAAGTGGGCGATTATCCAAAACGTCAATGAGAATATTTTATGTATTACGTCACGTAACTCTTCAGTGATAAAGAATGAAGAGACACAGAGGTTGCCTCGTTTATCACTCGAAACAGTGAATATTTTTTTAGGTGAATCCGACTTATTTAGCAGAAGACTCGGCGAATACAAAAGTAAAATTTAAATTAAATAAATGAGTAAGGTAAATGTGATTAACATATTAGAGTATAGGGGTAAGATAAACATAAGTGTTTTTTAAGATAATAGTAACTTGGATTAAGATAGCACTATAGAATATAGATTTTATATATAGTGGAGTGCTTGTTTAGGAAAATATAGTTAAGAGTCTAGCTGATCATTTACATTTATTTGAATATGGAATGAGAGATGTAATAGAGAGTGGATCCGAATAGAAAGAGACTGAAAAGAAGGAGAATAGCAGTAGATAAATAAAGATAGCATAGAGATAAATTAACAGAATATTGACTACAAGAATATGGATACGATATTGACATTTATATAACCAGATTTAGACAAATAAGAGTATAATCGCTAAAATAAAATAAATATAGTTATAGAGAAGAATAGAGAAAATAGAGATATAGATAAAAGTAGAAATGAATAAAAATAGAGATATATATAGAAATAAATAGAAATAAATAAAGATAGAAATAAGTGAAGTTAGTATGCTACAGAATAAATAGTGAAGATTATAAGATATTATAAATAGTAGAAAAAGAAAGAAAGAAAATAGTTTTAGGGAATTAAAAAGACATAAGTGTTTTACTAGTCTAAAGATAGCCCTAAACAAGTAAGAAATGTTTCGAGACGGTAAAGAATATCTAGTTCATAATAGCAGATTTAAAAGTCACCGTTTCACAAGCTAGGCCATTCAGCAATAAGATAAGATAATATAAGATTAAAGAAGTAATTATAACATTATTACCCCGGGATATTTTGTTTACTGTACTTGGACATGAGATAAGAAATATACGATTAAGACGAAGGCGAAAGTTATTTTGTTGTTGGTTGGCCCCCGACGCAAAAGACTTAGCTACTGTACCGATTAAGGATAATGAATATACGGATTGGACATAGATTTTCAAATGAATATACAGATTGGACAAAAATATATAATAATTATCTACACATTAGGTTATTTGTAGTTTATAATTAAATAGACGACATAATAGCTAAAAGTCAGCTTAGCTATAATTATTTTGACTTGACATAGTTTTAAAATGATAGATGAAAAATACCGTTTACGAGTATGGAGAAGAAAAGTGTTTTTTTTTTAAATTGAGATAGAAGTGAGATTTTATTATAGTTGTATATACATTGTAGTTTATAAATATACTGGGTAGATAGAAAACAAGATAACTGGGAACAAATCACGTTTAAGATGCACGGCTAAAAGTCGAGCAGCCGTCGAACGACCAATGCTCAACCCGAAATCTGAGTTTCCTCACCATCGTTTTCACCAACCCCTCAATCTCTAAACGGGTTTTGGTTTCAGTTATCGATAGATAGGAGTAAATAAATGTTCAATATTTATACTCAGGTAGGTTAAGGATATAAACAATTTTGTAAATAAATATATGCGTAATCATAATATTATTAATTAAATAATAAATACAAAATAGCATAGGTTCATGTACTTACCGAGTCATAATTCCCATTTTATGCGAGAGTAGAGAAGAATAAAGCACATAGACACGACACTAACATACATATTATACAAATCATTAAACACACTTCATTTCAAACAATGCCAGATTCAAGCAATGCATATTTAAACACTAGCACTGATCATGGAAACGAGGTAGCACATTCTATAAACACCAAAAATCATAATTTGCATCCAGAAGACCCGGCAATGCAAATAGGACACGTCACTGATTTCCAATCACGGATATCGAAGAAACTTGTGAATAAAACCGAAATAAACCGTAAAATTGGTGTCACGAAAGACGGCGAAAAGGAAACATTTTTCCCTTGTGACATAGTGTTATATTAAGCTTAAAAATTTATAAAATCCACCACAATTTTTTGTGTGTTAGGACGCCGTTCATAACTACCCAGGTACCGACGCGGAAATGAACGAGAGACGAGGAAGTTTTTTGAGTCAACCTTGATTAGAAAAGTGATGATTTTGCTTTTCTCAAAGTCAAGTTCAGCGTTGCTAACTATCTCAAAGTGGATTATCATGATTCATAAATATGTGGGTCAGGTGAAACTTATTTTAAATTAAATATTAAATAAATTAGTGATGTAAAAGTGTAGTGGTAAGTGCAATATACATAAAAATAATAATTTAAATTGTGTTGAGCCTATGAAAAGTTAGTAAAAAGTGTGTGAAAATTTGTCATAAATGTTGCAATGAATTATAGATGGACAGATAAATTGTCTTAAATTGGCAAGACTGCAAACAGCATCAGGTGATATGTGACAGTGGAAAATTTTCATTACAAACGTTGTTACCAACGGCAACCTAAATAATCTTAATTGCAAACATTAAAAAGAACTTCTTGTGCAATTAATACGGCTAATGCGTTCAGTTGAGATAATTTTCAGTTTAGCCGCTAGATGGTGTGAGAATACAGACTCATGACTAAAATGCATATAATATTTTTTTTAATTAATAAAATGAATGAAGATTAAGAATAATTATAATCTATTTGTTTTTGGGTGTGTTGGATTTAATAATAGATATTTATCCATACTGTAATATATATGTGTATAACATTTCATGTTTTTCGATATTTTTATGTACAGTTTTCATATATTTCATTCTTATATATACAGAGTATTTCAAATTAAACGATCTCCTGTGAGATCTAGTCTGTTAGCGGAGCTAACAGGTTTTCAGCAGGGGGCATGTGGCAGAGCCTGTATATTTTATTTATTTATGTTTATTTTCAGTTAATCATATTTTAATAAAGCTTTAGATTTTGAGTATTAGATTCATAAAAACAGCAAAGTGTCAGGAAATAATAATCCACGAAAAACAAATTACATAAACATTGTAGTCATTGCTTTTAAAACTTATGTAACGATGGTATGTAGCACGCTTTCTTTAGCAAATTGTTTCATTACAGGAAATTAAAATCAGAATTCAATTAATGTCTGATTGAAAAGAATTGGCAGAATTCGTTGTAAGTAAATTTGTAAGATGTTTGTGAACACAAGACTCTTCTCGGGTATGTTAGAATTGTCAGGAATTGCTACTCGAAGCATTCCAAGCATTGCCAGTCGTCGAACACAATGAGCAAACCATTGCGTTTCCTAGACAAGAAAGAGCACACGCCTCTGACGTCATGCAGAAGCGGCAGATTCCAGGTCACAGGAAATTCTACAAAAATGAGAGGACCAGAAGTCACTGGAGCAGTTGGACAGTCGAGATCAGATCAGTCAGCAGTGATCAGTCGAGATCAGTCGGAGTCGGAGAGTTGGAGCAACGGAACAACGACTACAAGTCGGAGATTGACGTTAAAAGTTCTAACTAGTAGAATGTCTAGAAACAGCTTTATTTAAGTTAAGCGAGTTAACGTTTCGCTAAGACGAACTCTGAAAGTTTATCATACGTTACGGAGGAGATATTATTATGCTGACCGTTCGCAAAACTTCGGCTTAATCAAATCATTCGCAGCCCGTTCTTAGTTCGAACCTCCGTTCCATCCTTTGGAGTGACCGCCAGCGAGATACCATCCAGCCTGTGGTTTGACGATCGGAAGGAGCTTTTAGTGGACCAGCATTTTCAGGAGCAGCAGAACAGAACACCAAGAGGTATGTGCTACTTTCTAAACATTAGTCGAAGGCTCAATGTTTGGTATGCAGTGTTAGAACTGGCAATTTCTAATTACCCGAATTCATACACGACACCTTACACGTACTTACACAAAGTAATGAAAATACAACAGTAACTCAATGATCGAAATCTAGAGTTGTTATTTAATTACAGAAATCCCCATAATAACATGAACCGAAATATTATCTCTCGCTTAGTTGTACAGCGAGAGACACTTCTGGATGGTACAGCCATATGGAGCTTTACGGCAAGAGTGCTCCACCAGTTGAGTCCAAGGATTTGCCGGGAAGTATTGCAACCGAATTAACTTAAAAAGAAGGCGGGTGGCATAATCGCCAGGCACTGAAAATTCCCGTACACTTGGGTGAAATTCCCACTACCGTCTACAGCATCATTTCTCCAAAATAAGATGAATCTTAGACGTTTAGTTCTTATGCCCAACATACTACTTGATATTTGTCCTATTTGCGAATATAAAGTGCAACAACAAATGAAAGCCCAATCATGTTGCTGTTGGAATGAACTCTCCTTAAGTCGTTTGATCTGAAATGACTTTGCAGAACCTAAATAAATATTCTGTCTCTTCAGGGGGCGAAGGAAGAGCAAATGCTCCCCTCCTACACTATGAAAACATACTTTTAATCAAATGCTTAGCGAGAGTGCACCCATTGGTATAGCACTTTCATGATTTGAAATCTTGCGCCCAAGCCATCTTTTGTCACAACTGACAACATAGGAGAACGGGAGATGCAAATATGATGGAGAAATACACTCACATGTGCAAATTCAGAATTGGAGACAAAATGATCGGATAGCATCCATATTTTGTCGAAAATTTTGATTTTGTAAGTAGACATGTAAAAGCTCACCCGAACTTGAGAGCATCCCGTTACCAATTGTTGAATTCAAGTGGAGAACTCAGTTGAGAGCATCAGATGATTACGGAGGGAGAGAAACATCTTAAGATATGGGGAACGAACAATGGAAAAAAATACCAACTTGCCTCGACCGGACTCGAACCCTAAACCCCATGATTACCATGCCACGCCTTTGCTCACTCATCCACGGAGCCACACAGAGTGCCACGGTCATACGTCAGGAAAAGCGTTCGTTACGACCAGTGATTTATTTGTAGGGGGAAGCTAGGGAAATTCCCCGTCTCTAGTTTTTCTTTCCTTGGCACTAACTTAATTACTATTGTCCCAGCCTGAGAAGAATATTTTCCACCACTCTAGAAAATTTCCTAACAATTTTCATACATTTTAAGCAACACAAAACATTTATTCATCGCTGTTCTGCATAATTATACTTACACAAAGGAATTATTTCCAATTCTATGAATTCCCGTGCCAAGTAAACAGAAGTACTGAGTATGAAATTCTAAATCTCGCGAATAGTTTTGCAGAAAATACCTAAACTAAATTTTCTATTGGGAACAGGGAGAAGCACACACGCGGAGCTTAGGAAGCAGATTGCGCCCATAAGATTTGTTTTGGTCAGTAAGGGACATAAATTTACATTCAAATGGCAAAATCACACGTTTAATTATGCTATAATTTTACTTTTAAGAACTCCAAATGCGTAGAACGAAGGCATTCTTTTTTGCTTGGAAGAATAAAATTATGGCTGAAGGTGAAAGTGATTATGATCATGATCACTGATCATCAGACTTATTATGATCAGGAACAATGGATGCTACCAAGCAGTGGCGTAGCCAGGAGGTCTGGAATATAAGGCCTAAGATTGCGGTTTTATTTAAACTTTTTTTCGGGGTGAATCCCTGGACACATCCCAAATGAACATTTAGCCAGCGGTCCTCCTGAATTCAAATCCTGGCTACGCCCCTGCTACCAAGTGATATATTCTCTGACACATAAGAAAATGCATGTTTTCCGTGGGATACTATCTTTTTCCCATTACTACTAGAATGAAATCGCTACACATTCCTTGCTACCGTATCGCGATTTAATTAAATGTTTTAAAAGTTTTTAATTCTCAATCCCTAACCAAATTTATAACTGCATGATCTATCTCTTTGCAGTTCACTTAAAACACTATAGAAATATCGTAAAACTTAATAAAAGGAAAAAAGTTCTTTCACAGAGTGAAGCTTACGATTATTACCATATACTTATAGCGTAGATGTTTCGTGTACCTTATTCCGTAGCTCATTGGATCCGAGCAGAATTCCCATTCTCGCGACCCGGGTTCGAATCTTCGCCTCGTTATTTTTTAATTTTATTTTATTATTGATCAGATAGGACTCCGGTAGAAAGAAACATATGGTTACAGTTCAAGGTGTGATTCGATATTCTGCAAGTATTTATTTATTTTTTTCTTGTCAAGCGAAAAATGAAGTAGAATTTTACATGCATAAAACTTCTAGATTTGATTGTCAATAAGAGCGATGAATAAGATTACAGCTCAAAATATATTGAATTCTCTTCAATTGTAGTCCATAATTAGCTATGGTCAAGGAAATTGTTTTAGGCTGTTTTGTGTGTGATCAGCACATTGACTTCGATCATCCCTATTTCTGGAACTAAATATCACTAATTTTGTTTTTTTTCGTTTATATATAAAGTTCTCATCCTTTAGTCTTTAACAAAACAGAGATTATTGTTCAAACTGTCACTATGGGATTACATTTCATTATATAAAGAAATGAAATTAACTATATATATATATATATATATATATACTTAAAAATATCGAAAATAATATGACAGATATTATGAACAATTTTATAATAGAACTAAGCAATGTTTTATAATACACTAAAATGAATGAAATACAGGGTATTTGAAGTTAGCGATAATATTGCCAGTAGATTCTGAAATACAAGTTTCTTGAACAGATAGGGACACTTCACCTTGAAATATACACCTTGAATTTGATTCTCGATAGAGTCTGAAATATGTTAAGAACTTTAAACCTTGAATAACGCAACACAAGTTTGAATCCCATGGTTGTAATTGTGTCGTTACAAACTCACTCTTTTTATATAAATCAACCAATCTAAAGCCGGATCTTTGTTCAAAAAGTATTTTCTCCTTTGCGTATATTTCAGGGAGAACATTTTACGTCAACTTTTTATTAGCAAATGTAGCAACTCGTCAAATTGAATAATGCTAAAAATAGCCTACTTCGCTTGCTAGAACTTATCTTTGGTAGAAGTTCATACACCAAATCTTTTTTTTTGGTGTTTCTTCGTTTTTTTTTTGGGGGGGGGTTCTTAGGTTTCTTAATACTTCGGAAGATTTTAACAGAATCCTTGTAATTATACATTTATGTTTGCTCTCTTTGATATGAAAAAAAAAATATTCCTTATGAAGAAAATGGTCTGCAGAGCTCTTTGTAGAATGTCTGTTATTATTTGTAGTAGTTGCTTTAACTTTAGCGTCCCATTCAGCAGCGAAGCTATATGAGACATGGACTTACAGCTTAACGTGGGATCCGAAACCATATACTTCTACTGAGAATCGAGCTCCGTTTTTAGGAAAAAATCTAACCACAGTCAGTTCCTACCCGTTGGGGTTAGAACATACCCTATTATTATACTGGTATTTGGAAGCAGTGATAATTGGTTACGGATTTCGTGACCTGGAAGCAATCACACTTGTGTCCCGGCATGACCGGAACAGATCTGGTGACGACGACACGTCATCATACGCACGATGAATTTGTATGATACTGTCAAATATTAAAGTTAATACATCATTTTATATCAATAAATAACTTATATAAAAAGACAGTAACAATACTATTAACGTATATCTACATAGTATATGAATTAAAAATATGTTGTCTATCACAGCGAAAAATGGTTGAACCGTTTGAAATGAATTTTATTGACATAGTTAACCTCTAGCTTGGAGTAGGTTGTTGACATCTTGATCGGGAGAGTACTCCCGGTAGTAGTAACTAAATGCACGATTCTGATTGGTTGGCGTTATCCGTATCTTGCTACGTAGCCTGTATCTATGTATATAACAGAAATCATACGCTTGTTGCTATCGGTCCTCGTGGCCGTGTGCGCTAGCATTGTAGGCTGGTAACAAGAATTGCTTTTGGCGTGAGTTCAAATTCGGCCGAAGGAAATTTTCCTATTTTTTTTAAATCGTTCATAACACTTTTTTCAATAAAATACGGTGAAAAAAGTACTCAAAAAGGAGATTTGCTTACTTTTGGGGAGATTAGTAGTGGTAGTAGTAGCACAGAAGCGAAGATATACATATAAATTTCCATGAAATGATGAAAATAAAAAAATGACTTCCAACTCTATTCAGAAGGTAGGTATATTGGCACGTGTCGAACCGAGTTGTTTGCTACGCGACGTTATGCCTTCAGGCAAACTTCTGGCTATCGACTAGGTAAGTCTTAAGGGCCACCATGCAGAAAGAAAGAAAGAAAAAGGTATGCTTATTTCATGGGGAGAACAAAATATAATAGTCTATCTGCTCCTTGACATTAAGTGTTTGAAACCAATGCTGTTATGAATATCCACTTTTTTAATTTCCTTAGGAGACTAAAGAGAAACGTTAATTTTCCTATATATGAAAGAAAAATATAGTATCTCATATATCACACAGATAACGAAATAAAATAGCATATTTATCTACGCCTTGGCGTTAAGTGCTTTAAAATTGTTCAGAATATTTTTCCTTATTCCCATAATAAAAAGAAAAAATAAGACTTGTTAATTCCCATAGAAGAAGAAAGAAAAATATAATTATATTTATTAAAAAAAAGAATAAAATAAAATATATTTAAAATATATTAAAATAAAATATGACTAAACTAAGTAAAACGTTTACTCCGAATAGTCTCTGTAAGTAATTTGTAGAAAATTGTCAGAAATAATGAGCATAAACTATATTAGTTGTCAATTAATAGTGTAGCAAGTGATAGTTCTAAACTCAAGTAGAATATTCACTCTGCTTCATTTAAATAATAGACATTTTACAAAAATGGTCTTTTGGTTGTATCGTAAATATTTTAGTAAATAAATAAATAAAATACATATGTATAATTTAATCATCGCAACTGGATAGCTGATTCTGTGGGTGAAGATAATGAATATTACTACAAACTGTTACAAAGGTGGGGGCCGCAGTGGCCCAGTGGAAGCCGGTGGGTGTAGCTAAGCAGCCTGTAGTGTTGTCAACGGCTCAAGCGGCTCGGCTCACGACTCAGTCACCTCAACATACCGAGCCGGTTCGAGATCCATAAAAGTGATTAGATGCTAATACAATATGAAGTATATGTTCTATAAGCCTTTCCCACAATTCTACTGCTTGGTTCTGAAATCAGTCACTACTGAGGAAGTTAATTATTCATCCCTGACTGAAAACTGTTCCGCGAAGACATCTTTAAACAAATCCCATTTTTATGGAACATAGTGAAATTGATCAAAGACAAGCGCTACAGTTCGACTCAACTGACATTTGTGTGTATGTGCGGCCGTTTGCCTGTCCCACAACTATCTTTTATTGTTTTGGTTTCATTTTAATGAAATCGGCTTATTGTGTCAACTAATAATCCTATTGTTTGGGATTTAACTCTATCAAGAATAAGGGGTGAAAGCTAAAACACTCACTCTTTGCACATACACATATAAAACAATTTTGTGTTATAGGCAAAACAACTTGAAGATCATTTGGTTAAACAAAACATAGGCTATTTTTACTTTAGGCCATCCGCATCATTCGAATTGGTTGCGGGTGAAATTGCCAATGGATAAGCGCGTAAAAGGGACCAAGTTCCTCTGAACTTCGAAACTTGGTTATTTAAATATTATAATAAAATATGTTTAAAAATAACTTCCACCATATTGAGTCAATTTGATTCAATATGGCGTATATTTTTTTGTGGCTTCTCGATCATCCCTATTAAACGAAGTAATTGGGGTCAAGAGAAAAATGAAATTAACTTTTTCAGTTTTACGTCCAAAGATTATGCCCATTAGACTAAGGGGGACGATGACTGAGGGATGTGAATTATGATGGTAGACTTGGTGGAATGATAATGTGGGAGGAGACGGAAGTACGCCGGCTATCAAGAATTAGAGGTTGAATTAGTTTACCCTGCCGTTTAAAAAGATCCAGTATAACTTCTGTATAAAGTATTTAATTTTCAAATAATATGGTGCGAGTGTAATTTGGAGTTTATGAACATAAATTTCGCCTAAAATTAACTAACTCTATGGCGTATGGAACCCATAGGATCAATTCCACGTTCACAAGCTTTCCCTGACTTCTATACTTAGCCAACTGGATCCATTTTCTACTTTGTATTCCTATATCTGCGAAATCCAAATAAAAGTTGTTCTCCCATCTGCGCCTAGGTCCTCCTAATGGTCGTTTTCCGTTTGGTCTTCCAGTCACGACTTTGAAAGCGTTCCTACTTTTTTCCATCCTGGCTACATGACCTGCCCACCTGAGTCTCCTAGACCTGATGACCCTAACAATGTTTGATAAACCGTACAAATTATGTAGTTCCTCGTTATGAAGTTTCCACCATTCCCCATTCCCGTTTCTTTTAGGTCCGAATATTCGTCTGAGGATCTTGTTCTCCAATACTTTCAGTCTATGCTCTTCCCTCATAGCAAGCGACCATGTTTCGCAAACATATAGAGCAACAGGCATGATTATCGTTTTATATATTTTAAGCTTCAAATTTCTCGGCAGAATTTGCGACGACAAGAGATTATGAACTAAATAATAACACGAATTCCCTGCTTTTAGTCGACATTTAATTTCTTCGTGAATATCGTTTTCGTCTGTTAATATTGATCTTAGATATTTGAAAGTATTCACTTTATCAAAAGAATTATTATTTATTTAACGCATCTAAAATTTGCCGTATTACGATCCCGAATATCTTCTATGTATTTAGTACATAAAATTCGCCTGAAGTTTTAAACTCTATATTATTTTTTATTTTTTTATTTATTTATTTATTTATTTTTTGTTCGCAGAGGGGATCGAGCTTTCCTAAATACGACCCTATTACCTGAAAACAAACAAATAGACGTGGGCACAAAACAACTTTCGTCTTAAATTTTCATGATGATTTCTCCGTTGGAATAGTTTTAACGATTTAAAAACACTATGTTACAAAGAGAAGAAAGCAGGATTTACCCGTTACCCCTTCAAAACGGGATTTTCTCTAATCATCCTCTGCATGATACTCGTTTTCATATTGTGCTTACATAATTTGAGTCTCATTGTATTTTCTTATTATCTTCCATATTCGAAATAACAGAACAGAAACGGGATTTTACTTATTTTCACTTTAATTTATTTCGGATTTTGATTTAAACCAACGACTTTTATTTAAAAAATCAAGTGATTTAAATCTTGATTAAATTCGTGATTTAAATCAGACTGATTTAAATCAATCCACCCTGCTGTTCACCCATTGAAATTTCCTTCAGTAGTAAGCAACTACTTATTCAATGAATCATCACTATACGCTAGAGGCAAAGAAAGGCAAAGCAATATCGCCTGAAGGTCGTTTGAAATGCGTGTCTTGTCTTTGGTTTACCTGTGAAGTGAAGCATTTTGCTTCTTCTACTAAGTTCTGACACATTATGTCAATGAAATATTGGTCTGATTGTGAAAACAAAGAGAGGAAAGAAAAAAATATGAGCTATCCGCGTCAGTCTATTAGATCTTTAAGCATGTTGGAAAAATAAACCATGTCCTGTATTTAACCAAAATATGGTTAATAAACTAGCGTTATTATCATTAAAGGCCGTATGTGTCCTGGAACCTTGTATTATACCTGGAAAAGTTCGTGTCAGATCCAGAGGAAATGTAACATTTTATGATTATGCAACGATAAATGAAAAAATGGAAGTACGCTCTGTCTTAGTGTTCGGTGCGGAAGACCTGGGTTCGATATCCAGTGTGAGTTTATCTGGATTGGGACAACATGTTAGGCTGTAGGCCCATGTATCATATAGTCTCGGTGCTGCAAATTAAGTTAAAATTCTAACCATTCAACCCATCAGTCTTAGAGCTTATAGTATTATGAGAAAGTGATTGGTGTGATCCGTGATGCGTTGCAATTAAACAAGCCACAATGAGAATCACAATGCTGGATATAAAAGTTGATTTCTCGCTGAAGCATCGTGACTTATAATTAAATTTCAGATTTTTAGCTTCTAAAAATTGAGCCTATGGGTCCCTAATATAAGCTTGGCTAAGTAGTTAATAGGGATGCGCACGAGTCAAGTCAAGACAGAATTTTCCTGAGAAAATTAGAGTCAAGATACAGCTCTTCCAGTAGAAAAATATACGTTTTTCGAGTCGAGACATCACTTTTACAGCACATTTTCGAGACGAGACAGCTTCAAATCTTGTCTCTTGCGCATCTTTAATAGTTAAATATATTCTAAAACTCATGAAATAGAATCAACAATTAATTTAAAATTATTGACTGAGTATAACTGTAAACCCAGAGCTTAAAAATAAATATGTAAAAATGATTAGACACATAGTTGCATTCGTCTGGATATTCAAAGCACGTTTTCACTGTTCACATCAGTTTAAAAATTATCAACCAACTAATTACAATTTCCATTCTCCACACGGGAAGAATAAGTGTACAAAAATGTTATTTGGGAAATATTTAAGCCCCTTGCCTCTCCCAGAAAAACAGCGAATGATAAAAGCTATCCCAGTCAATCCACGTGTTAACTACGTATGTTCAAAATTCATTGTAAACAGTTAAATTACTTCCTTGCTTTGACCATTTAATTAGGATCGTGTAGCAATAACCCCCGTTCCCCACCCCGTACATTCTACAAGACAAATTTTACTGGTTAGCTTGATTGAATTTTGACAATCCCTTAAAATCAAATAACTTATCTTTTCTGTTATTCTCAAGCGCTTATACTCTTACAGACCTTGCAGTTATCTTTCAGTGCAATGTTTTAACACACACAGACGCACTCATGAAACAAGAAAGGCAAATATAAATTTAGTAAGAACAGAAAGCAGAATCGTGTTGTTATAATTCCATTTAAAACTTAAATGAACATGAATGAAAAATTAGTTTCACGTGCCACGATAAAGTCCTTTAGGCTAAAGGAGACGGATCATCAACGAAACTAATGTTTCTTGAAGTAAAGTTTTAATGATCTCCTAACGAAAATCCAATCCCAGACTACACGAACCACAGGCGCACACGCTACCCACTAGATCAACAGGAACGGTTAGGGCTTCTTTAACTGTGTCGTAGACACTTTCATTTCCATCGTCTCTAGGTTTGTTAGGTCATACGGGATCCAGGTAATCAAATTCTTATCTAGTTTCATTACTGTTTCCCAATAACAAATTAATTTCATTTTTCTCTTGACCCCAATTGACTTCGTTTAATAGGGATGATCGAGAAGCCCCAAAGAAAATATACGCCATATTGAATCAAATTGACTCAATGTGGTGGAAGTTATTTTTAAACATATTTTATTATAATATTTAAATAACCAAGTTTCGAAGTTCAGAGGAACTTGGTCCCTTTTACGCGCTTATCCATTGGCAATTTCACCCGCAACCAATTCGAATGATGCGGATGGCCTAAAGTAAAAATAGCCTATGTTTTGTCTAATCAAATGATCTTCAGTTGTTTTCCCTATAACACAAAATTGTTATATATGTGAATGTGCAAAGGGTGAGTGTTTTAGCTTTCACCCCTTATTCTTGATAGAGTTGAATCCCAAACAATAGGATTATTAGTTGACACAATAAGCCAATTTTCATTAAAATGAAACCAAAACAATAAAAGATAGTTGTGAAACAGGCAAACGGCCGCACATACACACAAATGTCAGTTGAGTCGAATTGTAGCGCTTGTCTTTGATCAATTTCACTATGTTCCATAAAAATGGGATTTGTTTAAAGATGTCTTCGCGGAACAGTTTTCTATCAGGGACGAATAATTAACGTATTGACTGATTTCAGCCCAAAGCAGTAGAATTGTGGGAAAGGCTTATAGAACATATACTTCGTATTGTATTAGCATCTAATCACTTTTATGGATCTCGAACCGGCTCGGTATGTTGAGGTGACTGAGTCGTGAGCCGAGCCGCTTGAGCCGTTGACAACACTACAGGCTGCTTAGCTACACCCACCGGCTTCCACTGGGCCACTGCGGCCCCCACCTTTGTAACAGTTTGTAGTAATATTCATTATCTTCACCCACAGAATCAGCTATCCAGTTGCGATGATTAAATTATACATATGTATTTTATTTATTTATTCACTAAAATATTTACGATACAGCCAAAAGATCATTATTTTTTTAAAATGTCTATTATTTAAATGAAGCAGAGTGAATATTCTACTTGAGTTTAGAACTATCACTAGCTACACATTTAGAACTAGACCTGATAGTTTATGCTCATTATTTCTGACAATTTTCTACAAATTACTTACAGAGACTATTGGGAGTAAATGTTTTACTTAGTTTAGTCATATTTTATTTTAATATATTTTAAATATATTTTATTTTATTCTTTTTGTTTAATAAATATAATTATATTTTTCTTTCTTCTTCTATGGGAATTAGCAATTCTCATTTTTTCTTTTTATTATGGGAATAAGGAAAATATTCTGAACAATTTTAAAGCACTTAACTCCAAGCCGTAGATAAATATGCTATTTTATTTCGTTATCTGTGTGATATATGAGTTAAATATTTTTCGTTCAGTATAATAATAGGGTATGTTCTAACCCCAACGGGTAGGAACTGACTGTGGTTAGATTTTTTCCCTAAAAACGGAGCTCGATTCTCAGTAGAAGCCTATGGTTTCGCTGTAAGTCCATGTCTCATATAGCCTCGCTGCTGAATGGGACGCTAATGTAAAACCAACTACTACAACTAATAACAGACATTCTACAAAGAGCTCTGCAGACCATTTTCTTCATAAGAAATATTTTTTTCATATCAAACAGAGCAAACATAAATGTATAATTACAAGGATTCTGTTAAAATCTTCCGAAGTATTAAGAAACCTAAGAAACCAAAAAAAAAACGAAGAAACACAAAAAAAGAGATTTGATGTATGAACTTCTACCAAAGATAAGTTCTAGCAAGCGAAGTAGGCTATTTTTAGCATTATTCAATTTGATCAGTAGCTACATTTGCTAATAAAAAGTTGACGTTAAATGTTCTCCCTGAAATATACGTAAAGAAGAAAATACTTTTTTCAATAAAGATCCGGCTTTAGATTGGTTGATTTATATAAAAAGAGTGAGTTTGTAACGACACAATTACAACCATGGGATTCAAACTTGTGTTGCGTTATTCAAGGTTTAAAGTTCTTAACATATTTCAGATTCTATCGAGAATCAAATTCAAGGTGTATATTTCAAGGTGAAGTGTCCCTATCTGTTCAAGAAACTTGTATTTCAGAATCTACTGGCAATATTATCGCTAACTTCAAATACCCTGTATTTCATTCATTTTAGTGTATTATAAAACATTGCTTAGTTCTATTATAAAATTGTTCATAATATCTGTTATATTATTTTCGATATATATATATATATATATATATATATATATATATATATATATATATATATATATATATATATATATAGTTAGTTAGTTTAATTCTTTTATATAATGAAATGTAATCCCATAGTGACAATTTGAACAATAATCTCTGTTTTGTTAACGACTAAAGGATGAGAATTTTATATATAAACGAAAAAAAACAAAATTGATGATATTTGGTTCCAGAAATAGGGATGATCGAAGTCAATATGCTGATCACACACAAAACAGCTTAAATCCATTTCCTTGACCATAGCTAATTATGGACTACAATTGAAGAGAATTCAATTTATTTTGAGCTGTAATCTTATCCATAGTTCTTATTAACAGTCAAATTTAGAAGTTCTACGCATGTAAAATTCTACTTCAATTTTTCGCTTGACAAGAAAAAAATAAATAAATACTTGCAGAATATCGAATCACACCTTGAACTGTAACCATATGTTTCTTTCTACTGGAGTCCTACCTGATCAATATAAAAATAAAAATAAAAAACAGCGACCCGGAGATTCGAACACGGGTCGCGGGAATGGGAATTCTATACGGATCCAATGAGCTACGAAAGAAGATACGTGAAACATCTACGCTATAAGTATATGGTAATAATCGTAAGCGTCACGCTGTGAAATAACTTTTTTTCCTTTTATTAAGTTTTACGATATTTCTATAGTGTTTTAAGTGAACTGCAAAGAGATAGATCATGCAGTTATCAATTTAGTTAGGGATTGAGCTTTAAAAACTTTTAAAACATTTAATTAAATCGCGATACGGTAGCAAGGAATGTGTAGTACCTTCAGCCATAATTTTATTCTTCCAAGCAAAAAAGAATGCCTTCGTTCTACGCATTTGGAGTTCTTAAAAGTAAAATTATAGCATAATTAAACGTGTGATTTTACCATTTGAATGTAAATTTATGTCCCTTACTGACCAAAACAAATCTTATGGGCGCAATCTGCTTCCTAAGCCCCGCGCGTGTGCGTCTCCCTGTTCCCAATAGAAAATTTAGCTTAGGTATTTTCTGCAAAACTATTGGCGAGATATAGAATTTCATACTCAGTACTTCTGTTTACTTGGTACGGGAATTCATAGAATTGGAAATAATTCCTTTGTGTAAGTATAATTATGCAGAACAGCGATGAATAAATGTTTTGTGTTGCTTAAAATGTATGCAAATTGTTAGGAAATTTTCTAGAGTGGTGGAAAATATTTTTCTCAGGCTGGGACAACAGTAAGTAAGTTAGTGCTAAGGAAAGAAAAATTAGAGACGGGGAATTTCCCTAGCTTCCCCCTACAAATAAATCACTGGTCGTAACGAACGCTTTTCCTGACGTATGACCGTGGCACTCTGTGTGGCTCCGTGGATGAGTGAGCAAAGGCGTGGCTTCGTAATCATGGGGTTTATGGTTCGAGTCCGGTCGAGGCAAGATGATATTTTTTCCATTGTTGTTCCCCATATCTTAAGATGTTTCTCTCCCTCCGTAATCATCTGATGCTCTCAACTGAGTTCTCCACTTGAATTCAACAATTGGTAATGGGATGCTCTCAAGTTCGGGTGAGCTTTTACATGTCTACTTACAAAATCAAAATTTTCGACAAAATATGGATGCTATCCGATCATTTCGTCTCCAATTCTGAATTTGCACACGTGAGTGTATTTCTCCTTCATCATATTTGCATCTCCCGTTCTCCTATGTTGTCAGTTATGACAAAAGATGGTTTGGGAGCAAGATTTCAAATCATAAAAGCGCTATACCAATGGGTACACTCTCGCTAAGCATTTGATTAAAAGTATATGTTTTCATACTGTAGGAGGGGAGCTTTTGCTCTTCCTACCCTCCCCCCTGATGTGACAGAATATTTATTTAGGTTCTGTAAAGTCATTTCAGATCAAACGACTTAAAGAGAGTTCATTCCAACAGCAACAGGATTGGACTTTCATTTTTTATCTTCACGAATAGGACAAATATCAAGCAATAGATTTGCCCTAAGAACTACACGTCTGAGAGTCATCTCATTTTGGAGAAATGATGCTGTAGACGGTAGTGGGAATTTCGCCCAAGTGTACGGGAATTTTCAGCTCCTGGCGATTATGCCACCCGCCTTCCTTTACAGCTAATTTGGTCGCATACTCCCCGGCAAATGCTTCGGACTCAGTTGCTGGAGCACCTTAGCCTTAAATCTCCATATGGCTGTACCATCCAGAAGTGTCTCCCGCTGTACATCATATTTCCACTCATTTCAGATAGTGAGTGGAAGGTATCTTCTCTGTGTTCACTCAAAACATCCCCAAGATTAGAAACGACCCAGGGAGGTTCACAACTTGTAATTTATTCTTTGAGTCAAAGTATTTTGCATAAAACGTCGTTTCGTAAAATATGTATACGATTGTATACTATTAATTTCGAAAATTGTACTCATAATATTATTTTCCATCATGGATTTGAAGAAACAAAGTTCGAAGAAAGAAAGATCTCCGATCCACTTATCTCTTCATGTTTGATATGGAAGTCTCATCTTCATTATTGACCCTTAATCTATTTTAGTCCTACGCGACGCGAATCAATGGGATGGCTCTAAGTGAAAACATTCATTTAAATGGTTAAGTAATCAGGAAATTCATGCTGTTATTTCACGAAACACAATAGATCTTGAGAAAAAAACAATTTTGCTTACCAGAGGGAGAGAGTAAATCATTTGCTTACGTTTGCTTAACTAGGAAGAAGGCAAGGGCGCCGATCCTGGGGGCCGGGCCCACCAAAGCTCATGTAGGTCCCCTTTGTATTTATGAATATACAATATTTGGCATAATTTGAGTGCAATTTATCTTAAAATCCTCATATATATCTTCTGCATTTGAATGCCCCCACCAAATTTACAGAGAAATCGGCGTCCTTGGAAAAATGTCTAGTGAAATAAATAAAATTGTTATAACGTAATACTTGAACAACTCTAATGGTGGAAAGTAAATTAGTATTCAACACTTCTTTTAATTTTAAGCATTTCAAAGATTCTCGTAATTTAGTATCGTCCCGGATTTGCATTTTTGAAGTACGAGAACTCTATCTATATCTTAACGTGGGAAACGGTTTCGGACCATGCACTTATGCCGCTTTGCCACAAGTTGCACATAGGAGTTTTTCTTTCAATTTCCTTAAGAATATTGCGAATGGTATGACTTTTAAAACTATGTTTAAAAAAGAATACACACCCACACAATAAGATGATAATCTGATACTAGGAAATATATTGAATTGTTTTGAATTTCTTCTCACGCTACCAAAACAGTACTTATGCTTTTTTATTCCAGCCTTTTAATATAAGCACTTCCCACTATTGTCTGTTCTAGGACGATACAATTCTAGTTCACGTATATGCTAGCTTTAGAAATACAGTAGGCTTTCGCTTATCCGACATAAACAGGCAGGCAGAACGCTGGGTAATATAGATGTGTTAAGAAAAGACCTATTAAAAATAAAACTTCTGATATAATTTTACATATTACGCCTCTAATAATAATGTTTCATAACAAAAAACTGCAGTGCACTGAATCAGGGATGTATCCAGCGTGAGGACCTGATGGCTGGCCCCTCCGAAATTCAAGCACTTTTTAATAAACTTGCTTTTACCCTTTTGAGGTTCTTTTATATCAGTTTACTAGTAGTCAGTGTCCAAACTTTGGGCAATGTGCTGTTGTTATATTTTAATTCTAAGAACATATCATAATGCCATTATACCAGGTGAAATTAACCCGTAAGTACTATGGACCGTCTCTCAGACCGCTGCTGCTTTTCGTATCATTATATTTTCTACAGTCTCACTACTACAAGTGGATCTTTTCGTCTACATTCCTGTCTAGCATATGGTTACGTAGTGCTAAGTTCGTGTTATAATTGATCCCCAGTGCGCAGCGCTGGAGAGGTCGATCGGTCTCACAAACGTACTATAGTAGTTACGTGAGTATTTTGCTGTTCAGTTATCTTTTGTTATCTACTGATTATTATCAGTATTGAGTCTTACCGTGTGGCACGTCTTACACCACACATCAAATAATGACCCAGAGACTAGGAAACCTGAAATAATCATATTTTATAACATGAGTAAAGGCGGAGTGGATACTCTAGACAAAAAAATGTACAGATTACACATCAAGTCGTCAAACAAGACGATAGCCATTGACAATTTTCTTTTTTCTGGTGGATATTGAGTGTGGTGTCAATGCGTATGCCTTGCGTCAAGTCTATGCTAAGTCCGCAGTGATGACAAGACTTGATTTCATGAAAAGGTTGGCAAAAGGACTTGTTAGGCCTCACATAGGACGTAGAATGTTCATTGGACATCTACCATGAGAGCTGAGTTTTTCAATCAAGAGTATACTATAACTTGAAAGTGAATTTCCCACCATCGCGCACAAGGAGTTGAAGAGGAGAACATAGTCCGCTCTCCACTAAGTTGTGAGCGCAAAGCAATGATATTCGTGTCAGCGGTGTAGGGTACCGATTTCCATGCAGTGAAGAATAAAAAATGTAAGTGCCTACTTGAAGAAAGTGCATGCTATCAGAACAGTTAGTGCGGTACTTTCTTTACCGGCAAAATGAATTTTCTTTACTCTCGCGATCATATAAAAACTAAAAATAAGTGTTATTCATTACGTTTTTACTACAAAAAATATAACAATACAACTGTAACAGTGATTTCTTGTAAGTTTTGAAAAGCTAATATTCCATGTTTTTCCTCCGTTTTTACTGTATTTTTTATCCTCAGTGCATCTATAAGAAGAGCGTATTTTAAATTAGTGTTATTTTGACTACATACAAACGGAGAAAAAATTGAATATTTCAACAATTACCATTTTAGAATAACAATGAAAGCATTGTTGCAAATTTTAACTATATTCTTTTTCTCATTGCTTTAAAAATATAAAACATTTTCTACCTCGTGAAATTACTATGTTTTATTTTTCTATAAGCAACTAAGATATGTAGGATAGCATTATAAGAAAATATGCAATAAAACTACTATTCAGAAAATGTGAAACAACAATGCGGTCTGACATATTACGTGATTACTTTCGTCAATAGTACTTAAGGGTTAAAGAACAGTTTCAAATAGGATTAACATTTCGTTTCCGTTCTATTTTTAACTTTAGTATATTAGAACGATACACTCAATGTCTTCTTGCTATTTTTGTTATGTGATATACGTAATAGACAGTTTTCTTTAGTTGCATTTCTCTCTAAAATATATTTCATTTTGTTTGTGCTTAATACAGTTTCCAAAGTAAACCGGTTTATAAATGAAAAGTAGGAAAAAGTTTAAGAGAAGTAGAGAACTGTTGCATTATTATTATTATTATTATTATTATTATTATTATTATTATTATTATTATTATTATTATTATTATTATTATTATTTATATTTTTAAAACATTAGAATTACGTCCTTACGATTATTCGTGTTAGGCCCCCTCCGAATAGAAAACCTGGATACGTGTCTGCACTGCATGATAGACATATGAGTCAAGGTGTAGACAGACGCGATAGGCGATAGACTCCAGAGCATGAACAATAGATTAAGACCACAACCAGCAGTTCTTCTTGCCGATTGGTGCTATATGCAATGATATATCGGATCATACAGTATGTGGAACAAAGGATGGTCGGATAAGCGAGACCATGGGGTATTGGTGTTTAACGCACCTAAACTTGTAAATGTTTGTATAAACAATTATCTTTCACTCTTTAGCTAAATTTGTGGGTACGATCGCACACCTTGCCTCATAAAGTATAGTCTTATAAAGAAAAAAACTTTTTTTTTTACCTAAAAGCTAAAGAGAAGCCAACTTCAGTAATTTTGTTTTCTTTTTTTAATAATGGCAAACTACTCCATTTCATCACGATAAATAAGGTTTGGTACTAAGATGTCTTCTTCTGTCTGTATATATCCTTCACACCTTGTTGGAAACAAAATTGTTCTCTTCCCACGAAAACAGAATGAGAGAAGCTATACAACAGCATGAACTGAAAACAATAGCTATTACCAATAGTACTCTAATCCTGGATAAATACGTCATTACAGTAAAATATCAATAAGTTGACCTTATTATATTGCTTCGGTTCTCATTAACATGAAAATTATAATGTTTTGTAAAAAAAAAGAATGGGGTAGGATGGGATTCGTTGGTAAAATAACTACGAGTCCGCCACTCTATCCACCTAACCACGGAGGCAACGTTGTGTTTGCTCTTTTTTTCTTAAGAAATAATCTTCATAACCATGGTGTGTATCGCTTCGAACCTTAAGATAAGAGTTTTTCTGTTTAATTCTATATTTTCGTACGACATCTTAGTTACAGAATCTAATTTAGATTTGGCAGGTAAACTACACACTAGGTTTTAACCAATAAATGCAACATTGTACTTCATTATTCAGTTCCTTGATCAAACTCCTTGACTCCCCTACTGAATTCCCTCCGCAAATGTGCTCTGCTACTGAAAAAATCCCTAGAAATCATCGCTGCCAGTATACACAAAACCGAGCATAATTTTTTTGCTTATATTTTTATTATTATATTATACTGTTACACAGTTAAGCTTCGAAGTCCTAAGCCGGACTCAAATTATGGGGTGAGACGCCCGCGCTTTTCTAATTGTGTGTGTCGAAGAGAAAGAGAGAAAGGGAGAACGAAGTCAAGTGAGGCTTTGATTGTATTCGCAATCTGATGCCTCATTGACACCAACCCACACACATGTAATAGTGGTATGACCCTGGCTTTGATTTGCCCAAAATCTCAGTGCTGGGTCGCGGCTGTAAATTTATTAAACATCACGCAAGCGATAAGTACATAAAAACATTATGTATTTGGAGCTAAACGTGAAATAAAGGTGTATTAGTAAATGCAAAATAGATACTTCCGCCCCTTCGTGATGGGGAAAATCATAGAAAAACTAGAAGTCTTGGCCACTATTGGGCATGCGCGTGAACAAGCTTCTCCAAGCTCGTCAAGGCTCGTGACGTAGCTCTCGAGCTACATCAGAACTAGCAGAAATGCGTGGGACGAAGTCGCTTTATAAGTGAGGCCCTTCGCCGAGCTCAGGTTGTTCGTTTCCGGCATTCGACTAGTGAAATTGGTTCTTCGCTCCGGTCGCTCGTTATCAGATCAGGTATGTAATTATTTTTCTAAGTTCCCCGATATGGGTCGAGCACTTTGAGACTTGTTAGAAATTGACTAAGTTACGACTTAAAAATGAGACCAAGTTTCCACTTCGGAAATTACCTCTTCCCATTTTGGCCAATGCAAGTTGCAAGTACGAATCATCAAAATTACTACTTTCAATAAATCGCGGCTTAGCATAATAACCTTCTAGCACCTAGTTTGTAATGTACGGGTTGTGCCCATGCATGTCATGTAGTAATACTTTAAGGTTAAATTTACAAATATCCGAATTGTAAAATCCTTTGAATTTTCATCTTTTTTATAAATAAAAATTAACGATGGAAATGAACTCTTTAATTTAGTAATGCTATACCTCCCTATCTGGATTCAGTTTACAGTCTTCACGAGTTACCTGGGTTTCGATTTCCAGTACAAGCTCTACCTCTGAAATACAAGTCTCCCCCCATTATTGAGACTTTCTCATCATCTTCGAACCGGTAACGCCTAAGACGTCCCGCTACTGAGGCTTAAAAGGAGTTGGACTCAGTACCAACTTTGACTAACTGGGTGGAGAGTAGAGAAGTGATCTCAAATACGAGTTCACGAAAGAAAGTGTATACAAACATAACGACAATCTCAAAAACACGTAACAGTTTTATGGTGTTCGGTGTTCGCCGGGTAACGAACTGTGTTCCTGAAACCTTGAAGAAGTTCCTGGTGCTCGATCATTTCATTGGTGAACCAGAAAATCTCAGTTGTGCTTTAGGGCAAATCGCGAGTGAATTTTTATCGAAGATTTTTTTAATACATAAAAGTATAAAGTGTACGCGAAGTTTTTCTTTTGACTAGTCAAGTGGTGTGTCTGTACTATGTAAAGCCATTAAAGTTCAGTAGCGTACTTGGCCTAGGCGGTGTTCAGCTTATGACTCTGATATACAAGTATAATCCTTCTCCTCTAACTAGTGCGTTTTACAAGGAGTTAAGTGTCGACGAAAATTTTCTATTGTCAACTTCTCTCGCTTTATGTTGTTATAAGTCAGCGGAATGGTTGCTAGGTTCCGCAGAGCAAGATTCAGTCTACCTCACGACGTTTTCTTGTGTAGTGATGGAAATGTAAAATCGGGACGCAAATGTTAAGATAGAATTCAGTTTTGTCTCATGTACTTGCAAAACCCTAAACTTGCTTATGCTTCTGCTAGCTTTGGGGGGATCACAGTCAGTTTATCTCTGGACAACAGAACCGCCCGTTACACGGGATGAAAGTTCGACACGTTTGTCCGGCGATAAGTGGCTAAAATCCCTACCGTTTACTTGGGGATGATCACAGGCAGTTTATCTCTGGACAACAGAACCGCCCGTTACACGGGATGAAAGTTCATCAAGTTTTGTCCGGTGATAAGTGTTTAAAATCCTTTCCCAAGCAAGCTTGGCAGTCACAGGTATCTAATCCCCTTGGTTCAGCAGGGCCCCCCTATACTAAGGGTGCATGTCCGATGGCTGCCTGGGAATAACTGCCTAAAATTCCTATTTATGCAAATGCAACACACCAAAAAGAAAAATATCTGCAGGTACATGATCCTATGGTTGAATGTTCATAATTCCCCTGTGTGCATTAAAAAAAGTTAAAGAATAGAAGTAAAAAGTAAAATCATCATCAGTGAACAAATAAATGTTTTCTTTAAAATAAATAACTATCTAGTCATTTTCTGTTTCCCGTTCTAAAAATAAAGCAAATTTATAAAGAAAGGGACGTGGAGTATTGGTTCAAAGGAAGTTTATAAGAAAAGTAAGACATTGAAATAATATGTTTATTATTATCTTAAAATTGACGTAGCATTTCCGAGGGAAGTAGCTGACCCGTGATTAAATTCTTACTATATCGGAGAAAATAAGTTGATTACACGCTGCCCTGGCTTAGGAGGCCACTGACTAGAAAAACAGAGTTTATTCATCAAAAATGAGTTTTGCGCAGAAAATAAAAGAAAAACTATTAGATTTAGGGCAATCCCATTGTCCTAAGACACCAACGGGCAAGCACCGTTATATTTTGGATCGGTGGCATAATTATTATTGTATTGAATGTAATAAAGTGAGAGTACACGGGCATTCTCCTCCTCAATTTGGCCGTTGGAAAAAGAACCCATTACCGAGATATTTGGATACGTGGAGTCAGCCCAAACATCTCGAACCAACGACCGCTAGCCCGCAAACTCCTCACGCCTCGGCGAGTGGCTACGACCTAACGCCGCTCGCCGCTTCCAGCCCTTTCCCGACTAGAAATGATACAGAAATACTAAGTGCTGGTTCGAGTGATAAACCAACACCAGCCCATAGGACGATATATGTAAATTCAGATACTGACGAAACCCCACCGGGGGTAGATCCGAAAACTCTAGTGAATGCATTAAATTTAAAAGACGAACTAGAAATCGCAGAATTAATAACTGCAGGTCAGGAATGCCCTCAAGTAACAACTGAGATAGAATCAACATCAGGTGTAATACCTGGTGTCCCCTCGAACCAAAGACCCTTAAACGATAATAAGTTAACTGATAAGGACAATAGAATAAGTAACTTAGTGTTAAGTTCAGGAAATAAAGATAGTGGTGTTACAAAGGAACCAGATAGCCCAGTAGCGTTATATTTTCCTATTAAATACGAACTGTCAGATCCTAAAACGCCGTTAGAAATGCGAAGACCGACCTTCCAATATTTTTATGCTGGTAGTAGTGATGAAACAGTTTATGCCGAGATCGGCACTAGAACTATATATGCTAACTTAAATACTGAATCACGAATCTCAACGAGTAAAGAGCCAATTTGCGAAAATATTGATCTCGAACCCCAGACTTTAACGAATAAAGAGCCAATTTATGCAAATATAGGAACCGAACCTAGAGAATCGAAAACTGAGAGTCCTGACGAGAACAATGAAAATGAATTGCTCCCTCTGACATAACCTAACGATGAAGCGTTAATAGACCAGATTAGGCATTCATTACAAACAGAACTGTCTCCTGCAGTAGGAAACTTAATTCGACCTTTAACTAAACAACTACGGAACAAGAAAGTACAGGTCACAGTTGTTCGTCGCCAAGGTGACGATGAAGAGAAATTAGGTATTCTTTTTCAAGCTGACCCCTCAGCCCTCTTTGAAGATTTATTACCTGAGGAAAATGTAGTTGGAAATTTTGATATGGAAATACAGAATGAAGTTTTTCAAAAGAAGGATGTTAGCGTTCAGACCGAATATAAGTTTCCTAAAATGATCAGGATTGACACAGATCGTGATCTCAAAGTTATTTGCACAACAGCTACTCAGACCAACCCTGTCATCTTTGAAAATAGCCTTACCCTCCAAGAGAAACTGTAATATTGTGACGCTGAGTTCACAAATATGGTTACATTGCTCTTTATTGAAGGAATTGAAAAAGATTATTTTGATTAATATGCATTTTAAAACACATTTTTCTCTCTTGACTTGCTACAAGCTAGTAACAGAAAAAGGAAATACGTAAAACCTTCTGATGGTGACTAATGTTGCTTTTGCTGCGCAATTTTGTAGGAAGTTTACATGTCGAAGGTTACTCATAGTCATCCTACAGGATATATAATCATGATTTTGGCAACGTGACACCGCATTAATATGTTGAAATTGGTTATATAGATATGAATCTATAGATAAGTCTAGAGATCACGCTATTGAATTCTTCCGGCTGTGACAGTACACGTATGGGCAAAATAATGGTGTAATTTAAGTATATTTCTTTGTGACATCCGCTACAGAATTAGCGTGAGCAGATCTCTACATTATGGTGGAATAAAACGAGCTAAATAATTAAAAAGAGTCTGCACATCGTCACAAATGGGGGCTCGTCCAAAGCCTTTTCTTCCTTTTTCATTTTTCGGGACGAAAAATTTTGTAGTGCTGCTATGTCATCTTTCTTTTTTTCTGTTTTGTTTTATGTTTTGTTTTGGTATATTGTTCATAGTGCATTATAATTTAAGTAAATTATGTGAATTGTTGTAATTTTACCAATGTACTATTTTGGATTATAATGGCAATTAGTGATTGATTATATTACTCATAGTGAAATACCCCATATATATTTTTTTCTTTCTTTCCTTCGATTAGAGAAAACGAAAAAATTTTAATTAATAATTCAAAATGTCTTTCCATTGGTTCCCCTTTTTCAAATCTAAGAAATCTCTGCCGAAGTTTCATGCATGGTATATTACAAAATCGGGAGAGGCAAATTGCAAATATTGTAGGAAATCTCTCGCTCAGAAAACTGCGCTCACGAAGACTTTGCGTTCCGAGTTATGTCCCATGACAAAAGAAGCAACCGATTTGTCAGTGCAGCAGGCTAGTTTGCCAGTAGCTAGTTCGCCTACTTCTTTTGAACCGCGGATAAATCATCCACAGCAGTATAGTTTACCAGATCCTGTGCATAGGCAACCGATAACGAAAACGCAACGTTATAAGGAATATTTAGCTAGGTTTGAAGAAACTTGTAATAAAATGTCATCCTTGACTCCTTTGGACAGTACACAATATAAACCAGTGGTCGCGAAACGGACAATTTTTCTTAAGCCAGAACAACTGACTAACTCTTCTAATGAAGATGCAGTTAGTTCTTCCGAAGAATCCCCTGGTATTATGACGAGTGATTTTGAGTTTGACCCTAGGTTTGTGTCAACACCTTTAAAGACAGAAGAACAGCAGCAAGTAATTGCTTCCGAAGCGGGTGAGGATGAAGTTTATTTTCCATTTGATATACCGCCTTATGTGGGCGAATCCTTGAAAGGTGAACTCCTAGAAACTTCACCACCTGAATCATGTAAACCTGATTCCGATGACGAATTTAAAGAACTCGCAAAGAAGGAGCTATATCAGGAAAAGACTGCACATGACGTACTAACACCAAGTCCTTTCTCATATGAAGAATTCAAAGATTTTGCAAATGACGAACCTTGTATAGAAAATCTAAGTTTTCCTAAATATCCGCAAGTTGCTTCTCACCCTCCTCAAGTGAAATATTCCCCCACTGCCGATAATGCACTTGCACTATTATTATATGAGAACATTAGGCAAGAAATATTAGATAATCATGATATGAAGACTCCTTCAGAGGATTCATTACAATTGGACGATAATAAATCTATAAAAGTTAATTCACCCTCTCTGAAAGAATCCCAAGTAGAAAATAGGCAAAACTTTAATGAAACAATTACACAGGAAGAAACTGATAATCAAGTAGCCAATGTCCCGGTATTGAAATTGCCAAAATTTAAAGGATACCCTAACGAATCGGTTACTAAATTCCTTGATGAATATCAGACCATAGCCCATGCCTTAAACTGGGATGACCGGGAGCAGCATATATATTTAGTGGCCTGTCTTGAAAATTCAGCTCTTGATTGGTTTTTATGTCATAAAGATGCCATCCAACAGTTACAGTTTCGGGAATTAAAGCAAATGATTTCTCGAGCATTTCCTGATGATTTGTATAAAGGTCAGCTTGAACAAAAGTTGAAGAGAAAACGACTTCCTCCTCGTTTTCCACCTGATAACTTCGCGTATACTTTAATACGGGATTGGAAATTCGTGAGACCTGAAATTGGAGAAAGAGAGTTATTACGCCTACTATATAAGGCATTGCCTAGTAACTATGTCCAAGCTTTAGTCTTAAAAGAAGTATCGACCGTAGATCAAGCTATTCATGTGCTCCGGTTATTGTACTTAGCTGACATTTATACCGAATCTCATCGGGAAATGAAGAAAAAAGGTAGAGAATTAAGATCACATCATGTAAAACCTTATATGGGTGCTAAAAACAATTCGTTTGTTAAAAGAATGTGGACATATAGACGTGAAATCGGGAGCGATGGTAGGCCAATTGAAGTGAAAAGAGCTCGAACGAATTTGTGTGATCACAGATTGCCCACGATACCAATTCGTATTTTTAATAAAAAGGTAGATGCATTATTAGACAGTGGTTCGCAAATTTCTGTTTTAGCTGAAGAAATGATCCGTCAAAATTTTCCAATTGCTAAGCGAATGCGTGCCACTATTCGTTTGCGCACATTAGGGGATAAGTTAACTGAACCACTCACAGTGGTTCGGTTAAGTTTCCAAGTTGGAACTTATGGTCGAAGATCGCGTCGTTTATGGTTAAATGTGGCTTTAGTTAAACAGTCTCAATTAGGCGAGAAAATGGTTCTAGGAATAGATTTCATTCAGCGTTACAAATACGGTATAGGGTTACAGTCTATAACTATTAATGGCAATCAAAGACATCCTAACATGAAGTTTTATGTTCAGTATTTGCCAAGTCGTAAGGAACAAACAGTATTAAATCTGTCACATGTTCAGTTTTACAACAAAAATGGTAACTCTAGGACGAATAGAAACGTTAGCTCAACATCAGTATCACCTACGAACATTGACGTGCCACTTCATGATTCAATCTCCCTTTTTGAAGACGCACATTGTGATTCCCAACCTGAGGACGAATGTCCTATATTGAAAATCAACTGTATTGAGCAGCAAACATCTCGTAACTTGATCACAACTGCCGAGCGCATGCAAATACCTGCTGGGAAAGTTGGTTTAGTGCAAGTTAAGCCATGTTATCCTATAACTGGAAATCATTATGTTGAACTGAATGATGTTTTGCATCGAACTTACTCATGTTTAATACCACCTACAATGTATGTAGAAGAAAATGGGTATGCTAAACTGCCTGTGTTTAATTTGAGTAAGCGGTACGTGACTATTCCAGATGCTCAAATCATAGGACATTTGGTGAAATGTATTCCTACACCAGAGATAAGAGTGAATACGGTTAAAGCCAGCCCACTCTCCGCTGAGAAAGTCGAAAATTCGAAATCTAAATTACTACACGATGTTGGTAAATAAATTGACATTTCCCCTGACCTTTCGTCTGAAGATCGAAAAAGGCTAGTAGATCTATTGAATGAATTTCAAGATATTATTGCGTGGATAATAAATGATGTAACTGTAACACACAAATATGAGCATAGCATAGAATTAATTTCAAACATTCCTGTATCTTCACCACCCTACAGAGAGACATTAGAGACAAAAGGAGCCATGAAAGAAGAGATTGACAATTTGCTTAAACAAAACATCATCTCTAGTTGTCGGTCTTCATTCGCATCACCAGTTATTTTAGTTAAGAAGAGAGATAATTCTAAGAAACTCATAGTGGACTATAGAAAATTGAACTCCGTCATATCTCCTGACAGTTACGCTCTTCCATCACTCAACGACCTAATAGATTTATTCACAAATATTCAATTCATAAGTTCAATAGACCTCAGATCTGGTTTTCTACAAATTCCCTTAAAGGAAGAGGATAAATTGAAAACTGCATTCATTTGTAGTGCCGGTTTGTTTAATTTTAATGTGGTCCCAAAAGGTCTCTCCACTTCCTCCGTAGCATTTCAAAGAATGATCGACAAAGTGTTTGCAGGGTTAAAATTCAATATTATGGCATGCTTCGTGGATGACTTGATTGTTTTTGGAAAATCTATAGACGAAAAGTTAGATAGATTTCGGAAAGTATTCACTCGTTTGCGAGAAGCCAATCTAAAATTAAATCCCTCAAAATCTCACTTTATGTATGCTGAACTACCAATCTTAGGATTCGTCGTAGGACGCGAAGGGGTTAAGATAGATCCTAAACGAGTCGAGGCTATCACTAACTTTCCCGAACCAAAAACAGTTCGTGATGTACGCAGTTTCGTTGGATTGGCTAGTTATAATCGAAGATTTATTAAAAACTTTTCAGTTATCGCGAAGCCCTTAATAGATTTGACTAAGCCTGATGTAATCTTTCAATTTGGAGATAAAGAACGTCAAGCCTTTAATATCTTAAAGGAGAAGCTCGTTACTGCCCCAGTATTAGTTATCTTTGATCCTGAAGCCGATGCTACCGAATTGTATGTAGATGCCTGTGAATACGGAATTGGCGCCGTATTAATGCAAATCAAGAACGGAGAGAAGAAACCGATTGCTTATTATAGCAGAAAAATCTCAGACCATGAAGCTAAGTCCTTAACGATCCCAGAAAAAGAGACCATGTCCTTGGTACAAGCCGTGTTACACTTCCATGAATATCTAATAAGAGTGCCTCACTTCACTGCATTTACTGATAGTTGTTGTGTTTGCTATTTAAGGAACATGAAAAATCTAAAAGGCAAATATCTTCTTTGGTTAATCAGGTTGCAATCTTATAACTTCTCGATTAAAGCGATAAGAGGTAACCCCTCTAATCGACATTCGGACTGCATGTCCAGATATCCGACGCAAACCCTAAGTGTGGAAGAAAACGCCAATCGCGACGAAGGGCTGTGTATAAACATGATGAAAATTGACGCGACTGATGTAATCAAGGCACAGAAAGAAGACGAATATTTTGGTAGAATTCGTGAAATAGTAAAGTCTGATCCTACTAATAATGAGGCTCGTCCGTAAGTATTACTAGATGAGGTGTTATATCGTAAGTCTAATAATGATTTAAAACAATGTGTTCCTCGAAGTCTGGTTCCTGAGGTGCTATATGCTACACATACTTCATGTCTAGAGGGCGGACATCTTGGAGAACGAAAGGTGTTTTCTCGTGTAAATGAGCGATTTTATTGGCCTCGAATGGGATTTTGATATCAAACAGTATATTAAGACATGTCGCGAATGTCAAGAACGTAAAGACTCAATCACTACACCATTAGGTTTGCATGAACCAATTAAACCAAAAGCTCCTTTCCATACCTTAAATTTGGAAGTATTTGGCCCACTGCCCCCCTCTAATGGTTATAAGTATGTCATAATCGCTGTCGATATGTTTTCAAACTATGTAGTGGCACGACCATTAAGAACAATAACAGCCAAGAATGTTGCAAAGTTTTTATTGGAGGATATTATTTGCTATTTTGGTCCACCCCGCCATATATTGTCAGACCTTGGTTCTAAATTCCACACACAAGTAACTAGCGAAATTATGACTGTACTCGGTATACATCAAAAGTTTAGTATTAATTACCATCATAGAATAAATTCACGAATGGAGAAATATGATCAAGCTTTGGTAAACTATTTGAAGAAATATATGTCTACTTCCCAGAAAGATTGGTCTCTATTTGTTAGAACTGCTTGTTACTCTTATAATACTATAAAACACAAACACCATCCTTGTTCTCCTTTTGAATTGGTGTTTGGTAGAAAGGCTTAATTAGGACTCGAACTCGATACTCCATGCCGAACCCCGTATGGAAAACTCGTGAAAAAGAATCTTGATCGTATAAAGAAAATTAGCACAAAGGCCTTAACTAGTCAGCAGTAAAAACAAAAAGCCAAAATTGATATGCGTAGGAAAGCCCGTACGTAAAAAGAAAATGATTAGACCTGATTACAAATTTGGTAACTAAGCCGGGGTTATTTCCTAAATGTATGCAACGTGCATCATTAAGAAAGTTAATGTTGAACGAACGAAGTTATATTGTCCAAGTTCTCTAGTTTTAACCTGATCGAATTGTTCGATCATTTCATACTTTAAAAAAAAGTTATCGCGATAGGCGTAGGAACTTCTAACGTGAAATTCAATGTTGATGCAGGCTTTCTGAAAGAAATGTTATATTAATACCTAAATAAATAATTAAGTAAGTAAATGGGTACCCAATCAAATATTTATATGTATAGAAGGAATAAATAGAGAAAAGAGTAGTTTAGAGAAGTACAAAATGGTTTTAAATCCATGCATGGTCGGAAACCCTGCTATAAAAAAAGGAGAAAAGGGAATAAGAAGAAAATATAACTATACAACTAAGGAAACAACTTAATTCCTTGCGTAGGTATTATATTCCTGGTGTTGACAGACAGACCGATGGCCAGACAGACAGACAGACAAACAAAAAGAAAAACACCAAGAGAAAGAAAAGAGGGAAGTGGTTAGAAAAACAAAAGTTATTTTTATTTGCTAAAGGTAAAACTTCCGTTAGAAGAATTGAGAATCGCATTAATGAGAATATAATTACAAAGAGATAATAATAATTAAAAAACAGGATACGCCTTTGTATTTTGTTGGTAAAGATAGGCTCTTGCCTTCGTAGCCTCATTTGAGCTTAGTGAACCACTTGCCTTGATTGGCAAGTTGGAAAAAAAAATGTCATGAAAGTTTTTCGAATTATTTTTGCAGTTCAAGAAGTATGTAACAAACTAGATTTAATATGAGTGAAAACGATAAATATTAGGTTTGGACCCCGCGCATTGGAAAATATCTTACTCTTAAGCCAGGTCGTGTATAAATAAAGATGATTGACTAAAGTTGAATGGATCTGCTAAGGTTAAGTAAGTTTACGTGTTCTTTCTGGTGTTCCCTTGGAACTCAATAATGTGTAATACAGTCAACCCAAATTAAAATCAATCGACAGAGTGTACTGATAAATCATGGAGGACAATGATTCTATAATAATAGAGGCCGTGGTATAGGAGGTCATTATAATAATAAAAGCTAGCCGTGATAGACAGATTAACAATAAGGATAGAACTCTCAAGATGTAAGACCTATAGATATAACTCAAAAATAAGCGAGCATTGGTATTGTTTTATCTTATTCATTGTATTTCTTTCAATTTTATTTTCTTTCATTTTACTGCGCAGGTAATTAGTAGTTAGAAGAGATAGCTAAGGAAATAAAAATATATAAAAGGGACTGATATAATAATTTATATTCCCTTATATCATAAGATAACCAATCATGAATCACTGTGTGCTTCGTCCTCGTATAGCAGAAAGGTGTACGTTTCCATATTCTATTAGTATTATTCTACTCTAAAGCATTAGATAATGAAGCAGTGAGAACGTAGAAATTGTCATTTGAGAACACAAACAGATAAGAAAAGAACACGAGCAACAACAATTTTAATTTTGTATAATCATGTTTTGCTTCCTTTTGCAGATAATGCCTCTATAAATTGTCATTGGTCGTAAGTAAGTATGTCTTGCTTTGTTTGTATTAATGCAATGCAGCATTATAGTATATTCTATAAAAAGGTATTATAGTTACATACATCATTGCACTACAGATACTGCAGATGGATGACAATTCACAATTCACCGTTTCTTTTTCACAGCACTATAGGTAGCCCCGAAATACCTGTATACCCCTCCCTCTGTATTTTTTTTGCATTGGCATGAAAGTAGGTATAGTACTCTGTTACGGAGCAAGGACGCCTTCCTCCCCTTTATTTTTTTATTTCCGGTTTATTTCCGGCCTGATCCAGCAACGTTCTGTACTTTTTGTTAAAGGTCTCTTATTCTAAGCAAGTATATTTCATACTTGTTAAACAAATAAAAACAAAATAAAAAAATATTGTGATATACTTCATAATTGTTAAATCAAACATTGTTCTTTTTTTTCCAACAATCTCACTTCATAACAGTATTATCTGTTATTATGTAATAGTGTTTTCTTGAGTATTTTCTGTATTCCGGAAGTAAGTTATCTACTTCCTTACTCAACTGTTATCAGCACACACTCTCAGCACAACAATCTTTATCTACAAATTGCATGCAATGAAGCGCAATACTTTAAAAAAAAGAAGATTCTAAATTATAAAATCACCATTATTACAAATTGAGATTAATGCTCTATTATTGGAATTAGGTCAAGTTGAATGGTAACAGCCTTACTCAGAAAGTTCTCATGCAATAATAATAATAATAATAATAATAATAATAATAATAATAATAATAATAATAAAAGGGTAACTAAATTGTACCGTACATTAAAACAAATGAATAGTCATGAGCATTCTATGATCTGGAAACAATAAGAAGATTAATAATTAATTAACATCCATTAATAGGCATAGTTCATTCATCATTGCTAATTACAAGGCAGTAGTCACTATAAATACCTTTTATTTTCTCAAGAGTGCATATTATTAAAACGTATTCACTTTAAGACCACTAAATTCATGGTTTGGATTGGTCCTATTCTCATGGGATCTCAATTTCAGGAGTAAAGGAACTGCTTTCCACTTTATTCACACCAAATAGCAACTTATACTGCAAGGAAAATTAATAACATTAAATGGATTTAAAGATATTTAACCAAAGCTGAAAATTTAAAGAATTTAGGATGCCCTCGGATAGGAAGCCTTCCGTTCTCGAGTGAGCACGGAATTGCTTTGATATTGTGTTACAAAATGGAGGCTGATTCTTGTTCGCCCACTGCTCCATTTCGAATTCTGTTTAGACGTTGGTCTTTAATCATGACCTTTAAATTCTTATCTAATTGTTACCATTAAATTAGCTAAAAAAATATTATTGTTCCATTGGCTAATAAGGAATATGTGCTCCACAGTAGCCTTTCCCAAGAAGGCTTTCTGCGTACGAGTGCTTTTACTCTAACCGCTTTAGGTTGGATAAAGCGTCAGTCCAAAGAGTGACTTCCATTTCCAAGATAGCTTGACTCTTACCTATGCTGACTATCTGAATATATCAAATGTTATTGAGTTATGCGCCTTACTACTTTTTATTAAGGTACTATTATGAACGTTATATTGTTTTGATTACAGATGAGCTTTGATTACAGACGATAATGTAGTTATGGTGATATTATTAGTACATAATTATATGTGTTGCGCAAGTTATGTTTCAGGCTAATGTTGATTATCTTTGTATTATTGATTAATATTGATTTACTGTTGTTTTATCATTAGAAGTGTAGAAGTAATGTTATATAATTGCTAGATTTATTTGAATATGTATATGTAATAGTTATTTAGTTAAATTGTTAGATTATTATATATTTTTTGCACATTATCAATATATATATATATATTTGCACAAGATGCTATTAGCGTATGATGATTTTAAGCAAAGACCGAGTCATTATCATTCCTTATGTGTAATATATATATAGAGTGTTGACTTCGTTCCCATATTTTATATAAGAACACTATGTTCAGTAACTTATAGGCTAACTTATTAATTAGTATATTACTTATATATCGCAATAGTATATTACATATGGATACAGTTAGCACACATATAGATATAACTCCCTTGAGTGCACTACTAATTATGAAAAAAAAGAAACTAAAATAATAAAAAAACACTCAACAAAACCTTGCACATGAAACATGCATAAACCTTTGCGTTGCATCTGTTATATAACTGATAATAAACTATATTGTGATAATAAGAAAAGTGAAAAGGAAATCAAGCAAGTTATGTCAATACTACATATTACACTCCTACATGCATTACATGTCATTACTCATGCTACATTCCCTCTAATTACTAATGCTACATATTCTCCAAACTCCATGCATTCAAGTCTTGTTCCAATGTGTAGGTGTTAATTGGTGAAATTCTTCAGTCCTCTCACATCCACTTGCTGAGAGCATGCGAGGTGAATAAACAACATTCCCCCAGGGACACTCCTGCCTAACGGAGTTTAATTAAAATCACGCTAGAGTCAGAGTTGCCCCTAACGGAAGTTATTAGTAATCAACATAGTGCCATCAACCCCATTGCAGACCGTCAGGATCTATCCACACACCAGGCAGGGCATTACATCATGCAAACATCTATGGTATAGTTTAACTTTCTGCTATCGGCGGCCAGTGAGTGTGCCCTCTTAAATGTCATTGAATGAGTGCCTTCTTCCTCTTCAATGTGCATTCTAACCTTATATCCTAAATTTTTACTCATTAGTGTTTTTATCTTAATAATTATGGTGGACAACACCGTGTGTTTTCTCGAGATTTTCCCGTTTCTTCCCACGTCCTTCATTTCATCATTTTCATTCATTACTCATCGCCACCGTTTCCATTAGCCTAACAGACATAATCATGGGACGTAATTCAAGAAATTCACTATCTAATAAATTTTCATTATCTAATATTATTTTCATTATCTAATAAATTTTATCGCACTACTTTATATGGTACAACATGGTATTTAACAAAAGAAAATAAAGTAATTTCGTAATAATCTAGTTCCTTTCTATACAGATAAAAGCTTGTTTTGCCACAAGTTGTAAATACAATCAAGTTATTTAAAATGTATTCTCATTTCCAGTCGACGACAGACCCCTATTATCTCTTAATACAGATTCTATTATTAAAAAACACAGGTAGACTCTTGATTAGGTAAAATAGACAAATAACACCGTAAATAATTAATCATATGAACAGGGGTTGCCTAATATCAATTGTCTAATATCAATTGTGTGGATTCCTTTTTTTCTATTTACTATTTTAAGAGAAATATTAAAAAAAGAGAGAGAAAGTCTGTGCAAACATTTGCATGCAAACATTTTATACTCTTCAACTTCACTATTACTTAATCTTATCATTACGTAAAGTTGGAAGCCCGGAAGACTTTATCATCACAAAATTCCAACGACTCGCTATCATCAGAACAAGGACACACATATGAATGAACAGACAAGTGCCGGCTACGCATGCACTTTAGATTATACTACCAACGTTTTCATACTAAAAAAAGAGTGAATAAGAATATAAAATAACAATATAAGAATATAGAATAAATTATTTATCCTTCCTTACTATATATCCATTCTATTAATTGTGTTGTGCTGTTACAGAAGTTATCATTAAGTATTAATGTATTAAAATTCGTTAATGATGATTAATATTTATTGTTATGTATTAATGATTTGGATTTGTTAATTAGAGTTTATTTAGTTATTATTTAGAGCTAATAAGATTATGAATTAATATATTTTCAATTGTCTTTTCATGAGTAACTCTTGACTACGGCTCGAGAAGCGCCTCGTTCAAAATTAACGGCCAGCACTAGAAGGGGATACTTCAAAAAAAAATTGGTTAAATCTTCAGACTTTTGGAATAGCTACTGGACGGACAAGTGGATGACTGTGATCTTTACAAGGATAGTTCACCCTTCGAAAATAGTATTCCTGGAGCACCTGCAGTATCACTAATGTATTATTCATGGTAGTCTATATGATGTTTGGTAGGACTAAGGAAAAGACATTTGAAAATGCCTATTTACTTACCTGGTTAACGAAACTTTCCTTTTCTTGTTCTCACTTTAATACTTTCGTTTTTATACTAATTCTACATTTTTTTTACATTTAATCGTTTACTTCACTAAATAGCTGCACTAAATACACTGTACACTGCACACCACCTACTTGGCTTACCTTCTGAATTTTTAGGATTGAATATTGAAGAACAATAGTATACTGCGATACGAATCGTTTCCGGACAACGCCCGAACGGATTTCCACTAAAAAATTTCAGCCACCAATCGAATAACAGAAAACATATTTTCAACCCATATTAGGCGTTATGGGTTCGCTTGCTAATATTAGTAAGAATTAAAACGTTTCATCCCCACATTTTTTTTCACTAGTATATCGATATCGCACATAAACAGCTTAAAGAATATAAATTGTAGAATTATGTATACCCTATCTTGGTTTAAAACTCATACTTACAGATGGAAATATTGCTGCAACTTTCTTCCTTGCATTCACACAAGTTCCTGTAATAGCATTTTAATGCGTAACAGGAAACCCCTATCGAAGCATTGTCGTTGTCCACGGCGTAGCTCATAATACCTATTATCTAATATTTCCTCTGATGTAACTCGTCTATGCATGAAATTGTATTTTTTTTATTCTATGTATCTTTCAATTGTCGTGATGTTAGTGAAATAGCCCCCTAGAAACGTTGATTCCAGGTTGATTCCATGTTGATTCAAAATTATATTAAGGATACGATTTAGTTCCTGCCTACAAGTACTCTGAGGTTCGATTCCCCCTCATCACAGATCGACAATCTAAAATCCTCTCTCCTCGCTCCATTGGCTACTTAAAGTAAATACTAGGAGAAAGGAGAGACGATTGCTCCTTAATTGAAAGGTTACAAAAACGACTATTGCCCCTGCCCCTCCGAAATCTAAGGTTGCAAATGACCGCCTATGGCAATATACTTTGATGTCGGCAAGAAATTAATAATATGTAAATGATTAAACTTCTTTAATTGGCTCAATTCGGTATACCTAAAAACTCGCCCATGACCAGGCAGAAGTAAAAACCACTAGGTGTGAAGGTCCCAAAATCTAACTAAGTATTGGTTCGATTCTCCGAAGTTCCCGAATAATAAACAACAAAGGATCCATTTCCTTCCTCGCTCCTTTGAATACACCTGTAAACTTTTTAGAACGCACAAAAAAAAGAGAAAGAAAAGAGAGGATTATTCATTATTTTGGAGGGTTACTTAAAACGAAACAGGGTTCCAATAAATTTTAAATTCATGACATGTAGACTCAAGGCAATTTCTACGTGTCAACTCAATATTGAACTATTATTCGTTGTTTGTCACGCTTAAAATAATATAACCTATAGTAAATTAAAATTCAAGATCACAATATCAACAGTTTGACGGTAGTTCCTCCTTGAATCTACATGAACTTAAATATTGGAAATTCATTAAAATAAATTAACAAATCAATGGTAGTCAATAATAGTAATTCAACCCTTGTTGATATCTCGAATCCTTATGTAACCAAATTTCTACGAGCTATGTAACTGTAGAGATCTCTATTTAAACCCCATTAATAATTGACGTACTAATTACTCATTACCAAATACTTGGGGTGACTAACTTGTAATCATTCATTTATCTTTGTAAACAACGAAACAAGGCTGTCTTGCTATGTCATTACCACAATTTATGTATTGGCATATCTTCTTTTCCATTCATCTTAGGTGCCAATCTCCTAATCAATGGTTTATGTTCTCTTATTTCATTCAATCACTTCATAAGCACAATATTGAACTTAAAATATGTGTGTAATGTAATGAAATAATGCAACTATTGTGCTCCTGAGTATATTACATTGTTACTAATTATAACAATACTATTTCTTACTTACTTGTGTAGTGTTAAATTTCTAATGGGACCCTATTTCGTTGAATATGAGATGGTACACATCTCACTAGATTGTAGTAATTAACGTACGTAACCGAACGGACAATAAATCGACAATTAACGGACAATAAACCGAACGGTTCCCTGTTATTGTCCAGTAGTCTAATTCACTCTCTGTCATTACTTTATTCTCTGTTCCTTTTGCATATATTAAAATTCCAATAAAATGTGGATGCTTGTCGTTAAGGTTTTTATGCAAGATTTTTTTTAATAATGAATCTTTAGAACTGAGAACTGTTAGTTGTTAATGAACATTATGTAGGTTGTTCTCCTGTTGCATTCTTGCAATCGTAGCATTTGTGACAATTGAGAAAACTGACTTTTTCTCTTAATGTAGCATGTTCAATATGTCATTGACTTTTCAACTTTAGTGTAATATTTCATTCGATTGACTTCTTGCAAATTTTAGCAAAGTGAAATGTTGTTCATCTTTACTTTGATATAGTACATCGGTAATGTTATATGATGTGTCAAACTAAAATATTCTTGTTAGTTGATGTAACTCATTCATAATCACCTGTTTTTCCATTTTAGTGTGTTATGTGAAGGAACAGAGACACCATTTTGTTATAAACGTTCTCTGTATTATTGTTAAGAAAAGATGAAATGCGACTATGCTGACAACAGACTCATAAGTATACATGACCTGTTTTCTTCACTTTGCGAAAAAATTTTTTTCAATATATTTTTTTTCACGAGGGTGACTCAAAAAGTTTGGATATCTACGTTCCAGCTTCAACGCTCGCTTCTTGATGATTTTCGAGGTCGAAAATTATGAAGCAGTGAGAATGTGACGCTGAGTTTAAAAATATGTTTACATTGCTCTTTATTGAAGGAATTGAAAAAGATTATTTTGATTAATATGCATTTTAAAAGACATTTTACTCTCTTGACTTGCTACAAGCTAGTAACAGAAAAAGGAAATACGTAAAACCTTCTGAAGGTGACTAATGTTTCTTTTGCTGCGCAATTTTGTAGGAAGTTTACATGTCGAAGGTTACTCATAGTCATCCTACAGGATATATAATCATGATTTTGGCAACGTGACACCGCATTAATATGTTGAAATTGGTTATATAGATATGAATCTATAGATAAGTCTAGAGATCACGCTATTGAATTCTTCCGGCTGTGACAGTACACGTATGTACTACCATGAGCAAAATAAATGACGCGTCTCTTTATTTTGAAGTTTTTTGAAAATATCTCCGTTTTCTTTATATGTTTGAAATTTCGGAAGGTTTCCCCAGCAGGAAACGTTAATAACAAGCCCGTTTTAAATATTTCTGTTAGATATTAGCTTAAAATAAATAAATTAGAAGCAAAAAACATTAAATCGACCGAAATTACGAGAATTACCAACTCTGCTAAAGTGGGAAATTTTCAAGAACTCGAGGGAATTCTACAGTTCAACACGAAGCAACGACATCTATGTCATTGAGAGAAATGCGGATTAATCTACAAACGAAACTTTCAACGAAACATTTCTAATATGTCTTATTACATGCATTATCTGCAAACTTCAAATATATGAATCTATGCCAAGTATTAGCGTTTAGATAGAGCAAATAGTTGAAATTACCTATGGAAAAGGACGAATTGGTAGCACGATCGTAATGAAAAATCATCTTTACCGTATAACATGTTCAGTTTGCGTAAGAAAACAAATAGCTCAGTTAGTTAAAGCAACGAGTCTGTATGCCGAAGGTAGCTGGTTCGAACCCCCACAGAGGTGCAACTGTCATTTTTATTACTGTGGTTATTTTATTTATTTTTTATGTGGGAAAGAATCAAATTGTAACATATGTGTAAAACTCATGACAATACCAAAAAATAAAAAATGTTGTCGCACTTGCATTAGTGTCCCTAATTTTGTTTGCAAACAGTTTCGTAACTATTTTCCCTGTGCTCACTGCTCACAATATGCCCGCTGGTGTATAACGAATGCTTTCCAGTAAACGTTAATTCTAATTTGGAGATTTTTATAAAGTTTCACAATGTTTATCATTAAATAATCTTCTATCTACTTGTTTGGACATTTTGTTAACAGATTTCCCTATTAAATGTTTAATTTTCCCTAGATGTTTCATTACGGAAAAGTTTTACAATGTATTTGTTTTAAATTGAAATTGTTTTGAATTTACCCCATGAGGTAAGTAGCCCGAAGGAGGAGAACTGAAGTAGCTGATATTCTACGTAAAAGCAACCTATTGTAGAATGATGATGCTTCTTACCTTCAGCACATAATCTTTACATTAGAGAGTCAGAGAGAAAAATCCTGTTTTTTCCTCTCCTATGACCACCCATCTTAAACCACCTCTACATACCATGGTTCGTCTTACACAATTTCGGTGCTCCAAAGACATTCATATAATAATAATAATAATAATAATAATAATAATAATAATAATAATAATAATAATAATAATAATAATAATAATAATCCTGAATATGCCATACAGTGGCGGCGATTGGACGTTAAAAGTGAGGGGGCAAGACATGATCTGAATATTTGTATATCACTGTTAGTTTCCCTGGTTGTTTCCAACACTTTGTTTGACGAAAGGTTGTATAACTAATAGGATACTATTTTTTTCAGTTAAAATATCGTATATCGTATTTTTAAATTTTATTAAATAAATTGACAAGAGCAACAGAAGTAGGCACTAGCCCTTTGTACTCTTAAACAACAAAGGTGTAAGAAGAGATTTGATTACTTGCTCATGAACATCTTAAAATTCTGGGGGTCGCGGTGGCTCTGTGCTAGATCGTTCACCTCTGGTGCATGGGGTACCTGGTCCAAACCCTGCTCCCGCCAAGCGGATCTTGTGGCGGACAAACACCTTGTGCGTAGGTTTTCTCGGGTTCTCCCGTTTCCTCCCACTTTCTTCATTCCACCATTTCATTTACAGTATTTCTCATCTTCACCGTCTCCTTTAGCCTAGCCGGCATATGCGTGGGACATAAAACTCAAAACTTTCATTTCATTTCTTTCTCTTAACATTCTGTCTAGAAAATTGTGTAATCAGATTATTTAATAACAAATTTACAAAACAAATGAATAGAAAGGATAATATTAATCATAGTAATGAATAATGAGGTATGCTATGTAGAAGTAATATTGAAACTGGGGATTAATGAACAACTTAATTTTTAATTCCACATATGCTATTAAATGAATGTTATTACTCTTGGAAAATGAAAGCCAGTAAATACAACAAACATTTGCTACGACATTTAAAGCAATACATGTATTTGCTTGTGCAGCTTCTCGAAACATGTTCGTTGCCATTAGGTGCAGTTTTAACTCACTTGGAATACATCAAAACACAACCACACTTAGAATCATTTCACACTCCAGTTATACAAAATAATTCTAAAACCTAGAATTATGTTGAATTTACTAAATCTAATTGTGTATAAACTCATACACCCCTAAACACACCACTTCACTCGTATATTACACTACAAAACAATGGAAAAGGTAGAAGTTGTTTCATATTACGCTCTTTTTAATCAATATTCCTTACTTTAGAAAGAAGAAAAGACATTTTAGGAACTGTCAATTTTTGTGCAATTAAAGAATTCGTTGTGAAATACTTTTTTTTTTCAAATGTTCTCTCAATTAGTTTCAAAGCGGCTGACTAACATATCGAGCCGTTGTAAGAAGGTTGTATAGAAGCAAAATCTTCTAAATTCGTTTTTCAATTTTGGCTGGGAACGAAGAAAAAGTTACGCCCTCATGTTTTCAGAATTTCTTAACAACTTTTTTGTTTAGTTGTTGATTTCACTCATTTGTATTATTGATCACTAAACAAAAAAATGTTCAACAATTCTGAAGCATAAGGGCGTCACTTCTTCGTTTCCTGACAAAATTGAATAATGGATTTATCAGGTTTAGCTTCTATACCACTGAATTGAAAGTATACTGGAATTATTGTGCTTCAATAGGTTAATTTTGGGGATGTTTTCCGTGGCAATTAAAACGCAATTCCTGTTGCTTTCTTAACTTCACGGGAAAACAACCAATATATACTCACGCAATGACAAATATTATATGGCACCATTTTTTCTATGAGACAGTAATACATACAAAAACTTTACATTTCCAAATGAAACTATATACATTAATGGGTTACTTCAAAAAAGTGGGGGGGGGCAAATGACCCCTTTGCCCCCCCTAATGCCGCCCATGATACCATACTTACCTAATGTAGTAACCTTAGACATCTTAGTTTAAAATGCTTTCTTTTGTAATAATTTGAGCAACCATGTGGGAGGCGGCACGACGGTTTTTTGCCCCTCTCATTTCAGTTTCCTCCCAACAGACAAGGACAACGTTACTGACAAACAGGGACAACGTTACGTAATTTCTGATAAGCAGGGCAGACAAAATGAATAAGAAAATATATTTATATCACCCTCTCCCCGTTCATGATTGGAATATCACGTACCATTTTTAATTGAACTGAAGATAACCCTGTGCGGTTAGGGGTAAGTAACTAAAGAGATACCTAATACATAGCTCCCCTTGATTGTAATATTACCGCTTCTTTATTTGTTCGAGGGAGCTCCTACACAACCAAGGGTTACAAAAAGAATTGGAAAAGTGTCTATTGATTCTAGTGGCTGATCCAGCACGGATTCCTGAGTGGGGGGGAAGCGGTGAAGTGAAGGATTCTTTTGTTGATATGAAGCTGTCACAAATTACCACTTAACTAAACTAAACATAATGGTGTGGTTAACCGGAATCCAGTCAGTTCAAATTGATGTAAAAGTTTAATTTTTTACTTCATATTAAAGTTTTGGTTTCAAATGAGAATTTCAGTCCGAGTGGTCAATGATGAAATCTTGGGGGGCTTTTCGGTGTAGAGGCTATGACCCCCTTATGGGAAAAGGCAAAAATATTAAAATTCTTAAAACTTTCGAAGTTTTCGCCTATTTTAAAGGTGACTTCATATTCAAGTGTTTGTTCCAAATGACAATTCCAGTCCGAGTAGACAATGATCAATTCTCGGGGGACTCTGCAATGTAGGAAAAATAATGACGTCTATATCGTGATCCTGTTGGTGACATCACGAGTCATGACGTGAATATAGCACAAAGTAAACGCTAAATGCTGTCGGCTCCCGTAGCTGAGTGAGCTAGCGCAGCATGCTAGTAAGGAAGGTTGGTTTTGGCGTGGGTTCAAATCCTTCCTAAGGACAATTATTTTTATTATTTTAAAAAAAGTTTATAACACTTCTTTCGTTAAAAAAAAGATTTAAAATAATATTCAAAAAGTGATTTAACAATTATTTTTTTAAAAATTTTCATTAAAATAAGTTTGCCCTTGTACTATACAGATCCATAGCGAAGTTAGTAGTAAAAATAGTAGTAGTAGGAACGGGTTGCAATGCAATTCAGCATTCATTTGTTTCCGTGCGATGTTGCCAAAGGTAACTCGCTTACAATGCTTTCTGGCTAGGCCTTAGTGTGTTTCGAAAATATGCTTGTGTTCGGGATGAAGTTGCAAGGTTCAGCATTGACTATAAGTTTTTGCTATTAATATCCCTTCTAACAATATTGGCAGTGGACAAAAGTTGGACCGTGTTGAAGCTTTTTGCTCCTAATTTAGTTATTTTACTTTATTATTTAACGAATATATTGAAAATATATTTGTCAGCAAGCACGTATGCAGGAATTTATTTCGGGAGGGGTCCAAACTTATCTGGGGGTCCGACTTCAATATTAGGATAAATTATAATATTTTTTAAAAAAATAACCCCCCAAATTAGGTTAAATTTACAGAAAAGTTGGGATTTCAGAGGGGGTCTGAACCCCCTGAACCCACCCCTAAATGCGTCCTTGTTTTTCAGTAATGTTTCCTCATTTTGAAACCCTCAGAAACTTTGAATATATAAAGGAAAACGAGTTATTTTCGATAAAGTATCACTTCAAGGAGACGCGATATTTTTTATTGCACATGGTGGTACCCCAACTTAACAAGGGCAAGAATTCCTTTACTTTGGTTCTCTGCAATTGCGCTGTATCGAAAGGTTAGGTTTGTAATATATACTCCTAAGAACAAACGTGTTTGCCAGAGAACCGTGATACTGAACAGAGCTCCACAGAAATGCATGTTGAACTTTCGTTTATAGCTACACTTTGGTGTTTTTTGCCCTCAAGGTCAATCGAGTGATGATTCAGTTCAGTCCCTGTTCTTAAGCTGTGTTGGTATTACTTCGAATAGTTTTGACGTGTGTTTCCCAACCACCATATGAACAGACAATCAGGGCAAATCATAGCATACAATACATTTAAGCAAGTATAATTGTCGCGAAATTATTTCACACATTACCCAAAGACACTTAATATATGAATCCATACATTTATTTATATAGGTAAAGCAAAGAGTGGAAATTACCTATCGAAAGAATAAATTAACAGCACGATCATAATGAAAAGCATGCCTCGTAATATAACAGACTTCTTTCGCGTAAGAAATCGAAACTCAGTTGGTCAGAGCAACTAGTCTGTACGAATTAGGTTGTTAGTTGGAGCCTAATACGAGTAAGAGTTTTTTTACTATTGTTTTTCTCTTTTTTTATGTGAGGAAAAATCAAATTGTAACATCGCGATATCAAATGTATTTCTCTTAGGTAACTTTGTCTTAGCTAAACTTTAAATATCAGTAACCGTCGAAATTATTTTACTAACCCATCAGTTACTGAACATTTCAAACACCAGTCGCATAACATGAAGGTTAACCTCACGTCCGCAGCCCTTAGTTATACGTCCATACTTTCATGGCCGGACCTTGGGCGGGGCAAGAGTCAGAGGGACGCCAAAACGAGCCTCAAAAAGTAAATTTTATAATGTGTTTCCTACTGACTTTTTTGGTTTATATTCTTGTAAAGTAGCGGCAATTACATAATCTTTTTCCATTTCACCATGGAAGAAGAGTTTCATAGCACTAAGGGGACTGTATCGACAAATGGAGAGATGGCATGTAGAATAAAGAGTGGAGGGGGAGTAAGTATTGTTTGTTTCTTTGCTTGAGTTTAGCGTTCCACAGTTATGCCTTAATGGCCAAAGGAGATGTGGATACTGATTATAGTGAAATCCGAACCACGTTTATCGTTCAACAGTAACCCACCGGGAATTGGACCCGGGACCACAGAAGGCAGGCGTGCTAGCCACTAGACCAAGCTGGGGGGGGCGGTGTTCGTATTGTTTATAGCAGGCCATATTTTTTGTGAAGTTTTCCTAGGTAATGAATGTCTTTTTGAAAAAATGGGTTTAAACTATTAAAAACACTAGGATAAAATGTAAAATATAGGCTAATTCTAGTGGGGAGGGCGCCATAAAGTCACTTTGCCCAGGTGAAAATTTGGCCTGGTCCGCCCCTGCGTACTTTCTATATATTTTTTGACTTTGCAGCTTGTGCGGTCCCCACGCCACAGAGTTGTGGGGGCGCTATTTACGCCAATGCTTCGAACGTAATTCAATAACTGTTTCAGAAATTCTACCATCAGCGTGGAAACGGGAATATATATTTTTCTAATAGTCCCATAGAACTTTCACCCAGAACACCAGATGTAATATTTCAGAATGGGCTCTGGCTAAGAGCAACGAGCGGCCAAAGTTTATTCTGGCTAATTTTATAAGCGACTCAAGGGTGAAACACTTGTTAACGAAAGCAATGCTGTGCATACACTGCCATGCTTCTGACAAAATATAAAGTGTTTTATAATCTTTAGACACTTTTCCTATTCTTTTTGTCACCCTTGGTTGTGTAGGGCGCCATCGAACAAATAAAGAAGCGGTAATATTACAGCCAAAGGGCGCTATAAATATGTTACGTATTTCTTTTGTTAACTAATCATAACCGCCTAGAGTCATCTTCGGTAGAATAAAAAAATGCTAAGTGATATTCCACTCACGGAGGAAAGGGTGCTCTAAATATATTTCTTATTCATTTTGTCTGCCCTGCTTGTCAGAAATTAAATACTTTCTTTAGGGAAGGTGCTGAAAATAGAGGTGCAAAATAAAACGTCGTGCTCCTCCTACAGTTTAAATTTTGTTACGTGATTGCTAAAATTATTTCTAAAGAAAGCACTTTAAACTAATTTGTCTAAGGTTACTACATTATGTAAGGGTGGCATATTCAGGAATAATAATAATAATAATAATAATAATAATAATAATAATAATAATAATAATAATATTATATGAATATCTTTGGAGAGACGAAATTAGGTGACACGAATCATTACATGTAGAGCTTTAAGATGAGTGGTCAAAGGGGAGGAAAAAAAAGGATTTTTCTCTCTGACTCTCTAACGTAAAGATTATGTGCTGAAGGTAAGAAGCGTCATCAATCTAAAATTGGTTGCTTTTACGTAGAATATCAGCTACTTTAGTTCTCCTCCTCCGGGCTACTTAATTCATGGGGTAAATTCAAAACTATTTCAATTCAAGACAAATACACTGTAAAACTTTTCCGTAATGAAATATCTAGGGAAAATTAAACATTTAATAGGGAAATCTGGTATCAAAGTGTCCAAAAAAGTAGATAGAAGACTATTTAATGATAAACATTGTGAAACTTTATAAAAATCTCCAAATTAGAATTAGCTTTTACTGAGAAACATTCATTATGCACCAGCGAGCATATTGTGAGCAGTGAGCACAGGGAAAATAATTACGTAACTGTTTACAAACAAAATTAGGGACACTAATGCAAGTGCGACAACATTTTTTCTTTTTTTTTTGTATCGTCATGAGTTTTACACATATGTTATAATTTGATTCTTTCCCACATAAAAAATAAATAAAATAACCACAGTAATAAAAATGACAGTTGCACCTCTGTGGGGGTTCGAACCAGCTACCTTCGGCATACAGATTCGTTACTTTAACTAACTGAGCTATTTGTTTTCTTACGCAAACTGAACATGTTATACGGTAAAGATGATTTTTCATTACGATCGTGCTACCAATTCGTCCTTTTCCATAGACAATTTGCACTATATGCTCTATCTAAACGTTAATACTTAGTATAGATTCATATATTTGGAGTTTGCAGATAATGCATGTAATAAGACATATTAGAAATGTTTCGTTAAAAGTTTCGTTTGTAGAATTAATCCACATTTCTCTCAATGACATAGATGTCGCTGCTTCGTGTTGAACTGCAGAATTCCCTCGCGTTCTTGAAAATTTCCCACTTTAGCAGAGTTGGTAATTCCCGTAATTTCAGTCCATTTAATGTTTTTCGCTTCTAATTTATTTATTTTAAGCTAATATCTAACACAAATATTTAAAACGGGCTTGTTATTAACGTTTCCTGCTGGGGAAACTTTCCGAAATTTCAAACATATAAAGAAAACGGAGATATTTTCAAAAAACTTCAAAATAAAGAGATGCGTCATTTATTTTGCTCATGGTAGTACATGTGTGTCACGCCACATATTTTGGGTGCGGCAGTCTCTAAGAGCCAATCAAAATGCAAAAGAGCAATAAGTTTCCATATTTGTGGAGATGATAAAACGGATGTACTGACGGATGTGAGGCTTGGCTGTGACCCTCGAGAATAATATAAAAGAACCTCAAGGTCTGAAACGGTTGTTCAGAAGTTCAGAAGTTCCGGTGCAGAGGTGCAGAGGTTCGAGACGTCGGTTGTGACCAGACAGAATCATCGTCAAAGTTTCTAAGAGTTACAAAAATACTACCATAAGGTATGTACAATCCCATGTTGCATCATAAAAGTCTAGTTTAGAGATGTCATGCAGTACTTCAAAATGATGTGTGTACCTACCATAAAACTTTCAAGATTAAGAACTGTTGTCACATACTTGTATTTTATCTTCCATCTCCAATAACTTAAATATTTCAATATCCAGCTTGTTAATCGAACTAAATTAAGGTATAAATCTATCAAATGAACTATCAGATATTCCATTACTTTTGTTGAATCACTCAATTAAATATTGTTGTATATTACCATTTTAGTTATATAATAAACTTACCTTTTATATATAATGTTGTCATTCCCCTAGATTAAACCACTTTTTCCCATGAAAATAATGGTGTAATTTAAGTATATTTCTTTGTGACATCCGCTACAGAATTAGCGTGAGCAGATCTCTACATTATGGTGGAATAAAACGAGCTAAATGATTAAAAAGAGTCTGCACATCGTCACAATATTTGGACATTATAGATAACATACTTAGTGTAGTTACTAAAGTTAGGTGGTCAAACGGAGATATTAGTAGTGCAGATTCAGATGGGGGTGAATCTTTGAAAGACGACTGGTTAGGATACGAATTGCAGCAGTTACAAAACGAAGAAATAGCCCAATTTCCAGAAGACAGCCCGGAGTCTCCTCCTGCGTCAACCCTGGAGGATGAGTTAAAACCTTCTTGGAACTCCGAAGAAGAACTCCGATATGACCATTGGGATCCTCCTACGGTTTATACTCCCCGAGCAGTGAACCAAGACCCTCCCACAGAGGACGCCGATCAGGGAAATGATCTCGTCGCCCCTGCTCCAGTTGAGCGGATGTTAGACGATGAGAAGAAAAGTGATGATGCTTTTCCGTCTGTTTATTCCGACCACCAGAAGCAAATTGAGGAAAAAGAAGAAGAAAAGGATTCCTGGTCTGAGAGTAGAATAAACGAGAATATTCGTAAAATCTTTGATTACGCGGAAATTGGTGCGTCAGTAATTTGTTTAGATGAAGTAGAAAATAGAGATGACCCCTCAACCTCTCCAACCCAAAGTGGATCTAACAAACAAACTAAGAGTGTTAAGAATATTGGATTACAAACTTCAGCTAGTGCTACTTCTAAACTTAGTTCCTATAGTGATACTAGTGAATCACCTGCGACCAAGGAAATAAAAAAATACCAACAAGAGGAAAAGTTAGAACCCTATACAGGTAGTGTTTGTTTCGCCACCTAGCAGCGTAGTTTCACCCACGACACCAGTGGAGAAATTAGAGTTTAGCGAAGGCCAAAAGACAGACAAATCAGTACTTAGCGAACAAGATAGATCTTATACATCAGAATTTAGTCCAGAACAAACCTCCGAGTTAGAAAATAGGAGCGCAACTGATACCGACTATAGATCCGTTTCTGAACATTTCAACATCTCAGCTTCTTTACACAGGTCCTTAGATCTGAAAGATGAGCCTTTTTCACATACAAACAAGTGAAGATAAGAACCTTGACAAGCAAAAATAAAATCTTTCGCCCTTTTTAAAATTAGATCCTGAGGATAAGCCGTATATAAATTTAAAATCTGAGCAAGAAATTAAAACTAGTCCAGCTACCGAGCCATCTATACCATATAGTTTTGAAAAACCTAAATTTACAGATACAGTTAGAACACACCAAGTTAGCACCCCTCCTCCCGAGGGGGACAATCAAAATTCTACTATTAGTGCTAAACCACAAGCATTCAAGATCTATCCAAATGTTGAAATTCCCTCCTTCTCTGGTAATAGAAATGAGTGCGTGGAAACTTTCCTACAAGAATATGAATCAGAGGCTAGCATATACGAATGGTCGACCCCAGAGATAGTAAATTATCTCCGTTGTTGTTTGAAAGGGGAAGCTTTCTCCTTCTATTTAGTAGACATAACAAACCTTTCACCCTTAAGCTATAACGAGTTGAAGGAAAAACTTAAAAAGGCATTTCGTAGTATTGAGTACACCGCAAGATTGGAATATGACGTTGATATAAGAAAACAACAACCCAAGGAAAGTACTTTAGCATTTATTTATAAGTTAATAAAGGATCTGAAATTTTTACGAGGTTGGATTAATGAAAGTGAATTGATGAGTAAGCTTAGGATGAGTTTGTTACCAGACGTCCTAAATAAGCTGATGCTTGAAGTGAATGATTGTGATAATCTCGAACAGTGCATGCAAAATCTTAGAAAATATCAGACAGCACAAAGGTTAGTTAGTCAGAGGATTAGTTATGACATAATATGGGAAAATGACCGCTTGGACTGGTCAAGCATTAAAGAAACTGCCCGACCGGGATTTGTACAGGTTAGGTCTTGTTACTCAAACGAAGTAGTAGCAGAACCGGGTTATAAAATGTATAGGAACACTCACCAAAATACCTATGGCTTTGGCCATGGTCGAGCCCAGTTCAGTACAGTAAGGATAAAAATAGGAGACCGCCGGGCGCAAGGCCTTACTGACACGGGGTTGGAAATCTCGCTGGCTTCGAAAACCCTCTTACCCCCACGATTTCCACTAACTGAGAGACTGAAGGGTTATGTAAAGCTTCGCGGGGTAGGTGCCCACCCCAAAGATTACATTCCTGTGGTGAGAATAGCGTGTTGTTTCAAGGATCAATTGAAGACAACCAAACGAAGGTTTCTAGACGTAGCTATAGTTGACCCACAGTTTTGCGTCTATGATGTTATTTTAGGGGTAGATTGTTTGCACAAGTATGTCACAACAATTCATTCCAAATACTTGGAGCTAGCAGATAAAGACGGGAATCATGTGGAAGACCTATGGTTCACAATCCCAAAAGGTACAAATGGGCATCGTCAAGGTGTAATTCATACTTTAGATTTAACACATGTTGAACGATACCCACCGTCAGTAGTAAAAGGATCGTTTAACGATTCCCAATCGGCACAGCACGATAACGCTAGACAACCGGCCTTCTCTAACCCTCCTCATAGAAACAACCAAACTTATAGGAAACGAAACCTCCCTCTCAGGAGTAAGGATCCGTCTCCAAAGTTGGTCACCGGAAATCCCCTAAGTCCCGTTGCTAGTGTAGCTGACAAGAGACAAAAACTCCCTGCTAAAGAAATTACATCTTGAATATTCATGCGTTCCGGGTAAACTATAAAATTTCCCCCGGAGCCTACGAATAAAACGGATGAGAACGTTAATAGGCGTGAAAAGGCAAGACGTAAACGAACGAAGAAAAGCAAGGTATCTTCCAGTGCTCCTGAGCTGGAACCTATCAATTAGCCTAGCTTAGGGAAAGGGGAAAAGAATCTATCCAACCTGGCCCCTCAACCAGGCCCTAGTGGAAGTTTGGTACAGAAAGTTCAAGTACAGAGACTATTCAAAGAAAGAAAAAGAAAGCGTTTTATGCAACAAAACATAGCAAAAAGAACCAACACTCTGTAAAGCCACCCCTGGCCTCACAGGCGCCTTATGAGCCTGTAGAGGACAAATCAAATAGAGGACAGTCAGAAACATTTGAAAAACCTTTGACAGCGCAAGGAAGTGTAAATGATCCAGCAACTCTCTCTGACCTTGAGAGTTTTGCTCAAGATCGTGTTAAGAAAGAGGTCGTGCCAAACCCCTTGGGGTTGGGCAACGAAATTTTTTATATCTATACGGACACTACGTATAAAGTGCACCTTCCAGCAAATGTCCGCGTGCCGTCCAAGGCTTCGTATGACATAGAAATTACCGCGCCAACCGGGAAAGTGCATATTTGGGAATTCATACCGTCCAATGGAATTCGGTATTGACACTCCTGCATGATCCCCAGGGGACCAGTTTTTACTGAAAACGGAAATATGTATCTGACAATTTTTAACGGTTCGGATCGAACTAGAACTTTGTCTAAAAAACCTTTATTTAGGGAAACTTGTTATCGAGCTTGAGTCTTTAAATGACGAAACAGACAAAGACGTGCAGGCTGTTAATCAGATCATACGCCTTACTAACAAAGATGTGGATGTCTCTGGACAGCCCCAAAAAGTCTCACAAACAAAGGAAGAATTAGCTCAAGTTCTAAACATCGATCCAAACTTAAACCCATAAGAAAGAAACAAGTTATTGGACCTACTGATGGAATTTAGGGATGTTATAGCCTGGGACAAATCTTGTTTTACTGCGGCTACCGATAAGTTTATGTGCCCCTTGGAGGTCATCACAGATACTCCTGTCTCTCACCCTCCATATAGAGAAAAGCCAAAACAGAGAAAGATAGTCGCAGAAGAGATCCAGAAAATGTTAGACAGTAATATTATCTGGGAAAACAAGAGCCCATATTCGGCACCAACTATAATAAACAACACCCGATAGCCTATTTTTCGAAATCTTTGACTCCAGCGGAGCTCAACTATTCCACGGTTGAGCTTGAAGTTTTAGGTGTTACTAAGACAATTTTGCGCTTCCACCTTTTATTGGCAGATCGCCCCTTTATTGTCCGGATTGTCGCCTGCGGCATTTGCTACCTAAGAAATAATAAGGTGCTCAATTCTAGTCTTATGCGCTGGGCCATCCGTTTACAACCTTATCAGTTTACGATTGAACATGTAAAAGGCCGCAATAACGTACGGCAGATTTCTTGTTAAGGTGTCCGTTGAAGGATGAGTTACCCTCCAAATTTAGTCAAGAAGAAGATTGTGCAGACGTGTACAACCTAGTGTTATGCCCTAAGATAGATATAAGGACAATGCAAAGAGAGGACTATAAAATTAGAGAAATAATACAAAAGAAGAAAGATAACCCTACTGATCGTGCTCTAAAACCCTATGTGGTAGTTGACGGTGTTTTATATCGAGTCATGAACAAATGTAGGAAACTAGTGATACCGGAAAAGGCTATCCCCGACATCTTACAAGAGGCCCATTCGTCTCCGCTGTGTGGGGGCCACACGGGATTCTCTTGCACGTACTCTAAAGTGAACGAACGTTACTACTTTCCTAACATGAGGAAAATAGTTAAGGAATATGTTCGCTCTTGTGACGAATGTCAAAGTGTGAAAATCCCTCGAGAAAAGAAACAAGGATTTCTTCACCCCTTACCTGTAAAAGAGGAACTATTCTCCCGTTGGAGTTTGGATATTTTTGGCGCGCTACATGGCAGTGCAGGCTACAGTTACATCCTGGTTATGATAGAATATCTTAGCCATTTCGCAATATTAGTACCGCTACGAAACGTGAAAGCTCCTACAGTGCCTAGGGCCATCTTGGACGAGTTAATCATGCGCTTTGGCCCCCCAAAGGATATATTAACGGACAGAGGAACTAATTTACTAGCAGCAATAATGGCCGAACTAAATGACTTATTTGGCATTAAACATGTTTGAACTGCAGCATTTAAACCGTCAACCAACGGGCTGTGTGGGCAATTTAACTCTGTCATTGCAAATTTCCTAACTAAGTACACGGCTAAACAGCCTACCAAGTGGGCGGAATATATCCTATTGTGTGCATATGCTTATAGTGTATCAACCTTCCCTATTAGAAAATACTCCCCATATGAGATTGTCTTTGGTCAAAAGGCAAGATTTCCCACTCAGTTGGACACCCAGTATCAATTTACAAAAATACAGGAACATCAGAAACAACTAAAGTTAATCCGTAAGCTAGCTCAGCAGGCCATGACACAAGTCCAGCAGCGGACTAAATTACGGATTGACCGCACTAGACAACCTATAAAACTAAAGGTTGGTGACTTAGTTTTATGTGGAGACTAACCACCAAAGAAGGATATTTCTCCTAATTTGACACCAAAGTTTATGGGACTGTATTACCTAAGTAGTATTTCTCCCACAAATACCTGTAAAATCAAATTAGTGGCAAACCCTAACCACACTCAGATTGTAACCATCGAAAGGTTAAAGAAGTATTTCCCCCGAGACAAATCACGCGTGCTGGAACTTTCTAGCGATAGTGAGAACAAGGAATGTTAAGTGTATCAGATAGGTTGACCATGAGGTCTAGTCGCCTCAATTTAGACAGACTTATGCCATACCAAAAAAAGGAAAACTTGGAGTATGTTATTTGTTGAGTGTGTTTAATATCTCATATATCGCATAGACCACTAAAAGGTGGAGTACACGTATTTAAACATGACCTCTAGCACACGTACACGGAAACACGTACATACATAGCTATAGATAAAGCCTAAACGTATACATACATATGATCATGTCTCGAGATCCCCTCCCTCAGGATAACTTGAACTCGACCCCAGCAACAGAGGGATGGGTCACTACGGTCAACTCCTGTCACTTTCTCATAATGTTAGTCTCACTTTATCTCACGTATGAACACTGGGTCCCCCTAGGTTTTTTTTCAAAAGCAACGAAAGGATCTCTTTCAAACAGTAAAAATGTAAAATAAAAAAAGTTGCTTCTCCTCTTACTTCCTGGGATGCATTCCCCCTCTCCCCTCGATGCACTAGTAGGCCATGTGTGATAGGCACTCATCTTAGTTCGGCAGCGCTAAGACTGATCTGAGGATCAAACTAGTCCCTTTTAGACTTAGGGCCCTACCATACCAAGTATGTTCGACGCGTCACAGGAACAATTACATCGAGTTGATACCTAAATGAATGTTTTGCCAACATATTGGGATGAATATTTTTTTGTTCGTTTGTGTGAATGTGGCCGGCCACGACTGAGTTAGCCTTCTTTTTCTCCTATAAGACTCCTAATATGCTGACAAACACGGAGAACATATAAGGAAAACAAGTGTTGACATAGCTGAAAGAGAAATTACTATTAGTGATCCCGAACATTTATACATACATGCGTAAATCTCTGTACTACCGCGTATACTCAACTCCGGTTTTAAGTATACTTCGTTGCAGCTGCAAACTCATCATTCACATTACAGGGATCCATCCGTTGCCGACGCCTGATTACTTTATTTCTTTCTTTCCAGGAAACTCGCCGCTGTCCCTCTTCGTGTCTAGGAATGTATTGAACTGGAACATAAAATAGATTCAGTATTGTTGCTCACCTACAAACTTACTTTTACCTATGATACACATGTTAATGTTTACGTTTCGCTTTACATTTGTCCGGGGTTATCTACCCGTAAATGTGAAAAAATAAAAAAGGGGGCTTGGTTCTCCCCGCCCCAGACATTTACATAGGCTCCTTTAACTATGCCCGTTATTGCGTTCCAGGTTATCATCTTGAATCTTGCGTTTTACCATGGCTATGGCACAATGTAACCAAGAAGAGCAAGATCTACCACTCGGTAATGTTAATTCGGTCGCTTTCGCTTATTTTCTGTCCATAGCCGGGGTCACTTTGGACCCCAATCTCTTTATTCCCTATGAATTATCTTTCCTTGTTACTAATGAAACCCCCATGGACGGACCTGTTGTCCATGATTTCGATAATTACCTTCTGCTTACTCCTTTTTCTTCCACAGCCGACCTATCCTATGCTAACCAGCTACGTATAGCAATACACGAAGCGTCCACTCACACCGCCTTTAATGCTGGCCATCACCTCTTAGAGGATGTAATGGAGAGGCTAATGACTCATGTCCCTTATGGGACGGTCATTTTTATTTACGGTAAGGCCGCCACCGAGTTGCTCCATGTCAAGCTACCTAAGCGCCTGTTTATGGACCTGGCAGTGGTGTTCCCCAACCCCTGGCACCATTGGCTCGCGTATCCGGAGTTGGGGATTGACTCTACCTGCCCGGTGGTGGCACATCATGGAATCGACCCCACGGGCACCTCGTACATTAATTGGAATCTTCCTTCCTCTAATCCCTGTAACTGGGATCCGGACTCGGGGACCTCTGGGGTGTACCCTACCCAGTCTCGCACCCGGGACCATTTGCGCACCAGATGGGTATGACCCCATTGTCTGGTGACAGGTGTAATTTGGGGGGCGCCATTGCAGTCCCCACCCGTTATGCAGTCCCACTACTGGTCAGTGCGCATGCTATACCATTGAACCAGTGTGTCCTTGCAACCGCTTCTGAGGCGAATAAATCAGACACCTCACATGAATGGACCAGACCTACCACTAAACACGGACGAAGCGTCCAGGGATATTGTCCATGGCGTGGTTGTCGTACCCAACTGGTACTCGTTAGGTACGGCCAGCTTCCTCCCCCTTCCTTCTCCCTCCCTCTCTCCTACAGCATTATTTTTTTGTGTGTTAATGCTACCTTCTCTTTGCCAGAGGCGCTCATATTTCTCTAGCATTAATATGAGCTTTTGTCTGCTCTCCCACTTCGAGCGCTACAACTTTCACCTGCCTTTGTGTACTCCACCGATAACTTGCCCCGTTTGTTTTTTAAGCCTATTTAGCGATTATTTTTTTTAATTTTTTTTCCGCGTAGTTCAGGCGGGAAGCGTATTAAGTTTTAAAAAATAAAAAAAATAAAAAAGGTAGAAATACGCCTTAGTCTCTGTCATGCTTTTTCTTCTGCTGCTGTGAACACCATATATATACGTGCAACTTTCCTGCGCCCCTTCTGGACGAACACAAGTGAACTTATGCTGCTGTAAAATTGCTAAGTGATTGAGAAAACGGCGATGTACTAGCATACTGCTCATATTGTACATAATGCATTTACAATTATATATGTATCGTCCATTTTTTTCAAGAATGTAAATAGCTACCTGTGTACTATACTACGCTACCTATAGTTAGTAAGATTACGCTACTTTTAGTTATGTTCAACCCAGGTCGAATTATGATCAAGTATTAACAGTTATGCTCATTAAAGCTGATGCTCATTCTAGCGTAATATTTTCAGTTATGAGGACATTAATGATATTTATCAAAATAATTGGTAGTATCATACTGTATCACAATCTCTTGTTCATTGTGGCAAACTGAACTTAAGTATGACGACTTCTTGATCCCATTGCTAACATTCGAGTTAAATAGTTACAGACACCACATATTTTAACACTTTATCAAGGATGGTAAATAGTTAAACATGTTAGCTGATCTATTGCTAGTAAAACCATTAATGTTAGTATACTTATTGTTAAGGCTACCATATGTATTAAGTAAGAACATTGGGTGTAGATCGAGGCCCCAATTTTTTTCTGTCCTCCCTGCATTGGGTAATGGGCTCGAACCCGTTACTAGTTCAATTATTGTAACTAACTTGATTCTATTACTTATCGATATGTTATGTGAAGTAACGGTTACATAAATAACATCATTGTGTGCTATAGTGACTTGCTAGATGTTGTCTTATCACTACACCACTATATTCGTGTTATTCAATCATCCCTGTATAGCTGCCTTGATACAAGTTTAAAATTTCGCTTGGTTTGATCAGTAACCAGATTAAATTTTGTAGTTTTTCATAATTTGGAATAAATTATCACTTTTAGAAATAGTGGTCTATAAACTCACATGAAAAGGTGATGTAACAATGTGGAAATCTACCTTTTTTTGTGGTATTTGACATCCTGGGTTTCCAGTTTTACACATACTTTTTTGATGGCAGCTCGAAAATGGAGTTATGATAGTTCACTTTGATTTCAGACAGCTTAATTACTATTGATGCATCATATATATATATATATATAGCATTTAACTTTTATTACTTTGATCTGGTTACATGACAAGAAGCAAGGACATTTTTATCTTATATCAGAAATCTTCAATTCTGAATTAACATGACAGAATTTATTAATTAAGACATCTTTATTCACTTTATGTAGTATATCCCTTTCATACTGCATTACCATAAAAGATTGAAGGTTGTCTTGCCCGAGGTTCGCCCTTAAACCTTATTTAATAATGTTGAGTTTCAAAAAAGGCTGGTTTACAAATTTCTTTTTACATGTGTAAGAGGGATAGAAGGAGGAACTTGTATAATTTTAAAGAGGTATGTATAACATAAGGCATACATGTGACATTCATATATAATTTTGAACGCACACGTGAGGCAAGACTTGCAAGCTTACTTTGATTTCCTACATCCCTGGTTCAATATCGCTTCACCATGCTGATTCTTCATACTCTCACCTTATATATTCAATATCATATTCACTCAGAAATATCTTCTTGCGATGTTTTGGACTAAATATCTGCATAAAATCTTAGTTCTTCGATAGTTTTCCCTTTATCTGTGCCACTGATTTTGTTCATTGCATTTGAGGGTAGTTCGTCTTTTCAATCAGAAATCCGCCTTGGATCGAAACACACCAAGTCGTGGTAAAGGTTTTCGTGTTTCGAAAACCCGTTAGACACACTTAGAATGTTTTTTTAAAGAATATCACTGAAAACACACAGTCTGAAAGTTTTCTCTTCAGTATTCTCTGATTTCTTGACATGCCAATTCAGATCATGCAACGATATTATATATTTGTGAATTACTTCCATTTTTCTCGTAGCTATTTTGGGTAAAGTTACTACTTAAAAGTGCACAATCTGTTGTTAAGAAAAAAAATATAGAATATATGTTGATTTTAGATAGATAATTTGTAATTGTGGTTACAGTGATAAAATAGCATTTTTGTTTCGGTTTCCTATGGCAACTGGTAATTATTAATGGAGATTACAGAATAAAAAGTAGTTGTGGTGAATGTGATGTACCTAGTTTGAAATTTATGCAATCACTAGTTATTACAAATATACGTATAAATTGAGGGTGCCTGATAGTAGTAACTTATCTTAGTATTCAAATGGGGCTAATGTGACGAAAAATACGTTTAATTTAATTATAATGTGACAATCGAACGATTACATTCTACGAAAAGAAAAGTTTTACACTATCGCAAGGAAAGGTAGGCACAGTTTATATGATTTAATCACAGCAAAACGCATGCCTCCTCCTGGTTTCTTCAGCACCTACCCCTCTCCAACTCCCTACTACCCCTACAACCTCCCGCTACGCGCAACATCTAATCTGCTACGCTCCTTGTAGATTACAAGGACACTCTTTTTGTTAACCACGTAAATTCTGCGTGGTCAACAACTCAGTTTCAAAACTGGAGCGCACTAATTGATGCAACATACATATTTTGTATTTTGTATCGAAGCACTATGAGAATCGTCAAAGTAATTTAAATGATATTTTTATTACTTGTTTATGGTAATGAACAATTTGTTAAACAGTCACTTTATATTTTAACTGAGTGTGACGTGAAAAGTCACAAAATATCTAAATTGTATGCGAGGTGGCAATAATATCATCACATGGCCGAAAATGATTCGCGTACTACTTTCCTAGTGTAATCATTAGCAAAACGAACTCACACCTGCGGAACTATTTGCAAACAAGCAAACGGAGTGAAATGAATAGTATATACCCAGTCAGGAATGTCCAGAGGATTAGTAACTGTATTCGCATCAATAGTAACTGTGTTTAGGCGCAGAACTCAACTTTAAAAAACTTGAAACCAGAAACGTAATGACTCGACATAATGATCTTACTTTTCTCCAGACCCTATTATGTTTTCACCTTGAATTTACCATAAAACCATTGCCTTCAGCTATCTTACAAACACACAAATCTTAAACGATAAGGTAGGTACATACTCTTTACATCTCTTATACGGTACAGCTTCTATACAGTATTCATACAGTATACGGTACAACTTCTACACAGTATTCATCTTAACTTCTTCTTCCGAAACTAAACGCAGCGAAATGATAGTTATTTCATAATAAGTTACTAGGTTTGGAAACACCTGCTCGAAACACAGGTACCGTAGTGAGTCATCAAATTTGCCAAAAGGCCATTTTATAACTTTTACCTTTGTAAGAAAAAGTTTAATCGAAAATTTCTGATTTAGCCCTACACATCCGGGATAACAATGGTACCAACTTGAATTAGTATATGAAAAATTGAACATTACCTTTCTGGCCGAACTGAATTTAAATTTTTTGTTGTTAATTGTTGGAAGTGATTAGAGTACGACGCGCAAGTCTCCTGAACCACTATTTTTCTTAGCGTTTCTATATTCCTTTCAAATTCAGGATCTTCTTCTACTGCTAATTCTGATTTCACTCTATCAACGTTTAGTTTCACATCCAAAGAACACATAGCTGTATCATTGTCCATTGTTTCCTCTCCTTCCGTTGTAGATACTATTAACTTATTGTTGTCAGTCATCAGTTCCAATGACCACCCTTTCCCTTCGAGCGGATCTTCCTGAGGTAAGTCATAAGCAATTTCTTCTTTGCATATCAATTCCAACTTAACAGACGCCTCACTAGCAATTGTGAATTGAAATATAATAAGAATTTAACACTGTTCTTATACTTTCCTTATATTTTATGTTGCCAGTGTTAATAAAATGGTTTACAAGAACGTTCACAAATGCAACTTTATATTTCAAATCTTATTCTTCTGATTTTGCTTATTTACTTAGCCACGATCGCTCTCTCGGCAAATGTTTCTTTGTTTGTAGCAGCCGGAGGTAAGGCAAATGGAACCCGGATGTATACTGTTTTAGTTCAGACTTCATTCAAGTGAGATCATTTGCGCTAGTGTCGCTCACTCTCACATACCGGTTTTCTCTTGTTTCAGAATGTATCCATCCATCTTTATCGTTTTAGCGGGAATAGCAAATCCTGTATTTCTGTATGCCATTGCGGTTTGATTGACTGTCGAACTCTCGTTTCGTATACTAATTTTATTTAATATACGTGCTATTATTGCTTCAAGTGCTACTTTTGTATTGTGACTTCTTCCGCGACTTAAGAAGGTTAGTGCGAACAATTTAATATTTTAACACGATTTTTCCACTTGAGAACAATAACTGGTCGTGGCTTTTGTGTGTATGTGTAAGCGTCTCGTGGAATAAGACGTTGATTTTCGGTGCCATTTGATAACAGTCACTACCATCACTCACGCACCTACTGTAACTATTGGAGACAAACTTAGAGATCTCTTGCCCCAAACACTACACATTTGCCACCACACAACCCAGGGCTGATTTTAAGCAACACGAGCGATGTCATTCTCTTCAATGTTGCCGTACTTCCGTAACCTTTCATAAACTGAACAAAATTCTGCATTAAAAAAAGCAATAAATGGTAGATAAAATAAAGGGACAATAGAGGGAAGTAGCAACGTTTATTTTCAGGTAACGGGGTCATAAATATCTAACAAATATCTCAAAGAACAGAAGGGAAAGTTTTGAGGACTTTCCAGATTTCATGAAAAAAGCATCTTTAACTGTGTCTGCTAGTATTCCAGGTCAGACAAACACTGCCCTTGTAAGGATACCATAATTCCAGTATGATACGCCAGGTGGCAGCACCGAATCGAAAATGGGTGGATATAAAACGAATAACTTTCTGTAATTTTTAGCAAGTACCTAGGTATATAGTACTACGCAAGTGCGCCCATTTCTCTTTAAATTTGGTGGTGGGGGGTCACTCACACCCAGAAGGTATATACTGTATATGAGGATGTTAAGACAAATTACATTCAAATTATGCAAAATATTACATATTCATAAATACACTAGGAGGGCCCCATTAGCTTTGGAGGGCCCCGGACCCACAGGATTGGCGCCCTTGGTACTACGCCAGAAAAGTAATCAATGTTTCGAGATGTTCGTTCTTGATCAGATCGCCATCTAAACTTATACCGTTCGAATTGATTTGAAGACTTATTTTTTAATAATACTGAACATATCTACAGCAAACGATTATACTATGTAATATATTTTACATACAAATTACTAATAACGCAGATAAATCTTAGTAGGTATTCATATATTTAAAAAGTGATTCAGGAATTAATAGCCTTTACGATCAACGACCACCACAATAAAATTGTGTTTCGTTGGAGTTTTCTTTTCAAACCATGTAAAACATTTAAATTGCGGAAGGGTTTTTATGCTGCTTTGATTGAAGTTCCTTAGTCTTCCTTTTCATTTTTTTAACTTTTCCTTTTACCTTAGTTTGGTTGATTAGATATTAGTGTCCTTTTCAGCAACCAGGCTGTATAAGACGTAGATCCACATTTTAACGTGCAAAGCAAACCGCACGAATGCACGCTGGGAATTATGCCTGCATGTAATTAGTCCCCTTCACACTGAATTTAAAATTATTTTAATGTCAACATTTTGACCATCATTTGATCAGGTATGATCAACCATTTCTGACGTTTGATCAGTTTTATTAACATAAATATAAGCTTCATTTAGTAGCGGCCTAGCATGTAGTGAGCCCCCCTTCACAGCGATTAACAATTTCCAACGTTTAATCAACTTTACTAAGAGTTACAAAGGTTAGAAAAGGGGCTAGCCCATTCTCCTACATCTCCGATTGGACTCTTTATTATGCTAATCGCTTGACCATCGTTTGATCACGTATGATCAACCATTTCTACGTTTGATCAGTTTTATTAACATAAATATAAGCTACATTTAGTAGAGGCCTAGCGTGTAGTTAGCCCACCTTCACAGCGATCAACAATTTCCAACGTTTGATCAACTTTACTAACAGTTACAAACATTAGAAAAGGGGCTAGCCCTTTCCCCTACATCTGTGATTGGACTCTTTATTATGCTAATCATTTGATCATTGTTTTATCAGGTAGGATCAACATTTTCTAACGTTTGATCTGCCTTAAAACATAAATATAAGCTATATTTAGTTTGGTGTTAACTACACACTAGCAAACTTCACGTCAGATTCGAAATTTCTTAATGCTAACCGTATGATCCTGATTTGATCAAGTTTGAACAATAATTTCCAACGTTTGATTGACTTCACTTACAGATATAAAAAGTAGAAAAGAGGGACTATATATCTATCAGATCAAACGATGAATCGCTTAAAACCGTTACCAATTTGATTTATTGAAGATCAAACGACTTACATTGAAAATTGTCGAATTTAGCGTAACCAGAGAGGAATAGCTGGTGAGTACTTAACTCTTTTCTGAAGGTAGCATATATGATATGTCTGTCTATTAAATCAATCACGTGCTGGAAATCATTAATTAAATCTAAATAAATAAACACCTTATATCTCCTGTTTACATATTGATCGAATGAACCTAATCAAACTATTTGTAGAACTAACATATTCTTAAGCCCGATTACTAAAACCAACGAATATTTCTGTCAGTAATGTCGATCAAAATCTGCAAATTGTTGAATAAGTCTGGACAAAACGAATGTTAAACGTACGATGTGATGAAGTGTTGAATCTAGTGTTGCCACCGAGACGGAATTTGGTGCAGTTTCGATTTGAAAATATCGTGAGAGAGCTGTCTCGTCTAGAAGAGTCTTTTTTACTCTTGGAAGTGACCTGTCTCGTCTCGTATTTCGTGAAGAGAATTCTGTTTCAACTCATGTAACTGGTGCATACGAGCCATTTAATGGAATTTTTTTCTTTGCCAATCGATACATAGATATTTTTCAGATTTGATCAAACAATTTCTATCTTTGATTGGCTCCTCTTACTTAGACATGAGCCGGCGTAGGTCAAGGGTAATCCTCTGTATTCATTGTATTAAATATTTGAGAATGTCAAATAATATATCTTACTTTAATCAGATTTGTTCAGCCATTTCCGACGTTTCACCAATACCCTAAAACCCAATATAGTCTTTTTTATTAGGAAGATAAATTCATGCTAGCACTCTCAATTTAATACCAGTTCTTTTTTCCTTAGTTAGTCGATACATCATAGTTTCATCAGACCTCTTGCCGAGATATAAGCGGACGAAAAAAGGGGCTCAGCATCCCATATCCATCGGGTGAGCACTTGATGACGGCTATCGGTAGGTATTTTTTAAAATCAGATTGGATCAGCCATTTCCGATGTTTTATCAATATCCCAAGACCAAAACTGTCCATTTTTATATTTTCGAACTTTGCATTGCATCAGTGTTGGAAGTCTTAAAGAACTGTCTTGTTCGTCTGTCGACAGGCATCAAAGCAAAAATGTTAAAATGTGTCAAGAACTTTTTTTGCCAATCGATTTAACGTCCCAAGAAAAGTTTACATCTCTTCCGTGAACGAATTATTCCCAGAAGCGACAGTCCCATTAGCGACAGAAACTGTTATCTGTCCTATGAAGGACCGACTCATTTACATTGAAATGATGGAAGATGATATGATTCCATCTCGTAAAATATGTTTGCCTCCGTTATTAGCGCCCGAACAACCTTGGTATGAAATACGTACGTGGCAGTGATATTGTTAGTCAAATATATTTTTCCTCTACTGTTTCTGTAAATATATTTTTTTTTAATTTTGAATTAGGTTCGACATAAAACATATCAAATAACTCAACGAGACAAAAGGGGTATTTCCATGAAAAGTGTATTCCTAAAGGTAAAACAATCCAAAAGGTAAACAAACTCTTTGGACTACCATTCCCCTATTGTAAGCTACTAAAACGTAAACTAGTTGCTTAATTTGCCTTTCTTTCTTGTTATGACTTCTACGTAAAAGCCTGTCTTGAAGCAATCTGATATAATCCCTAATAACTAGACGAATTGTAAAGTCATGCGATAGATTTGTAACTTGTGTAATAATTTCTTCGAATACACCGTGTTTTTAGATTTCTTTGATATCCTCAAGTGGTTAACACCTTTTTTCCCTGGGCACCCGATGGGAAGGCAGGAGTCGTCCCCCTGCCTCATAAAAATGTATACGTAATATAGCAAACCACGTATATTAAATACCAGATATACCAGCCCTGATACAGCAACCATGGAGATGCCCCTCCCTAGAAAATTTTCTTTGGGCGCCCATATCTCTTTCTGATTATTTTCTTATGCCATAAACATATTCACTCTAAACTTATGCTCCATATCATTTTAACATGAAATTTTTAATTATATTAGAATCATACATGGCTACAAGAAGGCGGAGCTACTCTAAATATTTAGTTAGTTTTCACCTTGATAGAGTCAATGTATTCATATAAATTAATTCAAAAGTATAATATTAGGGAAAACGTATAAAAGATTGTTAATATAATGAGAGCGTTCTCACGTATTCAATTCAGGTAGAGCGAAATATTTCACAGTACATTTTCTTCGGTTCTAAATCACATTAGCATAAAATAAGTTAAAGAAGAGGGGACCTTATCTCCTTCCATAATCTTAGTATGAACTAATCGGTGACTCATATGACGTTAATAGATCGAATCGGTTGCTCATTGGACAGCTAACCGTTCCTGTCGCTAATAGGGCTGTCGCAAGTGGGAAGACACCCCGTGAACACTCTATTCAAACCAGCCGTAATTCAAATTAACCATTTCCGGTTTCGGCGTTTATCGCCGTAGAACAGAAAAAAAAAGGTAACAGATAGCGAGAAGCCAATTTTTGCAAAAGATTTAGGGGACAATCCACAAGATACAACTAAATCAGGAAGTGTTTTAAATTTAATATTGCTTCTGGTTCCAATACTGATTTCCCTAGAGTAAAAACGTAAAGATATGGAAATGCGATTGTCAAAAGAATAGGTTCCATCTTCAACGTTGACTTTTAAACCGGAAGTGGTTGAAATTAGCAATTTCAAGTTTCATCACTGATCGCCATAAAACAAAAATGGTAATAGATAAGCACAAGAGGTTTTCTGCAATTGATTAAAGGTCTCAAGAAAATATATAAGGAAAGGCGTTGTACCTTTGAAACAATGTACCTTGGAACACCTGTGCTTTTCTAGAAATCAAAGCTATCTAGGTGCAGTTGTTAAAATTCGTTTGAAAGATTAAATGAAAAAAAGCACTACAAACTGGTTTGGCTGTTGTTTACTGAGTGTTGTGCCGAGCAATGTTCCTTTTAATTTTTTCCCCCCCAAAACGAAGATTTTTTGTAGTTACCTTTTGAATTTTGTGCTCTTCGGTTTTTGCAACTTGTGATATTTATTTGTCCAAACTTGGGGTAGAATCATTCGCGAATACAGTAATATTTTTAGTTTTAACATCTGTTCAATATTTAAGCTAGTGGAGAACTTTTTTCATAATGGTGACCCTCTTATACCTATGAACAATAATTCATCGTGTACTTTTGAACGATAAGTAACACTGTTTAAAGCTACACAATGTAAGTAGTTGAAAGAATTGATATATCTTATATAGGTTAGGTTAGGATATAAAGTTATTAATTATAATTTTAAGTAGTTTCTATATATTCGCTTGTTGTATAACATAATGTTAAGAGTTGTATATGCTCAACTTTATTATTCACAAGTTTTTGGTAGAACTTCTCTTCAATTTTTAATTCAGTTAATAAAATTTCAATTCTGGTGAACGTTTTATAGCTAAACCTTTTATTGCAATTTATAACTGTTAATATTTACGACTCTTTTTTATAATATTGCCTCAGAAACGTAATTTTCAATTTGTTCAAAGTTACAAGAGGGTCTCTTCAATGGAACACGACCATAATGTACCTTTGAACAAAATGGGTATGCTCTTGTTATATTCTATAAAAGCTAATGTAATTATGTAACACGTTTAAAATTAATCCTATCTGATAGCAAAGAGATGGGTCTTCAAATATACGACAAAAACTGGGGGAAAAGTGCTGAATATTAGCACCAAATTTTCAAAGACTCTAAAAGTGTTCACAGGTACATCATCTTTCCCTCATAGCCTTCATTGTTAGCAGTGTTGTAAACATCGGCGCTGTTCCAAAAGGAATAATATTATACGATTCCATGTCAGAAGGGCCCGGACAAAAGGGCGAGGACAGAAAGGCCCGAGTCAAAACGGCCCCGCGTCAAAAGGGCCCCGGTCAAAACGACCCCGCGTCTAAAGGGCCCGGTCAAAACGGCCCCGCGTCAAAATGGCCCGTGTCAAACGGTCCCGGGTCAAAAGGGCCCCGCGTCAAAAGGGCCCGGGTCAAAAGAGCTCCGGGTCAAAAAGGGCCCTGCGACAAAAGGGCCCGGGTCAAAGTTCACCGCAACAAAAGGGCCTGAGTCCAAAGGGCCCCGCGTCAAAACGGCCCCGCGAGAAAAGAGCCCGGGTCAAAAGGGCTGCGTCAAAGAGCCCGGGTCAAAAGGGCCCTGCGACAAAAGGGCCCTGGTCAAAAGGGCACCACAACAAAAGTCCCTGAGTCCAAAGGGTCCCGCGTCAAAACGGCCCCGCGAGAAAAGGGCCCGAGTCAAAAGAGCCTCATGTCAAAAGGGTCCCGCGAAAAAGGGCGGAAATCCCGGGTAGAAATAGTCCCACGGCCAGAAAGCCTGAAATCAAAACTGAAGTGGAAATCAAAGATGCACGAGGGGATAGTGCCACCTTAGTAAGTAGAAGTGATTGTCCAACAGAAGGAAGAATATCAGTGGTTATTAGAGACAAAAAGGAAACTTGAATGGTGATCTTAATTTTGTTTGGTTGCTGTTTGTTCTGGAACAATCCCTATCGCTTAAGTCGTTTCTCGATGAAAGTTTGCTTTCAACCGCGTCTCTCTGAGTTTGTAGACGTGGTAGACCCGGTTCGATTCCCGGCGGGATCTCATGTGGTTCGAATTCCACGTTACTCAGTAGGTCCACATCTCATACAGCCTCGCTGCTGAAAGGGATGCTAAAGTGAAAATCATATCATACCATATCTCTAAGTTTGTATTCTCGAGACCTAGCCCAATCAGACTATTTATTAATTACTGTTCCCTTAGTTCTAAAATTCAATTTCTGCCCCTGAATCAAAGTAGAAAAATACGTATTATATGAATAATATTATCTTGAAAATGTTTCTTTAATTTTGGTGTAAGAACATACATGTGGATCTCCATACATGGTTAGTCAAAAGTATTGGGACAGAACAATAATAACGACACGCGTGGACGGGGGAAAATCAAATGTTGCAATTGGTGTTATTGCAAAAACTGCATTGGCTGGAGTGTGGTCACCGTTGAAGCCATTTTGAATTACACTATATTGCGGATCGTACATTTTTTAATGGAAAAGGTTATGATCTTACACTTTAGTTTAGGCTTTATATTTCCACAAATGTGAAGCTGAACTAATTTTTGACACATTACTATTTGTTTATGAGACAGGGTGTTTGACATATGTATCTAATAGAAAAAAGTATCATAACAGGGCAGTAAGAAAGAGACAAATGGACAAAGGAAAAGTAAATGTTACAGGTTGGTATTGGTGTTAAAACTGCGTTAAATGATCATGGCACCCAACTTGAATTCAGCATATTATATACCATAAAATATTTTCAAATAGACAGGGGTACTTGAGTCACATAAATTTAGGCTAGAATCTTGCTACAAACGATAATCTGAATTAGGGATGCGCACGAGACAAGATTTGAAGCTGTCTCGTCTCAAAAATGTACTGTAAATGTGATGTCTCGACTCGAAAAATGTGCATTTTTCTATTGGAAGAGCTGTCTTGACTCGGATATTCTCAGGAAAATTCTGTCTCGACTCGTCTCGTGTACGCGATAGTGTGTGCTAAGTTTGACATTTGTTTCTAGTAGAAGAAAGTATTTAGACAGGTGTAGCGTCGAGAACCCGTAAGGGATCGAGTTCAAGCGAAACCACCGGTAGGACTTTTCGAATAACATTCTGATCTTACTAAGGCTACTCCTATCCTTGCGTAAAAGGCAAAAGCTCGTCAAATAGTCGCTTCCTCAATCTCACAAAATATTACGAGGTTCCTGGGACAGTGTCAAAGCAATAAACACAATCAATACAAATAAATAATAGTTCTCTGGATCATACCGATAGCAGTGGTTTGAACATGGAGCGGTGTGATTTATGATACTAAGCCTGAGGCTACGGCCTCAGCAAGTGAAGGGGTTCGTTCAATCTAAGTGTGGCGCAATGAATCATTAACCCGACAGAGGTTATATTACAATATTACTGAAGGATACTTAGCATTTAACTGTCCGCCGTGTTGTCAACTTAGACACATTAATAGTTAATTAAATATCTAATAATATCTATAATTAAGGTGGGGTCACACTAGTGGCGAATAGAAACACTTCCAGGTTTTGTACATCAAAAGAGGGGAGTTCAAACACATCCCGATATCAATGATTACATCACGAGGGGCGGACTAAACAATAAAGTAAAAGTGCGCCTCGTTAGCATTGAGAGGGTTCAAGCAAATGGGCAATTTCAGCTCGAGAATAATTGAACGACCAATCGATTAGAACCAATGATCATTTTAACTCAATTAAGTAATTTACTAGGTCTTAAGAATATTCATTTATGTACTAAGTATTAAGCTAATTTAGGAAGCGACTCCCCTTGGTTAAATGAATTACTACATTACAAATACCATATTGAAAAGCCGCAAGGATAAGAAGATGGTTCGTCGAGAGGAACAAAAGAATAAGGAACACATGATTTACACTAAGAGGCACTTTCCTACCCAAGCCCTCTTACACTATTCACTGGCGACACACAACACTACTGCAAATCAAATTACACGAGTTGGTCACAGGTGCCGTAATTAACTCACTCACTACAGTAATCTCTTGAAGTTGGAAAACTAGGAGCGGAAGTTGATAGCCCGAGCGGATTGGCTGAAAGATGTTAGTTCTTACCTGTAGGTGGATGCAGAGAAGAGGTCGGCAACAATCTTGAATTACCAGGCCCAATGGCAGTCCCTTGAAAGGGGGACGGGAGTCCCCAGAAGCTGACAGAACTACAATCTAGACTACTTGTAGATTCACTCTCACGACGATCCACCGTAAGGTGGCTTACCACTTAATCGCAGTGTGTGGTCTTAGCGGAGGCGTCTCTCTACATCTAAAGAGAGGTTGGGAGTTTCTGTTGGTCTGTTATAGTAATAATAATACGAAAGTACTACGAGTGTGTTGCGATAGATTTATTATCAGAGAGCTCAGTTTCCCTACAGACCATAATATGAAACAGTAAAAAAATCACTATCGAGTCACTAATTAGATTGAAGCTAAGATCACAGGTTTACAAATACATGATTTTTACTTCTCAGTATGGCGTCTCAGACAGGAGATATCAAGAAACAATTCCACGAAATTAGGGCGAAGTAATTAATTTAATCTACAGAAGAATTCAAGTATTGAGTAAGTGTACGACAGCTCTCTGGGTGAGCTAGTAAAGGAAGAATACTTACTCCGCCTACGCACAATATGAATTCCAAAAGGTTGGCGTGGAAATGGTCATCACGCCAGGTACTTGACACAGCACTTTTTAGTCTTTCAAACTTCACTATACAACACTAAGTCCAGAAGTACTTAATTACCACTAACATAGCTTAAGGTCACTCTGCAAGGAGTGAGGGGGCGCCCCCACCGAGGGGGAAGAGAAAGCACGGACTATGTGCTCATCGCGTCGTTTGGTGGTAATGAACCTCTTGAGAGATCATCCCCGAGGTTTTATGTGTCGAGCTTGGGTGTCTCAATCTTACACCAGATTGTGCAGTCATTAGAAAAATTTCTGTAGAAGCTGATTGGAAGTAAATGATGTAATGGTTTGGAACACTTGGTGAATTCTGATTGGCTAAAGGTGATCTCATGCTACTTATGATAGGCGCGCGACATTTCTGATATCTATAGAGTTTCCAAAACGCACACACCTTCACAAAAAAATACAGACATGGATTCCAACTAGAACCAGTTAAGATTACACAACATTATACAAAAAAAGGGGTGACACAAACCTCTTATAAGTGCTCGGTTCAAAGGTCAGTCTAGCAGCTGCGAAAGTATGAAGTCAGCGTTAATATAGAATCTGGAGTAATATCAGAACTAAGATTCTAAGAGGGTTTGGTAACATTAATTTCAGACTGTCATCTCGTAGTTGTTCGCTAGAATTGGGTAGGGTGTCTGGAACTGAAATGCGACAGACATCTCTGAATACCTATTGTCTTTACAAGAGTTTTAAGAAATAAAGTAGTTCCTCTGGATTCGTAAATGAAGAAGTTTGAGAATAAGTCTGGGCGATACTCACAAAACAATTGATTTAAACAAATTCTCGTAGGTTATACAGGGGAGAACTTGTCGTGGAGTACAGGGTATTTGCAAAAACACAGCAAAAAGTTTGGTCGTAATTTTAGTTACGACACAGGTAACTAATAAATAGTACTTCATTGTGTTCTTAACGTTTCTGCTCGTTTGCTTGCGTTTGTAAAATATTGAGAAGTTACCACATATGTATATCATATTTTAATAGTAAGTATATTTGTGATTAATTGTTACTTTACGACTATAAAGCAATAGAACGCTTTTAATGTGCAGTTTCGAATATTTGGTAGAGCTCAACGTCGTTCAAATAGCAGTGGGTGATAACGATGTTTCTTCTGGTCAGTGTATTGTACCATGTAGAGTTAATACGGGAAGGATATAATGGTAGAATTGCTAGAAAGAAACCATGTATTACCCAAATTAAGAAATATAAGATACTTAAATTTTCTAGAGCTTTTGAAAATAAAGCCAAAAACTGGTGGGAATGTTTTTATCGACGAATTTAAGTTAAACCTGCATGATGGTAGAATAATAGTGTTTCGACAAGTAAATACAGAAATAAATGTCAAGAACTTCCAGCCTGCTTTAAAATACAGAACAAATATATCTTAACGAATCTTAGAAGGAGTTCTAATTTTATCAAGATATTGATCCCAAACAAAGTATATGTTGTAAAGAAAAGATTGCTTTAAAACTGCCCAAAAGTTCGCTAAACCCCACCATAAAGTACCGGCTTTAATCCCATTGAGAATCTTTGGAACGAATTGCAACGTAAGGTCAATATATACGAGTTACGGTGAAAGAAGGTTTGAGAAAAGCATTACATACAGATTGAAACAATATTTCCCCACTCTACACCAGGAAAATTGTAACAACGATGCCGAAATGCTTAAAGAAAGTTATAAATCATTGTGTGTTTGCTATTAAATACTAACTGTATTAACTGGGAGGGATAAAATAATTTTAGAGGACATTTTATAGTAGTTTTTTAAATAATATCTGAATATTTATGTGATCAACAGTGTCCACATCCCCATTCAATGTAGCTTTGCAACAACACATACTTGAAACATTTGCTTTTCCTCCGCCACATTATTATTTTATTGTCCTGATACTTTTGTCTATTACACACTAATGTCAAACATAGCACACTTTCCTCGTAAAAGAATGAGGATTGGTAAATAATGAATCATATTCTCGTTTGTAGGAAAATTCAATCCTAAATTGATGTGCTAAACATACTCCTTTTCATTTAAAAATATTATGTGGTATCCAGTATGGCGAATCTAGGACAGCTGTCATTATGTCCACGCCCTCACTCAGTGCAGTTTTCGCATCAACCTGCAACCTTTTACTTTTCTACGTCTACGTGTCTCTTTGCCTGTCCAGATACTTTGGTCTACTAGATAGAAATGTCAAACGTAGCACCCTATATCGCAAACGAATGAAGATAGATTTTAAAAAATGAGTTCTTCTTCTCATCTGTGGGAACATTGTAGCCTACATTTATGTGTCAAACCCACCTCTTTCCACAAAAGATATTGTGTGATATCAAATATCGCAGAATACACCATCTGCAATATTTACTTTACCTCCGTCCACGCGTATCGTTATTACTGGTCTGTCGTAACATTTTTACTAACCCTATATTTTTTTCCACATGTGTGTTCTTTCAACACAAATAAACAGGTATGTCCACGTAATAATTTTCATCTAATAAGTATTTTTATACTTCTGAAGTTTTGCAGGCTATAACTCAGATTTCTTGACGTGGGGCCTTTTGTTAGGGGGCCCTTTTGACCGGGGCCCTTCTGACCAGGGTCCTTTTGACTCAGGCCCTTATGACTAAGGTCTTTCCGTCTTCGCCCTTTTGTTCGGGCCCTTCTGACGTGACACCGGTTATAGGATAGGAAGAGATCATATACAAAGGTACAACAGTTATTTAATGCTACATTTTCCGATCGTAACCCAATTTCAATGTCAACTTCCTAAGAGACCATTGAATGTTTTGCAGAAAGGTACCACATGCGATCAGGAAGGCCGAAACAATGTAGCAATTTGGCAGTTTCTTTTAATTTACAATCTTTTTTGGAAATTCCGCATTCATTGATAACCAGAGTTGCTAACAAGCTAGGTGTTTCCCAGAGTTCAGCGCAATGAATTTTTGTACACTATGCTCTTTATGTAAAGTGATTCTGAAGTATGATTAGTACCATACTAAAGAGTTCTATTAACATACGTTAATTGCAGTAGTCAAACCTTTAGTATGACACTAATCATACGTCAAAACGACTCTGCATAAGGCGGTATAAGTTGAAACCCTAGGACAATGCGTTTAGTGCATGAAATAACGGAAGACGACTTTGATCACCGCATTGAGTTTTGCGAAGTAATGATATGAAATATCGGTGACAGCAATATTGTCGTAAATGACATGGTATTCTCTGGTAACTTTCAGACTGTCAGTTTAACGTCCCACATTATGCCCTTTAGGATGACGATGATTAAAGCAAGTGAATGAAGGCAAGAACGGGTGAAATCAAAAGGAAACGAGGGTACCCCGGGAAAACTCACCTATACAATATTGTCCATCACAACATTACTTGGCCGGGAATCGAACCAGTAGTCCTACACACCAGAGCTAAGCGTTCTACCATTGAACCACCGTGCCCCTCCCTCCGAACATAGCACACACTATTTCTACAAGTGCTGATGCAATTCAAAAAATGCGAAAATAATGTCTGCCGGCTTTTCTTCTTTAGAAATTAGAAGTTACGGTGAGGAAGAATTGCAGTAATAGAAATCGGGACCAGTTAAAAACAGTGAGGTAGCCTCATTTTGAAGAAATCTTCGCGATATTTTCCTCATTGACGAAGGTCTATATCACTTGTTTTTGAGTTAAAGAAGGAAACCTCGAGTAAGTGATTGTGACACTCATAAGGAACATCTCCTTATACGAGTATTAGTACGAGTTTTTTGTGTATAGTCTTACATGCAATTCTTTCAACTAGCTAATTGTTTAGGCGGAAAATGAAGTGACGAGCTGGGTAAGCGTTTAGCGCATTGAACTTATATTCGGCGGACCCGCGTTCAAATCTCGGTCAGGTTCTAACTTTTTCAAATGTTTCAATTTCAATTTCAATACATACTCAGTGTGACAAGCAAGATTTTCTCTCCTCCAGAAAGAAAAAAGAATGTTGGAACGAGGAGAATTGAAGAAGGTCTCTTAATGAAGGCAATCATTTACTAACTTATTTCCAGCAATTGTTCTAGATTAGATATTTTCGTCTACTTTCAAGCATTTTCTGATTCATGTGTGATCAGTGTTTTTATTTCTTTGAATATACAGTATATAGTGAAATAATATATTACATACACAACAATATTGAGATTAACATATGATGTTCATTGGACAACACGCTCTAAACCAGAGAGGTTCATCTCAGAATGGAGAAATGTTTCGTGCGTTATCTACCCACAATTTTACTGCATAAAGACTGGATTCAGTGCTACCAACTGTTGTCAGTGCCGAGAAAAGTTACGTGTAAATTGGGTTGCATCTGTCCAGGCGTTCTCAGCCAGAGTTCGCGTGGGTCAATGAAAACTTGACCCACCACCCACCGTGACCCACTCTGACCCATGACCTACCATGACCCACCACCCACGGTGACCCACTGTGACCCACTACCCACGGTGACACACTCTGACCCACCATGACCCACCACCCACCATCAAGCACTCTCATCCACTGTAACCTATTCTGACTAACCAAAATCCATTGTCATCAACTCTGAACACGATCCACGGCCTCTTCTGAACTGACTAAAGAGTTTACAATTGAAATAAAACAAGACTGTAAAATTGTCACTAATCGGAGTTTGAATTTCTAGTCAATCGCTCAAGCACCACTCTGTTAGAATAACGGTGGATCTGACATTTATGATATAAAATGGTAAAGTGTTTGTCAGTGAGGAAATTGGAACATTTCGAGGTGGGGGGAAATTAGTGTGTGCCTAAAATATACTTGTACTAAGAGAGTATTCTTGCAAGTGTTAATTTCTGAACGCATTCAAAAAGAAACTTTTATTCGCAGGAGAATACCCCTGTACAATATGGAAAAGGTTATGGTTTCTCAGTTCACAGTATTTTTTCTCACAAAAAACTTGAAAAGTCAGTTTTTCATAGTTTATAAAGGTGCTCGGGTACCTTATGTGAGAGCATCTCCATAAAGTATGCTCATAATTGTAATTTGTGTTATCACTAAAACACCACCTTAAATTTAAGTTACAAATAGTAGTAGTCCCCCCCGTATATTGAGCCGAGTCAGCAAAAATTTTCTCGATTCTGATTGGCTGAGAGAGGTCACGTGACGTTAGGCCCCGCCCACGCGGGAAATTCAAATTTTTTAGGTCACGTGGTATGACGTCATGAGTCACCCTGCGGGGAAATCCCTCATTCTCTTTTATGACATGGATTTTTGAAATTTGTTCCCTTTTACGGGTAAGATGTGTGTTTTGATTGGTTGACAGCTGTCACGTGATTTTAGACCCTGCGATATTTGAAATTCGTTCCCTTTTACGGGTAAGATGAGTGTTTATGATTGGCTGACAGAGGTCACGTGATCTTAGGCTCAGGGATTTTTAAAAATTCGTTCCCTTTTATGGGTAAGATGAGTGGTTTGGTACCTTGAATTTGATTGGTTGATAGAGGTCACGTGATCTTAAGCCCCTGTGACTTTTGAAATTCGTTCCCTTTTTACGAGTAAGATGAGTGCTTTGGTACCTCGATTCTGATTGGCCGACAGAGGTCACATGATCTTAGACCCGCCACACGGTGAACAGAATACGTGGGAAAACCCCTCATTCATTTGTTTCCATGTTACGGGTAAGATGATTGCTTTGGTACCACGATGTTGATTGGTTGATAGAAATCGCATAATCTTACACACCCACCCCCAATGCTAGACATTCAGAGTGCTATGACGACGATCCACCCTAGACCTGGATTTTAGAATTTTGTTCTTTTTTATGGTTATCCTTAAAGTTCCCATGGAGGGTTTAACCTCCTCTTAAATAACCCTTTTTTTTTTTGGTATCATGATATTGTACTGAAGTTTACATTAAATATTATCGTTCTCTTTGGCAGATAAGATGATTACCAGCTTTCTTACCTTGATGGAGATCCTGTCCTTGAATTAGTAGCCTATGTCTCTGGAAGTAACAATGTTGAAAGAGGGGGGGGGTCCATCGTTGTCGCTTGTAGATTTCTTATAACACATTGTTGTGAGTTTAAGCGATTTTTTTTAAACGCTCAGTAAGCGCTTCATTAATGGAAACAGTGTTGCCAGATTTTTCTTACCGAAACTGCTCCGGTTCTTTTCAAAACGGTTCCGCAAAGTGCAAGAAATTTTAAACTAAAAATTTTTCGAACTAAAAAAATTTCAAAACTAAAAATTTTCGAACCAAAAAGTTTGTTACTAAAAATTTTGAAACAAAAATTTCAAACAAAAGTTTCGAACTAAAAAATTTCGAAACAAATTTTTCGAACAAAAAAATTTCAAACTAAAAAAATTAAACAAAAAAATTTCGAACTAAAAAAAATTGAAACAAAATTTTGTCGAACTAAAACATTTTTTAAAAACAAAAGTTTCGAACTAAAGATGTAAATCACATCTAAAAATTTTCAAATCAAACTTTTTATCGAACTGAACTTTTAAAATTTTCGAACTAGAAATTTAAACCAAGTTTTAGAAAAATCCTAAGAAATGTTTCTCCAGGAATCGAACTCAGGTCTTTCAAACCAAAGATGTGTATGCTAACCGCTTAGCTATGAATGAATTCGGTTTTTTAATCGTGCTTGGTGGGTTTCGAACCATGGTTCTTGAAAAGGATACACATATACTTTAAGAAAATAAATCTGACAGTGTAACGTGGATTAAAATAAAATGCTGATAGACTTCTTTGTGTGTAGACATAGAAGCACATATGATTGAAAATGCAAACGTCAGCGGATCGCATTACTTTTGTTTTACTACGAACGTGTCAGCATGATTCATGAAAAAAGCAAACATTGACATTCTCGTATGGAATATGAGGAAAATGAAATGTCGTCACAGTTACGACAAGTAGTGACATGATCCTGACAGAAAGCACTTGGGATCAGAACTGTGATACTAGATGTTGTAACTATTGAGAAACTTGAATGACGTCACGATCGATTGTTACACATCGTTTTCGTTCGTGATTCATGACAAAAGCAGCGAGCGTTTTGATTGGTTCGTTGTGATGTCATTTTATAAATTTCCTCGTTTCTGATTGGTTGACGGTGACGTCGTTTTCACAACGACCTAAATAAAAATCTAAATTTCATTTTTCAAATCCTATATCGCTCTCAACTGTGAAGTGAAGAAGATCTGCTTTTTTAGAAGTGTCTTCATTTAAGCTTTACTGCACCGACTTTTTGTTCATTGAATTTGAGGTAAGTTCAGTGAGATTTTATTTGTCACCCAAAATTCGAAAATCATTTTTACTTTATATTTGTGGGGGTGGATCACTCATACACTGTTTTACTTTTAGTACGAAATATTTAGACTATGAAGGAATTAGTGGAATGGGAAAGTGGGAGTACGAATCAGGAACCCCCACACATTAGAAGTAAGCACGATAAATGATATGGTTTAGCGTCCCTTCAGCTTAATGTTGAATGTGAACTCCCGTCGGGAATTGAGCCATGGCCAGAAAATGTGTGCGCTTAGTTTTGAAAAGAATGCATTACAGAATATTAAAAACTATGTCTGAGAATAATATGGTTCGATACCCTTTGAAACCATTATTTCATTTTAGTGTCCCCTTCAGCTTAACGTGATATTCGAGCAACCGCCCGGGATTGAACCAAGGCCAGAGGTGTGTACGTCAACCATTTAGCTTAGTTTTGAAAAGAATGTATGATAACGCATGAGAATATTAAATTTCAAAAAAGGCTTGACAGCGATCCGATGTGGGAAAGCAAACCCCACCGAGGATTGAACCAGGGCCTTCCACGTTAGAAGCATGTACGCTAACCGCTTAAATAAAAAAGAGTGCATGAATATTTGGTTAAAAGATTTACGCTATACAGATTTTGTTTCGACAATTACGTATGTGTAACGTTAATGGTTGGTGAATCTCTTCAACTTGCAAACGCATCATTTAAAGGTCGTTGTGAGTGGAAAAAAATGCTTACGCGTGCTTTATCACATCTCAGTACTGTTGAAACATTCATTCATGCATTCTTTTTATCACTATAGAATGGTAGGTCAGTTACATGCTGATGCAATGGTCTCGAGTTTGACAGCAATAAAACACACATTTCAGTAACATAATTATTTTTAAAAAACTTTGATTTCTAGTACGCGTGCTTTCATAATGAAATTCTGAACGTCACCGCCAGGGAATCAAACTCAGGACCTTTACATGAATTACTTAGTTAAGAATTTATCATGAATGTTATGATTTCCTGTTTATCAAGTGATTAAGATTTTTCTTTCTTCTTTTCTTTTGTAGTAAATTCACGCTGCACAATTCCTTTTTTCCCATTACATATTTGTTTTACCGTACCTGTTTGTTGTTTTCATTTTAACCATGGCCGAATCGGGTTTTACTATTTGTAATGAAATCACTCGTCATTATAGACGATTTATGTACGTTTATGTATTATGAGGTGTGTACGTCAATCATTTAGCTTAGTTTTGAAAAGAATGTATGATAACGCGTGAGAATATTAAATTTCAGAAAAGGCTTGACATGCCCCCGACGTGGAAAGCAAACCCGCCGAGGATTGAACCAGGGTCTTCCACGTCCGAACCATGTACGCTAACCGCTTAGTCACAATAATAATAAAAAAAATACGCTATACAGATTTTGTTTTGACAATTACGTATGTGTATCGTTAATGCTTGGTGAATCTCTTCAACTTGCAAACGCATCATTTAAAGGTCGTTGTGAGTGGAAAAAATGCTTACGCGTACTTTGTCACATCTCAGTACTGATGAAACATTCATTCATTTCATGCATTCTTTTTATCACTATAGAATGATAGGTCAGTTACATGCTGGTGTAATGGTCTCGAGTTTGACAGCAATAAAACACTCATTTCAGTGACATAATTATTTAAAAAAAACTTTGATTTCTAGTACACGTGCTTTCATAATGAGATTCTGAACGTCACCGCCAGGAATCAAACTCAGGACCTTTACATGAATTACTTAGTTAATTATTTATCATTAATGTTATGATTTTCTGTTTATCAGGTGATTAAGATTTTTCTTTCTTCTTTTCTTTTGTAGTAAATTCACGCTGCTCAATTCCTTTTTCCCATTACATATTTGTTTTACCGTACCTGTTTGTTTGTTTTCATTTTTAACCATGGCCGAATCGGGTTTTACTGTTCGCAATGAAATCACTCGTCATTATAGACGATTTAACATTGAGGGCAGAATGCTCGAAATTCAATTCAACGCACCACCCGTAGGAACCGATATCATACAGTATGTACATAACAGTTTCCAAGCAATGCTGGACCATTTGTTAGTCAATGTCGACGATGAGGCGATGGTTGGTTTATCTGTAATATCGCCACGCAACACAAATAAACCGTTTTGGGTGAGTTTTCGCCAAGCGCGAAACTTGACACTGGAAACGATGTGGGCCTCGTTCGAAAGAGTTTTACAAAGTAACAATGCGTTTCTACTGCACGAACCATTCACCGTTCATTTTCATCGTGTGGATATTCCACGTGGCTATGGCGGTTTGCGGCAAGGAATACTTCAAAACGAAGAATTGTTACGTTGCAAGCGAGGGATTGTACGTATAAAAAATCAAGATTCAAGGTGTCTAGCGTACTCCATTGTTATTGCTATTGGCCTGAAAAAATACAAGAATGTAGATATGAAACGACACAGACAATATCAAGATCAATCAAAATGTGTTGTGGACGGTGAAGTCGATGCGCTATGTGCAAATGCAGGAGTGAATTTGGATCATGGTGCCAGTGTAATGAAATTCGACAATTCCAGGCATACCTTAAAGAATATAAAATTACTGTGTATACCAGTTTCACAGGCCGTGATATCATGTACGAGGGGCCCAACGACGAAAATCGCACTCCCATAAATTTGATTTGTTTGGCTGGCCATTTTGATATCATTCAATCTTTAACTGCTTGTTTTGCAACCAAGTTCTACTGTGAGGCGTGCCATAAAAAGTATAGTAAACGCAATGAACATGTAAAAAATTGTCCTGTAACGTGCTCCAAATGTCTACAGAGACCTCTATGCGACAAGAACCAAACGCCGATATTATGCAACGACTGCAATCGTCAATTTTACGGCGAAGAATGTTTTAACAATCATCGTAATATTGTATATCATCATGGGGAACCTGTATGCAAAATGGTGAAGCAATGTACTAGATGTTACAGAGTATATTCTTTTGTGCATACCGGACAACGCCTTCATGATTGTAATGAGATCTTTTGCAATGTTTGTAAGAAGATTGTTCCAGGATCCCATCAATGTTTTATGCTTCCCGATCGACAATGCTTGAAACCTGGTGTTCCTTCACTCATGCACGCAAAGAAAGCCTTATTGATTTTCTATGATATAGAATCTATGCAAGACACGAATATTGGCGATAATACGTATGTACACATTCCAAATTTATTGGTTGCACAACAAATATGTTATGCATGTGTTGAAAACAACAATATTCAGCAGTCTTGCAGTACGTGTGGTCAGCGCCAGCATATTTTCCAAGGAGAGGATCCAGTTTATAATTTTCTCCAGTACTTGCGGGAACGTCGTCCCAATATAAATAGGATTTTCTGTGTCGCACACAACGCTAAGGGATACGATGGACATTTTATTTTAAAGGCTATGGTAGAACAATGCCAATGGAGACCTGACGTCATATTAAATGGGACCAAGATACTGAGTTTAACTTTGAATAATCTGACGTTCATTGACTCGTTGAACTTCCTACCTATGGCATTAAGTAAATTGTCAAAAGCGTTCAATTTACCCGCAACCAAAGGCTACTTCCCACATTTCTTCAACACCAAGGAGAATCAATCGTATATTGGACCACTTCCAGAAACGAAGTATTATGGTGCAGATGAAATGGCCGTCGAAGACAGAAACAAGTTCATGCAGTGGTACAACGATCATCGTAATGATACGTTTGATTTCCAGAAAGAAATTATCAAATATTGTATTCAAGATGTCAATGTACTGCGACAAGCATGCGTTTCGTTTATGACGTCATTTGAAACAGAAACCAAAGTGAATCCCTTCTTGGAGACGATCACGATTGCAAGTGCTTCCAATTTAGTATTCCGCCGGAATTTCCTTAAACCCAACACCATAGGAATTCTACCGGCACATGGCTATCGATGGAGAAGTACCCAATCGATCGCTGCAATGCAATGGCTGGCCTACATTGAAAAAACCGAAGAAAAACAAATCTTACATGCGGCCCGACAAAAAGAAGTGTTTATTGCGGGATTCCATGTTGATGGCTACTACCAAGATCCTGAGACGTTAGAGGAGCACGTCTACGAGCATGCCGGCTGCTTTTATCACGGGTGTAAAGTATGTTTTACTACAGGCCGTAATCAGCCCATCTACAGCAATCCAGAAGACACCATGGAATTCCGTTATGAACGAACGCAAAGAAAAAATGCAAGACTGCGTGAATTGGGGTACATTGTACATGAAATGTGGGAGTGCGAATTTAATCAGTTCTTAAAACAAAATCCTGCAATGGCGACGTATCTGAAGAATCACCCGTACATGAACCGCAGACCATTAAATCCAAGAGATAGTTTTTTTGGAGGAAGGACCAATTGCGTGAAATTGTACCACCAAGTCGACGAAAAAGCGGGGGAAGTAATAAAATATTTCGATATTGTCTCGCTTTATCCTTACATCAATAAGTGTGCTAAATACCCTGTAGGCCATCCACGAATTTATCTACAGGGTGATGAAAATATACCACCAATAAATAAAGTCAATGGTCTAATCAAAATGTCGATATTACCAAGTCAACATCTTTATCATGGTCTCCTGCCTTACCGATGTAACAAGAAACTACTCTTTCCACTGTGTGCTGCGTGTGCCGAAGAAATGAACCCAGACCCTACAGCAACGTGTACGCACAATGATCAGGAGCGGTGCCTCACTGGAACATGGGTATCATATGAAATCCAGAAAGCAGTAGAATTAGGATATCAGCCGGTGGAAATTTTTGAAATTTGGGATTATGACATTGAACAATATGATCCCATCACGAAAACAGGTGGCTTGTTCACGGAATATATCAATACATTTTTGAAATCGAAAATGGAAGCGTCTGGCTGGCCTAGTTCCTGTGTGACCGAAGAAGACAAATCAAAATTCATACAAACCGTCCTGGAGCGTGAAGGTATTGCATTGGATCCGTCCAAAATTGAAAATAATCCTGCACGAAGAAGTTTATCTAAGCTTTGTGGGAACTCTCTTTGGGGAAAGCTTTGCCAGCGTACAAACTTTAGCCAGACCACAATTATTGATCGGCCGGAAGAATTTTATGAAAAACTCACTTCCCCCGACATTAAACTCCATCAAATTGTACCCATCAATGATACGATGTTATATGCGTTCTGGGAGTACAATGAACATGTGCCTGTTCAAAACCGAAACACCAATGTCGTGTTAGGTGCATTTACAACATGTCAGGCACGTCTGGAACTGTACAAGTACCTGGAAATGTTGCAGGAACGTGTTTTATATTTCGACACGGATTCTGTGATATTTACAGAAAAGCCTGGGAGCCAACCATTGAACCTTCAACGTACTTGGGATGCTTATCGAATGAGATGGAATCTTACGGACCACGAGCATACATCAAGACATTTGTCAGTGGAGGACCAAAAAATTACAGCCTAGAAATATACAATCCGGATACCAACGTCACCAGTTACATATGCAAAATTAGAGGATTTACATTAAATTACAATGCAGGGCAACAATTAAATTTCAACACGCTAAAAGAAATGATTACAAATCAATGCCGTGGACAAGTCACCATCACTATCCCCCATAAGATATGCAGGACCAAAGACCATACCATTGTCACACGCAAAGAAGAAAAATGTACAGTATCCAGTACACAAAACGTCGATTTAAAGAATTCAATTCCTATGATACGGTTCCGTACGGGTACGTTAAAAAACAGAAGATGGAACTGGAAAAAGAAGATGAAGAAGAAAAAATTGTAAGCACCCAATAAGGCCGCCATTTCTTTTTTCCTTTTCCTTTTCTTCTTTCCCTTCCTTAACCACAAAGCAGCAACACCAAGAAGAAAATGAAGTACCCACAAGAGTTCATAAACCATCAACACCACCATCAGTGGAAGAAATGCAGTCATCTCGTACCGAAGGGGGGGACCTTGACCATAAAGCAGCAACACCTAGAAAAATGCAATACCCAGAAGAGTTCATAAACATCCATCGGTGAAAAAAATGCAGTGATCCTGTACCCGAGGAGGAAGATGAGCCTAAACAGATCCATCATTTACGAGTAAGTTTTATTTCTCTCTTATCAATATTGACTCATTTTTATTGTTTCAGAAAAAAAAAGAAATTCATAAAGTAATCCGTCGTTTCTTCTTTTTCTTTACAGGATACGGCTACAAGATTCGAAGATGATGACGCGTCCAAAATATTCATTAACTAGATCCTGTATTTATTATGTTAATAAATTGTATGAGAAGAGCACATACCTTTCGTTAAATACAACAAGTTGAAAAAAATATGTTTTATTATTTCTTGAAACCCTGAACACTTGTTTTCAAATCATGGTAATCTTGAAAATTTAAGGTGGAAAATACATCCAAGATTTGGTTTACATGATTTTGTTCGAAAAATAATTAAAGAATTTTTAGTGTCCAAAATTTGGTTTTTAATTTTAGTTCAAAAATTGATTTGAAAATTTTCAAATGTGGTTTACATCTTTAGTACGAAACTTATTTTTAAAAATTGGTTCGAAATTTTTTAAAATTTTTAGTTCGAAAAATTTTGATTTGAAAATTTAGTTCGAAAGTTTTTAGTTTAAAATATTTTTCGAAAAATTTTTAATTTTTTTAGTTCGAATTTTTTTTTGGGTTCGAAAATTTTTTAAATTCCTTTTAGTTCGAATTTTTTTTTTTATTTGAAAATTTAGTTCGAAAGTTTTTAGTTTAAATTTTTTGGTTCGAATTTTTTTGAAATTTTTGTTTCAAAATTTTTTAGTTCGAAAATTTTTTGTTTGAAAATTTTTGTTTAAAATTTTTTTTAGTTACAAAATTTTTTTTAGTTCGAAAAATTTTTTAGTTTAAAATTTCTTGTACTCTGCGGAACCGTTTCGAAAAGAATCGGAGCAGTTTAGGTAAGAAAAATCTGGCAACACTGTTTCCATTAATGAAGCGCTTACTGAGCGTTTAAAAAATCGCTTAAACTCACAACAATGTGTTATAAGAAATCTACAAGCGACACCCCTCTTTCACCATTGTTACTTCCAGAGACATAGGCAACTAATTCAAGGACAGGATCTCCATCAAGGTAAAAAAGCTGGTAATCATCTTATCTGCCAAAGAGAACGATAATATTTAATGTAAACTTCAGTACAATATCATGATACCAAAAAGGGTTATTTAAGGAGGAGGTTGAACCCTTCATGTGAACTTTACGCATAACCATAAAAAGGGAACTAAATTCTAAAATCCAGGTCTAGGGTGGATCGTCGTCATAGCACTCTAAATGTCTAGCATTGGGGGTGGGTGTGTAAGATTATGCGATTTCTATCAACCAATCAACATCGTGGTACCAAAGCAATCATCTTACCCGTAACATGGAAACAAATGAGTGATGGGGTTTTCCCACGTATTCTGTTCACCGTGTGGCGGGTCTAAGATCATGTGACCTCTGTCGGCCAATCAGAATCGAGGTACCAAAGTATACATCAGAAAGGACACCTAATTTCAAAAGTCACAGGGCTTAAAATCACGTGACCTCTATCATCGTGGTACCAAAGGACTCATCTTACCCATAAAAGGGAACGAATTTTAAAAAATCCCTGGGCCTAAGATCACGTGACCTCTGTCAGCCAATCATAAACACTCATCTTACCCGTAAAAGGGAACGAATTTCAAATATCGCAGGGTCTAAAATCACGTGACAGCTGTCAACCAATCAAAACACACATCTTACCCGTAAAAGGGAACAAATTTCAAAAATCCATGTCATAAAAGAGAATGAGGGATTTCCCCGCAGGGTGACTCATGACGTCATACCACGTGACCTAAAAAATTTGAATTTCCCGCGTGGGCGGGGCCTAACGTCACGTGACCTCTCTCAGCCAATCAGAATCGAGAAAATTTTTGCTGACTCGGCTCAATATACGGGGGGGACTACTACTACTCAAATATGCATAATTGCAATTATTATGAATATTTACTCAAAGTAGTTTACCTAAAGCAAAGAAGAGACTTACTAAAAAAATAGGTACAAAGTTGAATAACACAAATAAGCCATTACTTATACCAGTATACATTTTCTATAACTAGTAATTTTGCACCTTAAAACAAATCTGAAATCGGGTTTATTTCCTGTTGGTAACTTTTTCGTGGTAAATCATCAGCAACGGAATGATGTCCATCCTTCAGCCAACAAATAACTAGCCCGTGTACTTTGAACTTGTCTAGCGGTGGGCCATTAACATTGATGAACAAGTTAGACAATGTTTGGGCAGTTAGTCTATTCTAATATCAGTCATTTGTAAATTCATACGGAGAAATCCCCGTTCACACTCAGTCGTGGAAATTGATAATACTTCTACCCGATTTATGCAACTCCTCATCAACAATCTGCTCGTTAGACTTAAGTCTGATAACGATTTTTCTTAGTCAGTTTTGAAATACTCAGCAAGAAGTATCATCTCTCTATCACCATACAACATCTTTTCCATATCGACCTGTCAGTTGGCAATGTCGATTCATGGAGAACAGAAACTTCATCTACCACGCCTTCGATAGGGAATCTTGTGAATAAATTATCAATTAAAGCCTGATAAACTGATGATTTCTTATTTGTTTATAAATTTAGTTTTTGTAATTACACATGAAGGTTTGATGCCATCGCCAAGTTCCCTCCCCCGTCTAGAAAGCGAAAGGGAACGAGGTTCCAGGAGTGTTCAGAGGTGAATGGGAATTTCTCTCCTTCTTCCTCTTCAATTACCACACTGCTGTTTGCCATGTGCCAAATTACGATGAATTTAAATTAAATTATCATAGTACAATTGTTTCCTTGTTGAATTATCAATACTTTTCAGTGGAAAAAAGGATGAAATTTGAAAGTTCCAAATCAAGGTAAGTAGACCAACGTAAAGGGAAAATAGTGTAAAATTTTCCATATAATTATGCGTACAATCCAAACTTAAAATTTCCGTGTAATTAATCTTACAGTACAAATTTTATGCCTATTTTAGTCTCAAGTTTTTGGGTTGATTGTCCTGTGTTGTAAGCGCTCCATATAATAAACATAAGCTTCAACAATTATTATAGTAGAAAGCAATGGATATATGACGCCAAGCACTGTATATTTTTGTTTGTGATTTTTTTCTTAAATAACATCGATCGTTTTCGATCATTTTTACAAACCAACTCACTACCAATTTTCCATATATAGAAAGTGCCCCCCCCCCATAAAGGAGAATTTAAAAAATGCTAGGACACATTCTGTTTATTTTCAATAAAGAGTTAATACACTGAATTTCAGCTCCGTACGTTTAACGGTTTGCGAGATACTCATTTCCCCCCCCCCCCAAAATTTGGATCCTCTCTATCTCCTTAGGAAATGAAATGAAATCTTTGAGTTTTACGTCCCACGGTTATGCCGGTTAGGCTAAAGGAGACGGTGATAATGAGAGATGAGTGAAATGGTGGAATGAAGAAAGTGGAAGGAAACGGGAGTACCCCGAGAAAACCCACGAGCACGGTGTTTGTCCACCACAAAGTTCACTTGGCGGGGGCTGGGATCGAACCCGGGACCCCAAGCACCAGAGGTGAACGCTCTACCACTGAGCCACCGTGCCCCCCTTCTATCTCCTTAGGATATTATGCATTATAATAAAAGCAATATAACATCCCAGTTTGGATTAAGGCCTAACTATGTACCAAAAGTAATTTCGTTTGACTTTGCAATTTGACCGTGATGATCAGGCACACATAGTTACATTCAATTTTTTATATAATAATTTATATATTACAGTGATTCAGAAATGTATTTTTTCCAGTAGTTAACTCCTCTAAAAGCTCACAGATCTCGAAAGCCAAGTGGTAGTAGAAGTGGTATTGCTATTATTACAATTAAAAATATCAATATCCAAAAGCCCTGAAATTCTTTTTTCACTTGGTTAGATATACTCAACTCAGGTAAGTAGACAGAAACAAGTGGAAAAGGAAGGGAAATGAAGGTCTTGAAAGTAAACGAAGACAAATTTACCAGTCTTCAGAAGATACTGTCTAAAATGCAGTGAGCAGAGAGGGTCGGTAGATCATACTGAGTCGGTGGGTCGCAGTGGCCCATGGTTTCTGGTGGTCACAGTGGGTCACAGTGGGTGGTGGGTCGCAGTTGGTCATGGTGGGTGGTGGGTCACAGTGGGTCACGGTGGGTGGTGGGTCACAGTGTGTCATGGTGGTTGGTAAGTCACAGTGGGTCACATGCTGTTGACCCACGACCCACTGACCCACTCATAAAACTTGGCCCACTTGACCCACTGACCTACCGACCCACTGACCCACTCCATCTCTGGTTCTTACAACTGCAAATTACCTGGACCCCAAGTTATGGAATTAGAGCACTTAGGGTGGAGAGACTTTTGTTGTTGGATGTACATAGATTTTCCTAACACGAGTAACACTATCTGCTATTGATCTAAAATATTCCAAGTAATTTTTCCTCTTTCTTTTTCTTTCCTTCTTTCCTTTTATTTCTTACTCCCGAATTTTGCGCCACCTTACTTCGGCACCCAGGGTCGTTGCCACGCTCACCCGCACCATGACACGGCACTGATCAATACCTACCTGGAATACTTTTCTCTGTTCACATGAATCGTAACTGGGCTGTCGTAATAACTTTGACTAACACTGTATACAGATCCACATGTATGTTCTTTCAACACAGATCAGGTGGTGTCCACTGAATACTTTTAATCTAATAAGCATTTTTAAATTTCTCATGCCTTTCAGGCTATATCTCAGGCTTTTTTGACGTGATGCCCTTTGATCGCGGGGTCCTTTTGACTCGGGGCCCCTTTTGACGCAGGGCCCTTTTGACTCGGGCCCTTATGACCGGGGCCCTTTTGACTTGGGCCCTTATGACCGGGGCCCTTTTGACCCGGGCCGTTTTGACGCGGGGCCCTTCTGACGCGGGACCTTAAGCCGTGGCGCTTTTGACTCGGGCCTTTTTGTCGCGGGGCCCTTTGGTCGCTGGGCCCTTTTGACGTGGGGCTCTTTTGACTCAGGCCCTTATGACCGGGGCCCTTTTGACGCGAGTCCCTTTTGACGTCGGGCTCTTTTAACTCGGGCCCTTATGACCGGGGCCCTTTTGACGCTGGGCCATTTTGACTCGGGCCTTTTTGTCCTCGCCCTTTTGTCCGGGCCCTTCTGACGTGACACCTATTATACAAACCTCTTTCCCTCTTGTCCACTTTGGCAAAACACTTTATCTTGTCAGGCGAAGTACAGAAAAAGGCTGCGACGGTGAATGGGTGGCTAGGAGGAGGAATGATGCGAGGCTTTGTTTGTATATTACAATGACTTTCTACCAAGTTGCGTAATGTCTGTCATCAAACAAGAGAAAAATGCAATACAGGTAGTATACTTTTTAATATATGACAATTCTATGGTGATAAGAAAATTGCCTTCCTCTACAAAATGTTTAGAATATTAGGTACAAGGAATGTTTCTACTCATACTATATCTTTTTATATTACTATTTCGTATTTCCAACACAGATTCTCCCTCCCCTTGTATGAAAACTAAAAAGGGTAAAGAAGCTGTCTTATCACTTCGCCGATTTCGTGTTGGACTATTGCACTTTAGAATTGGTAAAACAAAAGACAAAATCAAAATTTAACAAAAGCACCTTCAAATCAGGGTTTCGTGTTGGTAATATGTCGTAAGTATATCGTTTGTAATCGCTGTATATAATACTTTCTAGATTTGAAATAATATCTTAATCTATGCACAACCTAATCAAACAAAGGCCAGTACATAGCAATATCACAGAGAAAATAACAAGACAGAATCAGAATGTAATGGCCAACGTAATGGGCTAACAGTAATCAAACTGGCCCACACAATTGGTTTTCCTCTCCAATTCGAATAAGACGCTACCAAAAAATACGTGCCAACTTAAACCACCAAAAGTAGAATTTGTACCCCCAACAATTACGAGAAATTTGAATTTTTGATGGTGGGTCAAACGGGCCCGCACAACTTGTTTTCAATTCGAATGAAAACAATACCATAAATTTGCATTCAATATGCGCCAATTTGTACCACCAAAATTATAATTTGTATCCCAACGAATTTTGAGAAATTTGAATTTTTATTGCTGTTAAAGTTGGCCTGCACGACTAATTTCTCATTTCAATTCGAACCAAAACGGTACGAAAGATACGTACCCAATGTGTGCTCGAAATGAAAGGACTAAAATTGTGTGCTGGGCAGCTTCACTTCCTAATAAAAATTCAATTTCCTCGAAATTGGAGAGGTACAAATTCGTACGTCTTCATTTTGGTAGTACAAATTTGTACATATCGGGTACAAATTTTTTGTACCGTTATGATTCAATTTGGAAAGAAAAAGAAGTTATGTGCAGGGGTAAAAGTGGATCTGAAAAGATGGAGGGGCGGTAGGTAGCCGTCTCCTGCCTATCTTTGCCCATTATAGCTTTTTAGGAACTGGGGGGACGCCATACATATTTTTTCGAGGTGGGGGACGGCGTCCCTAGCTTTCCCCCACTTTTATCCCTGGTCATGTGAGCCAGTTTCACCCGCCAAAATATATAAATTTTAGAAATTAGTGATGGTAGAAATTCTAATATGGTGGTACAAATCTGTACATATTGGGTACAAATAATTGCGACTGTTTTGATTCGAATTGGAAAGATAAAAGTATTGTGCGGGCTAGTTTGACCTGCCAACAAAATTTTAATTTGCTCGAATTTGGAGAAGGTACAAAATGTAATTTTGGTGGTACAAGTTGTACATATCGGGTACAAATTTTTTGTACCATTTTTGTTCTATTGCGAAAGATGAAAAGTTAAACGGGCCACTCTCACCCGCCATCAAATATTCAAATTTCCCGAAAATGGTGGGGGCACAAATTCTAAGTTTGGTGCTACAAATTGGTACATACTCATACAAATTTTGGTACTGTTTTAGTTCGAATTCGGAAGAAAAATGAGTTGTGCTGGTCTGATTGACTTCCCAACAAAAAAATCAAATTTCTCGAAATTACTTGAATTGGGTCCCCAATTTGTTCCGTTAATTTCTCATAATCTATGACGGTAGAAAAGAACGAATTACGATACAATTAGGTAAAAATAAAAGTCTTTCAAATGAGGCGACTTAATCGTTTGTACAACGTGCAGAGGGGACGAGGTTTACGCAGCCCTCTATTTTGTATTCTTAATTTGTCATAATCTGTTATTGTTACACTAAAACTTATTGTAGTACAATACAGTACTAACCAAGTGCTATCATATGATGTACAAAAGTCATGTGTACCCGGTGTATTAAGTCCTGATTTGAGTGTCTGCTTGAGCTGGACTCCTATTTTGTTCCGTTAATTTTTCATAAACCAAGTCGGTACAAACGAAATAAATTACGGTACAAATAAAACTCTTTCAGATAAGCCAATTAAATCGATCCTAGGGGATTGTGGGGTGATGCTGCGTGAAACTTCACCACTTCGTTTTCTTAATTGCTCATACTGCAGTACCGGTATACTACAAACAAAAATATTTGCGGTACAAACTGGTACGAATGAAGTATTTTTTGTTGATACACAGAAATCGTTTGTATCGACAGGGGGGAAGGTTCACAAGGGTTGGTGGAATACCTAGAAGTCTCTATAATCGAGTGCTGAAGCAAGCGGAAGGTGAGTTAAGGAGGATTTCAGCCAAAAGTTTTGTTAGGGTGATTGTCCCCATCACTTCTTCACCTCGCTAGAAAAGAAACTATTGGAAATGGATGTTGCTGTCTTGTTAACCACTAAATGGAAGGAACGCTTTTAATGTCTGCTGTCTGATTTATCCAAAGTAAAGGCATATTTCGTGCACATAAAAAAAGATATTTTGTGTCGAAGAATTTGGTATACATGTAGGTTTGACACAATAAGAATATTTTTTCCTACCTGAATCAGTGGGCTATTCGCGAGAGCAAGAGATGATTGCCCTCCTCCTAAAAGCGTTTCTTTTTTCTTTCTTACGTTAGTTCAGTTGATGGATGATGGTTTGCGATATACAGAACCACTAGTGGTGGCTTTAGTGTGTAGGCTGGGTAGGTACGGGCCTACCCACGGCTAAACAACGATGTAGGAATAAGTGGAGTATGCTTTTATGAATCGGAAATTTTTCTGAAAAAGTTTCATCATTGGTTGCACTACGAAGCTTCCTACTAGTTCGCGGATTAACTGAACAACATTCATAATGCGAACTTGCAGTTTATTTCTTCTATTCAGCCTTACGCAGTAAACCTCCTATTTAATCCATCACCGTAAGCAGTAATCAAGAAGAGCGAGATCAAAAGAACGATGTGTTTAAGACTGATCGATCGCTAAGACTGCTAAGACTGATCGATCGAAGACTGATCGAAGAAAGCTAAGACTAAGACTGATCGAAGAAAGCTAAGACTGATCGATCGCTTAGGGTAAGTGGCATTCAAATCAACCAACTAATATGAGCCGGTACTACGTCCTGCTGCAAGATGAGGTTCCACTTTGTGTGTAAAGGAACACTGTCTAACTTTTTCTTCAAATTATTTTGTAACAGATGAAGGTGCCGCTGCGTATTTATGCAATCATAGAGGATGCATCATAGGGGATCAACAAGACTCCAACCATGATATGATATACATTTATGGAAAAATTGTCTTTGTGCCCTGTGTTAAGGATTGCGGTCGGATTTTCCCGAGAATCGCAAGTGTATCTATTGGGACTATTATACCCTGGTTTGAATGAAGGTCGACTTATCACTAAGTAAAATGTATGGCACTTGAATTTCATTGAGTACTAACCAACGAAAAAAAAAAAGCTGGAAGTGTAATCAGCAGGATGTAAGTGTTGAACCCGTTCACTGTGGAATTGATATAAATTATCTGCATGTAGTGCTCGCACACACGGGTACGTGGAATATCAAGACGTATCGACATTCATCAGGTCCTAAAGATCCGCTGTATATTTACAATTCTCGTACTCGCCGAATCTGGTTTCAATTCTTTGATTTTTTGCTCTAGAATGGAAGTATGCTACTTAGACTACAGTTTTTTAATTCACTCATTACCTTTCAGATAGAACTCAATTTCCCAATCTAGTTTTCAACTTCTACTCAGTCTTTTTAGATGAAAATGTTGATTCTTGTTTCAAAATTTTTAGAGACGCTGCAGCCCATCAGCTCGCCCTAAGCTTATCCCAGTACTTGTACCACATTCCACATTCAATTGGATATCTACGACCTGAGGAATAAGAATCAGGTTGAATAAGGCTATACTATGAACCTAAGAAAACATATTATTCCTTCTTAGAAAAAACACTTTTTGGCTCCATTGCCATTAATTGTTTAAAGATATTAATCTAAGTGTAAGTACGATAAAATGACCTTACGTTTATTCGGCATGTCCTCGTGAATGAGCAAGATATGAATTAATTCTATTTACTAAAGCCACTGTAAAGACCTTCTCCAACATATTTCTACGCTATGTTAATTCTGTTTTAAGTCATGTACATTGTTACGTGATTTTTGAAACAATTTGTTTTAGGAATCCCCACAATAAACGATCGCATGGAGTGAGATCTGGACTACATAGTGGCCATTCGACAGTTCACCCCATAAAAATAAGTCATCCTCCAAACTTCTCTTTTAAAAGATTTATAAGTTAGTGGTGCTCCGTCTTGTATGAACTATAATTTATCATATCGACCTAAATTTAAGGGATCTTGTGCGACAAATATTTTCTCCTTTAGTGGCTTTTAGTATGATGTCTTTGTTACATTTTCATGAAAAAAGAAAGGTCTTATCACCTCAGTAGCAGTTATGCCACACCAAAAAATAATTCCTCGTTTGTGCATTGACACTTCTGATCTCACGTTCGACAGCACTGATGACCAATATCTTGCATTTAATGAGGGCACGAAGAATTTGGCTTCCTCAGGAAACTTAAGGCAAGAGCATAGGGTTTTCATTTAATTTGTCAATAAACCAGGTACAGAAATAAACTCGATCACCATAATCACTTACACAGAACTCTGAAGAGCTCCTCCGTGGCTAAGCGGTTAGCGTACGCGCCTTTGGCGTGGGAGACCCGGGTTCGATTCCCGGCGGGAGCTCATGTGATTCGGATTCCACGTTAATCAGTAGGTCCACGTCTCATATAGCCTCGCTGCTGAAAGGGACGCTAAACTAAAATCAACTCAACTCAGCAGAACTCTGAAACCGTTCTGTGGTTTTACATTCAAGTTTCTTAAAATTCTTTGTAGCGTAACGTTTTAATACAGATAATTAACTTAAACTTCGAAGAACAAGGGATTCCACGATGAACTAGTGTTAGATAACAACATATATCTTTTGTTTCTTATGAGAGGTCTAGTATCAACACCTACCATATCAATTTTTCACTTCCACTACCATATCCTGTGTATATTGTCTAAAAAGTGTTATTTATTGCTCAGTTCTTGATTTTGTGCGACCGAACATTTGTGTAGACAACAATGAACAGATTCCCGTGTTGAGAGAACAGAATTAAAGTCGCATGTTTTTACAGAGATACATGTTTTTCTCATTTTCTCAAAAAGTGAAAAATGGATAGGGCAGGTTTTAATAATACATCCCTCTTTTGTAAATACGCTCAGAGATATCCCTGCATTTTTTCTAGATGCAAGATGGATACTGTGAAAACAATTGCTGAGGAACTGTTTGCACAAATGGTGAATTTGCACATCACACACTGTTAATCTGATTTCTTTAATTATATGAGATCTTGTTACTTTTGCCGATTTTTCTAATAAAATGTAATGCTAATAATATTAGTACGCTTATCCCCAGTTACAGGCGTCACAATCAAAGAACACTACAGTATGAATGTACCCTAAAAACGTAGTAGAAACGCAAGCATTCCACAAACGATTATGCCAGTCTACTCACCATATTCACGTGCTATGTTATGTGGATTTCCGAAGAAGTCGATCGGTTGCTGATTACTGACAAACTTTTACTGAACCGTCAAAGTAGGTCGTAAAGCATTGTTGTATTGCGAAAAGAAAAGGTCTGAAACTGTTGTCAGTTCAGATAAACAAGAAGTTGAGTCAACAATTAAAAAGGAGTTTACGAAACAAAGGATTGTTGACATTGCTTGAAATCAATTTACAATGGAGCGCCAACGTATGGTTCGGACATGGAAATTGTGTGTTCCAATCCTTCTTTAAATAAAATCAGTCTGTATTCCGAATGGGCCAAAACGAGCATGAAAGAAAGTGTAAGAAGGTGGTCTTCATATTTATTGTACTTTTTAAAGTGATTTTGGGACAAAGAAGGGAAGCTGTAGTCTCAAAATGACCACTGGCTTATAGAAGTAACTTCTGAGTTTAATCCTGTGAATTTTACGCTCACGCCAATAACGCAAATAACGAAAAGTTAAATAGTTCTTGTCGTTATTGTTGCCCAAAAAGGAGGAATGGACGTAACAAAATTCCAGGTGCATGCACCAACAAAAGTACAAGCAAGAGTGTTATATTTTCTAACTAAAAATGCAAATTTATCAATAAGTTATTACAAATAATTAGAACAGCAGTTCTCAGAGTGGGATCCACGGACCCCTGGGGTCCGCGGGACCTAGCCAGGAGTTCACGATACCTAAAAATTGAAATGTGTTGCAATAAAATGGAACTCACAGCTGTTATTCAACATCTATTTTTTTAAGATTAAGAAACTGCTGTTGTGGGCAGTACGAGTTGAAAACAATTACTACTCACCATTTCCAGTGCTCAAGGATTTCATTGGTTCTTCAGGTGAAAAATTCTCTGCAGATATGCACATAACACTTTTAGGACACTTGAGCATGAGCAGAAGGTTTTCGAGAATATTTCCGTTCCACAAGTAATCGTGTTTTTTGCCGTTGTTAAAATTCTATAAACCTAAGCATTAATTTGCATTCACCCCAGCTTTACTACGGCAAATCACAATTACATCCGCACATATATATTGTTATGGAATGTTATGAGTTGCTATTAGATGATATGGAACTTGGTTCAGTTCTTGGTAACGCTACGATACATTATGTTATTGAAAGTAATTTAACTTAATTTTATTTGCATAATCGCTTGTGTTTATTTAAATCATGTTACTCGACAAAGAAAGGAGGAAATAGCGTTGTGAAAATTATTTACATTGTTCATGAATTCTTATTTTTGTTACGAAAAGCAAAACTGAACGCAGTAAGATTACGTTGAAGAGAATTTACAATATGAGGTTATTATATAACTGTTAAATAATCACTATTATATCAGCATTTTACTTTCAGAATTGTGTACGGAAATTTTTGTAACACTGTAAGAATTTTTGTATTCATCTCTTCCAGAATTTTTTCAGATTGACAAAATTTAGATTATCCGGAAGATTGCGTTTGGAGATTTTTAGGATTTTTGGTCAGCAGAATGTTCTTTCTCAACTGAGTTTTCTCAAGAGTTTCACGTGCTGGCTGGAATCATTGTTGTTTTGAAACATCTCTGAAATCTGCAATTTCATGTTTTCCATTACATAAAACTGTTTCCTTGGAAATTGAGTAGTTAGGAAGAGATCGGAACCGAGTAGTAGAAGATTGAGAGTTGAGAGAACGCGGACTATTGAAAGAGACGCGACGAACTAGTTAACGCGATGAGTCGTAAATTATAAACAAAACGAACATGTCACTTTGTGATACGAAACTATACTTAAAGTAACGAGATCGAATTAATCATTTCAGTTTAGGGTGTTTGAAAAGCTCGTGTACAATTCTTATTCGAGAGTGTTTTACAATTACCAAGTTTCATCCTTCCAAGGACATTTTATAACATCCAAAGCCGAGCTGCAGAGGAGGATTCTTGACAACATGGATACAGAAGTACTCAAGGTATGACGTTCTCTTTGGCCAGATCTTCTTTCCTTTATTCCATACAATCTTTCAGACAATTAAAACGCGTCAAATCTAAGAACATTGAATTCTTTGTCGAATAAACTGATTTAAGAGGAACGCTAAGTTTTTCTCTAAATTAAACACCAACTTCATTAATTACAACTTGAATTAGTTTTGGTTTTCACTGCACACAATTTTGCCTAACTTTTATGGTCATGTTTATAAGAGAAATTTCAGATATTTCTCTAAGTTTATTTTGTTCTTCTCCTTTAAGGTACAATCTCCACATTCACTTCAAGCTAGAGTAGACCAGGCTAACATGGTGGAAGATGCTGAAGGATCCCAAATATTTACATTAGCTTATCAGAACATGGTTGGAGATGCTGAATGATCCTAAACGTCTAAATACTTTTACATTAGCCCACCAGAACATGGTAGAGATATGCTGTGAGGCTTACGCCTTAATAACGATCCCGAATGTCTAAATATTTTACATTGACCAAGTAGCATGTCGGAAACACTTTAAGGTTTATGTCTTTTCTTTCGATCACAAATTTTCTAAACATTTTTGTTAACTAGTTAAGTAGTTGCATGATAGTCATTAGCCTACCCACCCGACCACGATTGTTGTGATTAGTTTCGAGTCTATATTAATAACATACACATACACACAAAATACATACACCTTGCTCCGGGTTTTCATTTTAATATAATGTGTTGATTTTCTGGAATAATGTGATGGCATAAAATCTTAAGGTGTTATACATATTATAAATATTTATTTATTTTATATTGGTAATGACTGAAGATGTTTTAACTAGAAGTAAAAATGCTGTAAAGGACATTGATATTGGTATAGAAAATATTAGTAAAATATTAACTGCTGACAAGAAAGTAAAATTATTAGGGTTTTAAAGTTCCCTAGCATAGAGTCTAAAGTAGAAAATATGGCGAAACAAGACGGTAGTACATTGCAAGAACAGAAAATAGCAGTCACAGTATTTTCAGATTACGGCAGATTACAGAGATTCGATTTAACAAGTGATAGAGACAGTGTCATTCTTTGAGGAATTTGACGATGCTTATGATATAGCAGGTTATGACGATAATAAAAGGAAAGCGTTATTACCGTCAGTATTCAAAGGAATCGGCCGTCAGTGGGTCAAATTGTTTTTGAAAAGGAAGAATATTGATGCCATATCTTACGCGACACTGAGAAAACAGCTAATAGACGAATTTACAGGATCGGCATTTAATAGAGACAGTGAAGATCGGATTAGAGATAGACTTCAAAGACGAACTAGTTATTAACTTGCATACGATATTTTAACCTTAGCCGAAAGACTAGATGAGAAAATGTCGGATAAGAATAAAATAGGCCTTATGGCATCAGGTTTGTTACAGTATTACAATGATAACGTCGGAACGAAATCCTACGTTAACTTAGATGAATTTCTGAATGACTTACGGAAATTAGAGAAAAATAAGATAAAAATAGAAGAGAGAATCGTACAAATAGTGAACCAAAGGGAACTATTAGGGAGATGTTAAGTAAATTAATAAAGGAAGACGGTGAGAACGAATAAGATTTAGAAGAATTAGTAACAAAAATTGCAAAGAAAAGGGAAGAAAAGCAGAGCAAACAGGAACCGGTGAGTTTATCTTAAATAGCTAACTTAGAAAAGAAATTGTAAGAATTGCAAGTAGCATTAGCTGGTTGAAAGAACGATGGTAATTATAGTCAGAAAAATAATCGAGTGAGTAATGAAAATCAATACAATAATAATAGAGGAAACAATAACAATAGGAGACTGTCTAGAGGTAGACAATTTTGAAATCAAGGGAATAGAAATTATAATCCAAACAACACCAGAAATAACTTTGGTAATATAAATTGTAGGCAGAGACGAAATAACAGAGGTTTCCAAACAGGTAGATACTTTAGAGGCAATAGGCCGGCATACAACAATTACCAATATCAGCAATGTAATAATCAGGATTTTCATACATCAAGTTGCAATCACCAACAATGTAGTGCATGTCAAGAAAGTTCAAACAGCCAATTAAATCTAAATGCAAATCCATTTGTTCCAAATAATACATATCAACAACATCAATGATCTTGTAATATTTCTTTAAACTAAAATTGTACAGTAAATGGCAGAGACACATTTACTGGCAACAGAAATAGTAGGAGTAGAGATCTTTTAGCCTCTATTCGTTGTGAAAATAATTTGGTACTTTTACCTTTTAACATACACTGAACGTCAGTAAAATCTGTCATTGATTCTGGGTCGCAAATATCAATCATTTCTAATGAACTTGTTCCACCGACGGCGAAGATAGGTTTTGTTACATAAAAGGAAATACCTGTTCTTAAAGGAACTTTTTGCGCTGAATTCGAATATGCACTCGGTTTTTCTCCATCACGTACGATTTTCCCGTAACAGAGGGATTTTCGGGAAAATCCTTCAAAAATTTCCCTTTTCGTTTATTTTACACCCCAAGATCTTGTCCCCTTGCATATACTAACATAGAAATTATACCTAAGTATACTCTGATTCATATTTAACAAACCCTCCAAGTTTCGTAATAATCGCTTTATTCTTTCTAGAGAAATAAATATGTTTGTATTTATACTGTGTGTACTGTTTATTGCACCTTATAGTAATGCTTTCAGATCTCTTAAGTTGAGGTAAAACGTTTTGCTTTATTACCACAAACACATATATAAAATATAATACAATATAATTTACAAGTGTGACAATTTACAATAAACAATAATACAAATGTACCAAAAGGTCATGAAAAGACAATCAAAACTATCACAATATATGAAACTTCCATTGTGTTACAAAAACGTACACTACTTCCTTCTTTTGTAAGAAATGTTGCATTCTCTAACAAGACCCCAACAACAGTCCCCCATCATTGAAGGATCCCATCGTCCCTGGTATCTTTTCTCCATTGCCATTATATCTTGGTGTAATCTTTCCCCCTGTTCGTCGCTGAGAGCACCTAGATTAGCAGGAAAGAAGCTGAGATGGGAGTGCAAAAAGTGGATTTTTAAAGACATCCTACAACCCAACTCTCTGTATTTCTGTATCATGTCCTGTACGATTTCTGTGTAACTCTCAGCTTTGTTATTGCCCAGAAAGTTGCGCACAACACACTTAAATGCTGTCCAGACAGCTAGCTCAGCACTGTTTAACTTGCTGTCAAAGCTATTATCAAGCATTATTTTCCTAATTTGGGAACCAATAAACACTCCCGCTGAAATCTTAGCATCACTCAGGTTACGGAACTTATCTCGCAAATACTTGAAACCTTCACCAGATGTGTCCATGGCTTTGACAAAGTTTTTCATAAGTCCTAACTTGATATGAAGTGGCGGTAGTAATATCTTATTAGGATCTACCAAAGGAGCGTATTTGACGTTGCATTCTCCAGGTACGTAATTCACTCTAGGTTCCCATTCTTTCACTTCATAATGTTTGTCATCAGCTCGGCTATCCCATAAACATAAAAAACATTGGTACTTCGTGTAACCGCACTGCAGTCCTAATAAAATACCAACTATCTTGAGATAACAACATATTTGCCAACAATGGTCCTTGTAATTTATAAGATTTAGCAAAGTTGACATGGTGTCATAGGATTCCTTAATCTTGACTGAGTGCGCAAGTGGTATAGAAGGTTTTTTATTTCCATTATGTAAAAGGACAGCTTTAAGGCTGACCTTTGACGCGTCTATAAATAACCTCCATTCTTCTGGAACGTAAGGAATTCCTAGCTCCACCATCAACCCATTTATATCCGTACATACACACATATTATCTTGCATTGAGAAATAGCTTGAAAATTGAACATGCCTTTTCCTGTACACTGATATGTTCGTTTCTGCATCCAATAAGTTCCACTGCTGGAGCCTTGATCCCAGAAGTTCCGCCTCTTGTTTTGTAGGTGCAAATCACGGACTAGGTCATTAAGTTCACATTGCCGGATGAAATGTGGCTCGCGAACACAGTCAGGGATGAATGTTGGATCCTTGGATGTGCATGTTGGTGTCGATGGTTCATCAAGGTCATGATCATCATCAGAGTCTTTTGGCCATATCTCTTCCCAGTTGGTAGGGGGCTCGGGAAGTGGAAGTTCATCCCCGTGCGGAATAGGTCTAATTGCGGATTTAACGTTGGGATAACTTATTGTGTATTTGCTTTTCTTAGAATGTCCCTTATCTACTGTGAGACAAAAATAACAATCATCCAGATGGTTGGTGGGTTCTCTCCACACCATTGGTACAGCAAATTTCATGAACCTCCGTTTTCTTTTGGCCCATGCAAGTAAAGTGACGTAGCACGACGCACAAATTATGTTGGGTGCCCAAGTTTTGTAATGATCTCCCACAAGACATCCGAAATATATATAATATGCTAGTTTCATCGATGGCGTAATGGATCTACACTGTCCTTTAACTACAAACTGGCCACACACATAACAAAAACATTTTAGGGGTGGACTCGTTTTCAACCCCTTAGCATAAGACTATGTAACACATAGTAGAGCAGATAATAAACACAACAACCTCCATTTCAGAGGGTGTATTCATTCCCTTTTATGAGCATATTTTCCAACCCATATTTGAACATAGCGCATCAGACAGAGACTACGAAACATAACAGGGGTGAACATAGCGAACATGAAACATAACAGGGGTGAACTCCTTCCCTTTTCCAACCCCTATTTGAACATACCACATCAGACAGAGACTACGAAACATAGTGAAGATTAGATAACACATAAGAGTACATAACATAGCAAGGGTGTACTCGTTCCCTTTTATGAGCATATTTTCCAACCCCTATTCTGAACATAGCAGATAACACATAGAAGAGCAGATAACACATTGCACTATTTTAACATAGTAGGTAACATAAGATTACGAACACATATAAAAGCAGAAGACTACATAACATAGCAGGCCTCCATTTTGGGGGTGAACTCGTTCTCTTTTATGAGCATATTTTTCAACCCCTATTTTAACATAACAGAAATGACATAAGAATACATAACTCATTCCAACCCTTATTTTAACATAACTAGCAAAGATTACAATCGAACACCCACGGCTTACAGATAATCATTTTAGAGGGTGTATTCATTCATTCTCTTTGATGACCATTTTTTCCACCCCTAATGAAATTACATAGGAGAGCAGATAATACATAAGATTCGTTCCCTTTTATGAACACTTTTTAAGGGATGAACTCGTTCCCTTTTATTATTACCTTTTCAACCCCTATTTGAACATTTTAACATAGCAGAAATGACATAAGCATGTCCTCAAACTACTGACCATCGTGAACAAAGGTCAAACTCGAAAACGAAACAACATATCGAGGTGCTGTTTCCACATTTAGCAATTGGTCATCAAAAAAGTACTGACCATCAAGGTCAAAAATTAAAACTCGAAAACAGAGCCACATTTAGTAATTGGTCATCAGGTACTACATGTCCCAAAATTAGTGGTCATCGAGGCCAAAGGTCAAAATACTTAAAACCCAATAACTCGAAAATGGAGCCACATATTGAGGTGCTGTTTCCACATTTAGCAATTGGTCATCCGGTACCACAAGTTCCAAAATAGTGGCCATCGAGGTCAAAGGTCAACATACTTAAAACCAAATAACTCTTAAATGGATCCACATATTGAGATGCTGTTTCCAAATCTAGTAACTGGTCATCAGGTACCACAAGTTCCAAAATAGTGGCCATCGAGGTCAAAGATCAACATACTTAAAACCTAATAACTCGAAAACGGAGCCAAATATTGAGGTGCTGTTTCCACATTTAGTAATCGACCACCAGCTACTACAAGTTCCAGAACAATGACCATCGAGGTCAAAGGTCAAAGTACTTAAAACCTAATAACTCGAAAACGGAGCCAAATATTGAGGTGCTGTTTCCAAATCTAGTAAGAGGTCATCAACTAGTACAAGTTCCAAAATAATGACCATCGAGGTTAAAGGTCAACATACTTAAAACCTAATAACTCAAAACCAGAGCCACATATAGAGGTGCTGTTTCCACATTTAGTAATCGGTCACAAACTACTACAAGTTCCAAAATAATGATCATCGAGGTCAAAGGTCAACATACTTAAAATCTAATAACTCGAAAACGGATCCAAGTAGTGAGGTGCTGTTTTCCAAATTTGGTAATTGGTCATCAACTAGTACAAGTTTCAAAAATAATCGTCATCGTGAATGGTCATCGAGGTCAAAGGTCAAAATACTTAAAACCAAATAACTCTTAAATGGATCGACATACTGAGGTGCTGTTTCCACATTTAGCAAGAGGTCATCAACTACTACAAGTTCCAAAATAATGACCATCGAGGTCAAAGGTCAAAACTCGAAAACGGATCCAAGTATTGAGGTGGTGTTTTCCAAATTTGGTAATTGGTCATCAACCACTACAATTTCCAAAAATAATGATTATAAGTTCTTTCTGATTGTTACAAAAATGACATAGAGTAATACAAAATGATATAAACATACCGAGCTTGTTATAATGGACCTTCATGTTTGGTATAAAAGTGAATAGGTCACACAAATTTATTCGCTCGTTTATTTGAATAACACAAAAAGGTATAGAAATTCTGAGCTTATTCCGTCGTTTGTTTGAGTAGCAGAATATGGTATTTCTTTGTTTTTCTCTGGTTGGTACAGAAAGTAGACCCTCTCCGTTTTTTTAATTGCAAACAAAATTTTTTCTACTTGGTATAAAATTGAATAGATCACTCAGTTTTAATAGCACAAAAGGTACAAATTGACCTTCTTTGCTTAAGCCACTCAAAATTTATTCTTTCGTTTCTTTGAGTTAGTTAATATGGTTATTTGATTAGTAAAAAATGTTAATTCTTTTCTTTTTTTGCTGCTTGTTTTCAAAACTGAATAGGTCATAAAAATTTATTCCTTCGTTTATTTGATTAGTACAAAATGGTATAAAATTCTGAGTTAGCTAAATTTAACCTCCTTCGCTTTCTTCGTTTATTTAAATAGCACGAAAAGGTATAAGATGCTGAGTTATTTAAAATGGTATTTCTTATGGATATCAAATTGAATGGGTCACTCAAATTTATTCATTTGTTGATTTGTGTATCACAAAAATACTCAGCTAGTTAAAATGGCTCTTCTTTGCTTTTCTTCTGATTGGTATAAAATTGAATAGATCACTGAAATTTATTCCTTCGTTTATTTAAATAGCACATAAAGGTATAAAATGATCCTTCTTCGCCTTTTCTCGTCAGTACAAATTCTTTCCTTTTTCTGCTTGGCACAAAAAATAATACTCCATTCAAATTTAGTTTTTTCATTTGTTTGAATGGCACAAAAGTACAGAAATTCTGAGCTAGTTAAAATGATCCTTCTTCGGTTTTTTTTGTTTATTTGAATACTACTGAGCTGGTAAAAAGGCATTTCACGCTGGTACAAAAAGTAGGACACCTAAACAAAACGTATATAAATTCTGAGCTGCTAGTTAAATTGGTCTTTTTTCGTTTTTTCTTTCGTTTATTTGAGTAGTACAAAATGGTATAAAATTCTGAGTTAGCTAAATTGGACTTCCTTCGATTTTTTTGGTTAGTACAAAAAACAGGCCACTCAAATTTACAAAAAGGTACAGAAATTCTCAGTTAGTTAAAATGAGCCTTCTTCGGTTTTTCTCGTTAGTACAATTTTGTTCTCTCGTTAAAATACTCAACTACAAAATTAAATAGCCCACTCATATTTATGCCTTCGTTTATTAGACTAGTTTAAAATGATATAAAATGATCCTTTGTTTGTTGAAATAATACAAAATGTATAAAATACTCAATTTCGGTTTTTCAAATGCATTACTTCGTTTAATTAATTTTAGAGCTGACACATGTTATAATTCCTTTGTTTATTTGAATACTCCAAAATGGTGCAAATCTAAATACTCCATTGTTTATTTGAGTAGTACAAAATTGAATAGGTCACTTAAATTTATTATTTCGTATATTCAGCTAGTTCATTTTTCCCGTTGGTATAAAAAGTAGAACATCAAAATTATTCTTTCGTTACAGAAATTATGAACTTGTTAAAATGACCCTTCTTTGGTTTTTTCTAATTGATACAAAAATTGAACATTTCAGTAGTTAAAAAGTTACATAATGCTCAATTTTCGTTTGTTTAAACAGTACATAATGAGCTAGTTAAAATAGCTCTTCTTCTCTTTTCAAGTTGGTACAAAAGAAAATAATCCACCTGAAATTCACTTCTTTTTTTCTGGTTGGTATTCCTTCGTTTATTGGAGTAGTACAAAATGGTATAAAAGTCTGAGAATTGCATATCTTTGCTTTTCTTCTGATTGGTACAAAAATAAAATAGACCACTGAAATTTGTTGCCTCTATTATTTGAATAGCACAAAAAGGTATAAAATGCTGATCTAGTTAAAATGACCCTTCTTTGATTTTCTTGTGATTATTTGGGTAGTACAAAATTGTACAGAAATATTGAACTAGTCAAAACGGACATTTTTCACTTTTTTCTAGTTCATACAAATATAAATACTCCATCCAAATTTGAGTAAAATGGTCCATGTTCGCTTTCTTCGTTTTGCTTAAATAATTCTCAGCTAGTTAATATGGCATATCTTTGCTTTCTTTTGAATAGCCCAAAAAGGTACAGAAATTCTGCGCTAGTTAAAATTATGTTCTCAAATTTATTCCTTCTTCACTATTTTTCTGCTTTGTACAAAATTGAATAGATCACACAAATTTACTAAATGAAGAAACGTTATCTCAATATGTGGTTTCGTTTACGAGATTGACCTTTGACCTCGATAATCATTATTTTTGGAACTTGTACTGGTTGATGACCAATTACCAAATTTGGAAAACACCACCTCAATACTTGGATCCGTTTTCGAGTTTTGACCTTTGACCTCGATGGTCATTATTTTGGAACTTGTAGTAGTTGATGACCTCTTGCTAAATGTGGAAACAGCACCTCAGTATGTCGATCCATTTAAGAGTTATTTGGTTTTAAGTATTTTGACCTTTGACCTCGGTGACCATTCTCGATGACTATTATTTTTGAAACTTGTACTAGTTGATGACCAATTACCAAATTTGGAAAACAGCACCTCAATACTTGGATCCGTTTTCGAGTTATTAGATTTTAAGTATGTTGACCTTTGACCTCGATGATCATTATTTTGGAACTTGTAGTAGTTGATGACCTCTTGCTAAATGTGGAAACAGCACCTCAGTATGTCGATCCATTTAAGAGTTATTTGGTTTTAAGTATTTTGACCTTTGACCTCGGTGACCATTCTCGATGACGATTATTTTTGAAACTTGTACTAGTTAATGACCAATTACCAAATTTGGAAAACAGCACCTCAATACTTGGATCCGTTTTCGAGTTATTAGATTTTAAGTATGTTGACCTTTGACCTCGATGATCATTATTTTGGAACTTGTAGTAGTTGATGACCTCTTGTTAAATGTGGAAACAGCACCTCAGTATGTCGATCCATTTAAGAGTTATTTGGTTTTAAGTATTTTGACCTTTGACCTCGGTGACCATTCTCGATGACTATTATTTTTGAAACTTGTACTAGTTGATGACCAATTACCAAATTTGGAAAACAGCACCTCAATACTTGGATCCGTTTTCGAGTTATTAGATTTTAAGTATGTTGACCTTTGACCTCGATGATCATTATTTTGGAACTTGTAGTAGTTTGTGACCGATTACTAAATGTGGAAACAGCACCACTATATGTGGCTCTGGTTTTGAGTTATTAGGTTTTAAGTATGTTGACCTTTAACCTCGATGGTCATTATTTTGGAACTTGTACTAGTTGATGACCTCTTACTAGATTTGGAAACAACACCTCAATATTTGGCTCTGTTTTCGAGTTATTGGGTTTTAAGTACTTTGACCTTTGACTTCGATGGTCATTATTTTGGAACTTGTAGTAGTTGGTGGTCGATTACTAAATGTGGAAACAGCTCCTCAATATTTGGCTCCGTTTACGAGTTATTAGGTTTTAAGTATGTTGACCTTTGACCTCGATGGCCACTATTTTGGAACTTGTGGTACCTGATGACCAGTTACTAGATTTGGAAACAGCATCTCAATATGTGGATCCATTTAAGAGTTATTTGGTTTTAAGTATGTTGACCTTTGACCTCGATGGCCACTATTTTGGAACTTGAGGTACCTGATGACCTATTACTCAATGTGGAAACAGCACCTGAGTATGTGGCTCCGTTTTCGAGATATTAGGTTTTAAGTATGTTGACCTTTGACCTCGATGGCCACTATTTTGGAACTTGTGGTACCTGATGACCAATTGCTAAATGTGGAAACACCACCTCAATATGTGGCTCCATTTTCGAGTTATTGGGTTTTAAGTATTTTGACCTTTGGCCTCGATGGCCACTAATTTTGGGACATGTAGTACCTGATGACCAATTACTAAATTTGGCTCTGTTTTCGAGTTTTAATTTCTGACCTTGATGGCCAGTACTTTTTTGATGACCAATTGCTAAATGTGGAAACAGCACCTCGATATGTTGTTTCGTTTTCGAGTTTGACCTTTGTTCACGATGGTCAGTAGTTTGAGGACATGCTTATGTCATTTCTGCTATGTTAAAATGTTCAAATAGGGGTTGAAAAGGTAATAATAAAAGGGAACGAGTTCATCCCTTAAAAAGTGTTCATAAAAGGGAACGAATCTTATGTATTATCTGCTCTCCTATGTAATTTCATTAGGGGTGGAAAAAATGGTCATCAAAGAGAATGAATGAATACACCCTCTAAAATGATTATCTGTAAGCCGTGGGTGTTCGATTGTAATCTTTGCTCGTTATGTTAAAATAAGGGTTGGAATGAGTTATGTATTCTTATGTCATTTCTGTTATGTTAAAATAGGGGTTGAAAAATATGCTCATAAAAGAGAACGAGTTTACCCCTAAAATGGAGGCCTGCTATATTATGTAGTCTTCTGCTCTTATATGTGTTCCTAATCTTATGTTACCTACTATGTTAAAATAGTGCTATGTGTTATCTGCTCTTCTATGTGTTATCTGCTATGCTCAGAATATGGGTTGGAAAATATGCTCATAAAAGGGAACGAGTACACCCTTGCTATGTTATGTACTCTTACGTGTTATCTAATCTTCACTATGTTTCGTAGTCTCTGTCTGATGCGCTATGTTCAAATAGGGGTTGGAAAATATGCTCATAAAAGGGAATGAATACACCCCCTAAAATGGAGGTTGTTGTGTTTATTATCTGCTCTACTATGTGTTACATAGTCTTATGCTAAGGGGTTAAAACGAGTCCACCCCTAAAATGGCGGTTGTTGTGTGTTACGTAGTCTTATGATCTGCTATGTGTTCATAGTCTCAGGGTTGGAAAATAAGCCATGCTCTTTTATTAGCTGTGCTATGTATTATCTGTTCTGCTGTGTGTTACGTAGCCTTATGTATCTGCTGTGTGTTCGTAGGGGTCGTCTGTCTGACTGGCTTCTTTTTGTTTGTCATTCTTTTCCAGAATAACTGAGAACACGTGATTTCAGGGCGAATGTGCTACTATTATCAACTTACAGACAGACAATAACACAAAGAATATGACAAATTATTTAATATTACGGCAGTTAAAAAACTACATATTGCATACTATATTAAGTGCGATTATATATGTGCACATGCAATAAGGATACATGCTCTACGCAATACGTTCGAGAGCTGCTTAATAACTTCACATACCAGCAGGCATGTTTAGAAGTGTATTCATTGTAGAATAACAGAACAACAAGTATTTTCAAAGGAACATAATGTAATCGAACAACAGTAAAATTATTGCTTTGAAATTTTTTTTTCTATTTTACCACGGACCAACAAACCATAAAAGCTTCCTGGGGGATTTCTCGGTACTGGGATATGTCGTAATATAACTAATGAGAAAATCGAATAGAATAATTTGTATCACTTGTTTTCTATAGAAAAATAAAACGGAACATTGACACAAAATCATACTCATACCTAAATGGAAATCAATTATTACGAAAATTGTGAAGAATTTAAAATACATATTTCCTCTGCTGCTGTTTGATGAATCAAGACAAAAGTTTCAGTTTCAGTTGAACATAAAATAGAACACATAATTACATTTTATTATTCACGCAGTTTGCAGTGTTGTCACGTAATAACTGTACATTGACACAAAGTCATACTCATACTTCCATGAAAATCCATTATTATGAACCCTGTGAAGAATATAAAATACATATGACCTCTGCTGCTATTTGATGGATCAAGACGAAATTTTCAGAACAACAAGCGTCATTCGATATAACGTCATGTCGATATAACAATGGGTAACACTGGAAAGACTGTCAAGGTCGCGTATGCTCTTTTTCCTGTTCCTGACACACAAATCCGAAGTGAGTGTTCTGCTGTTTAAGAACGGGTAGGGAAGGTGTAACATACAAGACCATAAACTGAAAACAATAACTGTTTCCAATAGCACACGTATTATAATACTGAATAAATACGTCGATTAAAGGATATATCAATTATACACTTCCTATAATGTTTTGTAAAAAATATATATGGGATGGGATGGGATTCGTTGTGATGTCAAAGTAATAAAATAACAACGAGTCCGCCACTCTATCCACCTAACCACGGAGGCAACGCTGTGTTTGCTCTTTTTTCTTAAGAAATAATCTTCATAACCATGGATCGTATCGCTTCGAACTTTAAGACAAGAGTTTTTCTGTTTAATTCTATATTTTCGAACGACATCTTAGTTACAGAAGCTAATTTATATTTGGCAGGCAATCTACACACTAGGCTTTAACCAATAAATGCAACATTTTGCTACAGTGTCCAGTTCCTTGATACAACTCCTTGACAACCCTACTGAATTCTCTCCGCAATCGTGCTCTGCTACTGAAAAATTCATAGAAATCATCGTTGCAAGTAAAGACAGAACCGAGCATAATTTTGATTTTGCTCATATTTTTATTATTTTATTATATTTTTTTTTAAATATCTCCTTAGATAGATTGCTTTCTATTATTACCACATACTAATAACTAAATTTTACCCATAAACGTACGGAAAATGAAATAAACGCGGAAAATCGTGTGTGGCAGTATACGCGCATTTTTTTGCACATGTGCATACATATCCGTTCTACAAGTAAGATTTCAATTTGGCATTCATATAATTTGAAACCAAGCTAGAGCGATCTGCCATACCCTGATATTATAATTGACAAACAAGTCTTAATTCATTAAAATTATTGGTTTGCAGATTTTTTTCTATACCCCCTTCTTTTTACTTCATGAACTAGAGTTGCTGAAGTTGTACTAGAGAAATACATGAGCCGAACTTTTCGCCCCAAGCCCTATCCATCGCTAACGTAGCTAACTCCAGTCCAACTCGGACCCGCAAAGCTCGGAGGTTCTTGGCTCGAACCCAACCTGACCATTAAGTTTTAAAAGGTCTTGGCCCGAGCCTGGTCCTACAGCTAAGGATCACTAACTGTACAAATTGCATTGTTTGCAATGTCTTTCAGTACACGTGCAGCCGTGCAAACAGACTTCAACGCTTAGCTATATTCCAACTATCATTTAATAAGAAACATTATTAAAGAACTGCAATTAATCGTCTGGAGCCCGTCCTGCCCTGAAGAGAAAGCAGTATCGAACCCGCCCGAGCCAGACCCGATCCAAAGAAGGAAATGAGCTGGTCCTCCCAAGTGCGATCTGTAGGCCGAAGCGGATTGCGGGTCTCAGACTGAGCCTGGTCCATGCAGATCACTAAGTGTAAATGACTTTCCTCCAAAGCTAAAGCGATTTCTAACTTGATGGAAATGGCAAATGTACAATATTTGATGAAAGTCTTTCGAATTGGTAGTTTGCATGTATCTATAATTCCCTAATACAATGGGAATGGTTTATTATCATCTCCTTGTGAATGGATTTTCCTACATTGACATCTAGTGGCTGAATCGCTTTATGACCAGCCACTCAGTAATTAACGTCATTCAATTCACAAGAACTGTTCGTTTAAGAGTATAAAATGAAATATGTTTCGCTGTTTTCATTATTATGTTATATTGATTGATGGATGGAAATTTAACGTCCCTCTTTAACACCGATCCTATGTGGCACGATATCTACAATTGACTGATTAATTCATTAAGGTTTAATGTGATGTCAGCATCGAAGCTATTAATTCCCGTTACGATAAGGCCAATGCCCAAAACATGCATCTTGTTCAAAGCAAAGACTTCTAGAAAAAATTGATGTTTAGATATAAGCTCGACCAAATAATAGAGTAAAAATAGCCATATATATATATATAAAGATTAAATTAGAAAATATAAAACGCTTAACAACAAAGTAACTAAAAATAAACTGCAACGAGGGAACCTATCTAAGTGTATCTCTGACTTCGAGTCGAGACTATGGCCGTTGGATACCTTCTCCCAAAAGAACATAACATGAAAAGGAATACATCCTCTATCCCCACACAGCACACCGACGTCCAATGTACATCCATTTAACGTCCGGGCAAGGATTTACGGGATGTCCAGTGGACGTGTGGTTTTGGTCCATACAACGTCTAGTGGATGTACACGGGAGAGTACAGGTGCCACAGTAGCCGTGCATCTACTGGACGTCCAGAACGTACATATTATGTCCATTTCTGGTACCAAAACGAACTAATTATGGACGTACAGACGCCCAATGGACGTTCAGAGGACGTGTTCTTTTGGTCCATACGACGTCCACTGGATATACACAAGATGTTACTTTGGGACAGTTGCCATGCATCTCCTGGACGTCCATTCGGAGCTAAAATGGATTTACGGGATGTCCAGTGGACGTGTGGTTTTGGTCCATACAACGTCTAGTGGATGTACACGGGAGAGTACAGGTGCCACAGTAGCCGTGCATCTACTGGACGTCCAGAACGTACATATTATGTCCACTTCTGGTACCAAAACGAACTAATTATGGACGTACAGACGCCCCATGGACGTTCAGAGGACGTGTTCTTTTGGTCCATACGACGTCCACTCGATATACACAAGATGTTACTTTGGGACAGTTGCCATGCATCTCCTGGACGTCCATTCGGAGTTAATTGGACCTATTATGGACTTCAAACTGATGTAGAGGATGTCCATATGTGGATATCATTGGAACTTGAACGTACAAATTGTGACTATTTTTGGTCCCTACACGGACCAATTATGGACTTCCACTGAATGTTCTAAAGGACTGCCACAGAAGAACTATTTCACTCGAAGCCCGCTACGGAAGCCATGCTATCTAGAACCAATCTATTTCTAACAGACGTTACACTTTTACCACATCAAAGTGGCATCTAAATAAACCTTATTCCATCAATTTTTACCATCAGTCAATAAGTACACACGTCAATATTTACACTATAAAGTTCTATGTGCAAACAAAGAAACAATGTGACATTACTATGGTCACGTTTTTTAAGAATACGTTTAGTTTAATAATCAAAATTCTGGTTGTGTACCACAAAAAAAAAAAAAGTTTCGACTTTTATCTACTAAAAGGTCAAACTATTCGAAAATTATGTATGAATAGCAAATATAATTTCAATTTTACATTGATTTTTTTTTCTAATTGAGGTTATACCATATATTTATTCATACATTACTGATCCTCCTCCTTTAATAAAGGTCGGTGGGTTTTACACCGTGCCAATAAAATTAAAATATTCTACATCATGTAGTTATTAATAAAAATCTAAATAAGTACGAAATAGCATGTGCCCTTTACAGCTAGATTAAAAACTACAATAATGCTTCCTTATTTCCCGACAATAAGCACTGAAAATGAAATTAACAAAGTAAAGTATTCTGCCCATACGCTTCAGTTAATAGAATTTGTATCTTAATTTATAATCTTCAAACCTGCATCCTCTTCCACTGTTTGCATTTGCGTAGAGAAATATCGAAAACAGAAAACTCTATAGTAACACTTTCGTTTCATTACCGCCACCTTCCCCATTTCTGTGATTGATGTAAAAACCTCCATCGATTCAGCCTGAAGTTTCATAGCGTTCACCTCCGGTGCTTGGTGTCCCTGGTTCGATCCCAGCTCGCGCCGTGTGGACTTTGTGGTGGACAAACACCGTGCTCGTGGGTTTTCTCGGGGTTCTCCCGTTTCCTCCCACTTTCTTCATTCCACCATTTCACTAATCTCTCATCATCACCGTCTCCTTTAGCCTAACCGGCATAACCGTGAGACGTAAAACTTAAAGATTTCATTTCATTTCCTGAAGTTCCATAATTCGTTTCTGAAATATCACTTCTCTCTTTTCCTTTGTATGGACAACAGGCTGGACAGCTAATCTTCTTCTTCTAGCTTTTTAACATTGTCCCCAAAACCTCTTTTTTTATATTATCGTACTCATAAGAAATAATAACTTAAACATGACGTCCCTTAATGCCCGAGAACGTTTCAAATACTTAACTTTGAAATTGTATACATTATAAAAATAAGGAAGTCGTAACAAAAAGAAAGAAATAAGATAACAATACACTTTATTGAGTGACCTGTCATTACGTCTTAAAGTTCTTAAAAGTTTCCTTATTTATTTTCAAGAAGATTGTAATTTTTTACATTTGTATACAAAGAAAATACATAAAACTATCTAGCTATTTAAAAATAGTAAGATATTTCGCTATAAAACTATCTAGCTATTTCGCTATAAAAATATAAAACTATCTAGCTATTTCGCTAGGGCCCATGGGCACAAAACACTGAAATCTGGTCCTGTACACAATGAGTGATTGACTTAAGTCCTTTCTTATTCCTGTTCTCCACATTTCTTTTTTCTGAAATCAAGAAAATGGGAAAATTAATTCTAGATACTATCAACATCAGAACGATCAAAATTATTTAAAAAAAAAACAAATTATGAGCTTGTAGTTAAATAAGTTTTTATGTTTAATTTTAAAGAGTAAAAATTACGTGACCGGGGTCGGGGATCGAACCTGAGAACTTCTAACTTTAAACTATACAAACGAGACTCAAAGGTACAAAGTTAAAATTACAAATTCGAAATTGACCCACAAATTACAAAATGTATTGTTATTAAAATGTGCTTACGTAAGCATTATGAAAGATTAAGCACTTAAAATAGCATGTTTCAAAGGAAGCCATGTCTTCTGGACAATAGAAAGAATGTGTTGAGATGAATAATTATGGAAATTTACGAAATCATATTACGGAAAAAAAGGAAGAAAAGCACTTTAAGAAATGCATGCCCTTACACTTTTTTCTGTTATGACAAACTATTACAGAATTATATATTGCAGTTGGAAGAAAGCTGAAAAATGTATATAAAACCAAGAAGAGATTCAAAGTTTTCTACTGTCAAATGAGAATTGAGCCGCAAGCAAAGCAGAAAAGTACCCTCTGATGCTTACCACAATTGGGTGCAACACTGCATGCTTTCCACTAATCTAACATGTTCAGTGTCCTTGCAGGAATCAACCTCCAAAGCACATGAAATCTTCCTAATTATAATGTTTGTATATAATCCCTAATGTATACCATAAAGCATAGTCTATTTATTACTTTATTTTTCTAAAACTATATGGAATATAAAACTTTTTATTGAAAAAAAATCTATATTTGAAATATTGTATGGCGCGACATCATCATTTCACATTCTTAGAATGACACTGAGAAAGACATATTTTGATTTCCTTTTTTTATTAACTCCATCCACCACAAATCACAAAGGAACATAATGCTTGGAGAGAGTCTTGTCATTGCAATGTGGGAAACAAATTTACTATGAACGGTTACGGTTGTTATTTAGTGTTAAAATTAATTTTAATTTCAAAAGTATTTAAGAAAATCTGAAGGAAAAGGAAATAATAATAATAATAATAATAATAATAATAATAATAATTGATTACACAAAGAAACTGCCTACCTGAACACATTTTTCATTAAAACTAAAATCATACCTTAGCCAATTCCAATTGGGTTTTACTACATGCAAACAAACTGAGAAAGTGAATGGTGAGCTAACAGCAACAGCAGATTATAGCATTCTTCAATAAACTACAGCATACTCCCGATTATACGCTGGCGTCTCCCGGAAAAAAGTTAACTCAATAAAGCTACTGCACGAGTCATACAGAACGAGACTGTTTAAATATAGAGTATAAATTAACTTACAGTATCGTACCTTGGCTTCACTGTAAATATACACTTTTTCGTTGATTGTTTTACGTTGTACTGAACAATACCGGCACAAATATTTTTAGTGTTCTGTATACATATTTGCACGCTTTTTCTTACGTTTTACGTACAATACAATAAGTTTTTAAGCTAGGACAATTCTTATTTTACGAACAAGTATTGTTTGTCATTTTCAGCTATTCGCGGTGCCTCTGCCAGCTAATTCCGCGAATAATCGGGAGTTTATTGTTCTCTTTTTCTCTACTGCTGCTTGTTCGGTTAACCTGAAAGAGCTTTCAACTAATAAGAAAACTTTGAAAACTGAAATGAAATTACGAAAATATTGAGCCCTAAGAAATTACTGAGTCTTTGCAGAATCATTATCCCTTCATTCATTGGAAAACTAAAGAGAACTCTAATAATCTCCAACAGAAGGATAGATTCGGGATCCGAACACCTATACTATATGTCGAAATTTTTATACTTTTTACAAGTTTCAAATTTTTATAAAAAGTCTGATTTGAATGCATAAAGATAGCAGACGATTTCTGCTTCAAACCAAGTAATTGCCCAAACTCAGTATCTCAAACACATAGTTGTAATTATAAATACATTATTGCACTTTTCTCCAGAAAGGCATAAGCAGATATGTCGACTTTTGGCGAAATCAAGATATTTTGCCTTTTTAGCTTTATCATTTGTGAGCAAAAGCATATAACTATAAGGTTTTAGCAAGATATGAACCATAGCATTTCATTCCTTTTCTGTAATGAAAAAAAAAAGATCTGAATTCGCCTTCAGAGCTACAAATCGACGCAGAAAAGGGGCAGTTTCAACAGAGTTAGCAGCTAATACTGAATAGATATTTCTACCAAATCCTGTACTGTTGATCTACGAGGTTGCTGCATTGAACTGTCGAAATATGTCTAACAGCTAAAGTATAACTATTTGTACTCCTGTAACCCTATACAATTTTGAAAGTAATACAAATTATATAAAACTTTAATATTCTCTTTCGCATGGATCCTCACGAAGCACAAAATTATGCACAGAACTTATTCGTTATTTCTTGAGCTTCATATGTTTTAATAATAGATTTAACTAAGTTGAAAAGTAAAACGGGATTAAAATATATTCGAACTTTGGAACTTCTAATAGTCTCTAACAAAATAAAGTGCCTAATTAAATCCATCAAATTCAGTTCAGCTAGTTTTGCATTTCCCGACCAATGCATATGCCTAAATAGGTGCAATGTGCGTGCAACGCGACTTATCACATGGAAGTGTTAGCGAAGCTTGTCTAATATAGCTCATTTAAATGAGATACTTACTTTGTTCCTTATCTTCAGCAGAAGCAAGGCACACGGAACTAACGCCAACATCTTGCTTCCTAATAGATTTAGTTACTTTAGGTCGTCCGAAGTTTCACTGTTAACTTCTGGTGTTAAAGGCCTTTGTTCCTTTCGTTTACGTAAACGTCCTTCATCGTCTGTGTTCAGATCTGAGGTGTACTCAGCCTTTCTCAGCTTGCTACGAGCCTTGTCTTAGCTGTCTGTATTAAATAAGGAAATTTAAAATAGAATTAAAAGTATGGAAATTTATGTAACTTTCGATTTTTATATACAATACACTTATATGTGCAGATATCGTTATTCTGTAACACTACTTTTACTTAAAAAGCTGTAGTAGAATATTTTTAATACTTATACGTCCAAGCTTATTTTATTTTTCGAAAATGTAAGTTTTATTTACACAGGTTGAATCAGAAGGTTGTTTACAACGCTTGAGGCGAAATTCTAGAGATCAACAGGAGAACAAAAACCTCAAAGACATCGTGTCTAGCTCTATTTACATGCGTTTTCGTAATTCTAACCGGCAAGACAAACCGTGATGTTACCTAACGCATAGGTCCTATCCAACTTCTTTCCAATATCTCATACCCTTTCCCTTCAGTGCTGAGACAAATTAGTGTAAAAGTCACAAATAAAAATAAGTTTCCCCGGAGTCAAAAGAGGACCCAGTGCAAAAATGCTAAATTTTCGTCCCATTTTGATCTAGAATCACCTCCCAAGCGTAGGAACGACTTTTTGATACATTCCGTAGATCAAAATTTCTCTCCTTCCCCCCAAAATATATCTACTCAAAATTAAAAAAAAAAATGACTCGTTAAAGGTTTCGATACTCGAATGTAACACTATGGAAGGAAAAAATGAAGCACCTTTAAAAATTGAGCTACAAATGTGAATGAGGTCACAGTGTTGGGCAATTGTCCAGTTAGAAAAAGCTACATATGTGAGCACGGATAGAGAAATAAAAGGATAATTTATAGTACGTTATTTATGCATAAAATCTTTGATTTCAAGTTCTTTGCACACTTAGGGTTTAGAATGATATTTGTGACTTCTATTGTTCGAAGCTGAACCGTGATAATCATCCTAAAAGAATATACGAACTTCTAAGGTAATTTTTGGTAAAGTTTTATTCGAACAACTTCGTTCAAATGGACAACCACGGGCAACGAAGGCTTGCCTGCATCCTGTCTACTACTTTAAGCGAGTGTCTTCCCAGTGTTAGAATTAAATTTCATCAATAGGGGAGCCTTCCAAAGACGTAGAAGAAAGGTGTTTGTAATCTAAGTCAGAGTGGGCTGTGACGATATATAAACCAAAAAAATAATAGCTCAACAGACATGCAATGAAGAAAATAAACGAAAGTACTTTTGGCGATTTTACATTGGTATCCTCGTTGTTACTAATAGAGTGAATACAAAAACACTGGATTCACGAATGGTTAAAAAACGGTAATATATATATAAAGCAAGAAGAGCATTAATACATATCACGTCACTACAGTAAAAAATAAAAAATTAACCAGTATTTTATTTATTTATTTATTTACTGCTTTTCAACCATTTGTGAAGGAAATACCTATGCATCCTTTTTAAAATGGTAACAACCTAGGATGACGATGTGAAATTGCAGAAACTACTTGAACAACACCCACCCACCCTATATCTATCTATCTACCTATCTATCTATATCTATATCTATCTATCTATCTATCTATATATATATATGGTATTATAAAAATCGTGGACAAGCTCTACAGGAACTTCTAGAAGTCAAAAGGAGACAAAATAAATTATCTTGCGTTTTTTCCTGTGGGACCTCCTTTCATTGGAAGAGTCCTTCTAAGGGTCCAAATTTGAATTTTACATTGGCTTTTAGGCAACTTTCGATTAACAATTTGCCAGGAAAGGAAATAGGATATTGGAAAGAAATCGAATACGAGCTGTTCATAAGGTAACATTCTGCTTTTCTGTTATGCAGTGCGCAGATACAGGCTTGCAGTAAAACTGGACCATTAGGTCAAAATAGACATGCTAACTACAAACATTTATCTGAGTCCTGAATGAAAAAGTAACGAGATGTTAATTTATGAATAAGCTTTATCCTACTTCTTTCCAATACCCCACACCCTTTCCTGGTCCTTTGTTTTTCGAAAGTTGCCTATAAACGGAAAATAAAATTAAAAATTGAGCTCTTTGAGCGGCCTTACCAAGGAAAGTAGGGCCCACAGGAAAAAAAAAAAGACTCTTCCTTTGAGCTCTAGGTAAGTTGCTGATAAAAATGAGGATATTACACAGGCGTATACGATATACTAAAATCTAAAGTATTAGGAATGTAGCCTACTCACAATACAGTACAATACAGTTCAATTACTCACCGTCGAGCAAGACATGATATATTATGTGTAATTGAAAGGAAAAATGTTATAAGGTAGATATTTGTAATCGACTTCAAAAATGTTATCTATCTAACATTGAGCCGACTTACTACGAAAATATATTTATCGCACATTAAATGTGCAACATAAAAATTGTACTATTTTTTTTAAATGAGATAAACATATTTGAGTCATTGCACGTCAAATTATTACACTACAGCCCATTTTCAACCCGACCCTTTTCTTTCAAGTAAATTTTATTTCCGTGTTATTCTGGATAAAAAATCATTAACTGTCTTAGAAGAAATTATGAAATCAATTACAATTTTAACTACGTCCATTATAGCTTACAATTTAGCCTTTAAATATTAAGACTAAAACCAAATTGATGATGCAATTTTTTTTTGACAATTTTTCATATTTCAGACTCGTGTCTCTGGTAACATGCTACACGTATGAACCTAACACTGCATTTCTACTAGGACAGTACCGCAAATGCCATTTAATTCTGGAGATGGTGTGCTATGGACTTACAAAACTTACAACCATTTGTTGACTTAAACCGAAACAATTAGCCATAGACCCCAAAAACGTATGATCCTCTCAATACAGACCGATTATACTATCCTCAAACCAGCTATAAGTCTGTGACCAAGCAGAGATACGAAGGAGGACCACCGTTAGAAAGTTCCCCCTTATTAACTGCGTCTTAGTTATTTCGTCTCCGCTAGACGACCTTCAGAATTGGAATTTACAAACAAATTCTATATAACAAACAAACTTCGTTACCACCAAAGTTGGTTAATAAGCAAAGATAATAAAAAGGAAAATTTAAAAAAATTCAGTTTAAGAAAATTTAAATAATAGAAATTACTCTAATCAAAAGGAGAACTAAGTAAATAGGAATAAATTACATGTCCGAAGGAAAGCTTAAAATTAAATCGGATAGTTATTAGTACAAGTCCATCGGTGATGGAAAATAACGTTAAACTTTCTTACTGTGAGCTCACACACATGTCCCTCCACATCACACCGCTCTGCCCCGAAGGAACCATGACAAACGCCATGAAGTATACAAGGAGATGAAAATTTCCTCTCACACGAAAACAAAGTAGGAAGAAAGTACTTAATTCGAATGAAAATAAAGTACAAAAAAAAACTGGAAAATACCGAAATAATGAAAAAAAAAACATAGGATGTGTTAACATGTATTACTTTTTCCTTACTAAATCTTCCTCGTTATTGGAAATATATAATATAGTAACGTTACTAAATAATATATGGACGTATTTATGAAGTTTCGCAAGATATCAATACGCATAGATGTCGAAGAAAAGACGCTGCTACATCTCCTACTCCCAGCTTCTAGAAATCTGAGAGCTAAAATCTTTAACCAATGACATTTCTTCTATCCACCTGTGGCAGATGTGACGAAGAAAAAAATATCACTGCTAGCCAGGCCGGTAGCCAGCCCAAAAATTTAGGGGGGGGGCCTGATCCAACCATATTATAGTTCATATCTAAGCGTATCGTAAAATTTTTAAAGGGGCCAGCAAAAATTTAGGGGGGCCCGGCCCCCCTAGACCCCCTGGATACGGGCCTGCTGCTAGCATTTGCTAGTAATTATTTCAACTTAATAAATATAAAGGATATTGTAAATAATAAACTTTACTATTATGATCCAAAAAAAAAAAAAAGATGCTATAGACCTTTTACGTTCATTTATTAACTGACATTTCTGTTTCTTGGCAAAGCGCTGATACTTAAATACACGATAAAAAATCTATACGGAAAAGGGTATATAAGACGTAAACTTACTGATTAACGTGGAATCCGAACCACCTGAGCTATCGCCGGTAATCGAACTCGGGTCTCGCACGCCAACTGCTTAGCCACGGACGAGCTCACTTCCGCAATGTATTTATACTTATGGTATTACTGCTGTATTGCCAGAATACGAAAATAAGAAAAGGAATATTATTTAGTTTCCCACCCAAAATACTAGATATTGGCCCTGGCTCACTTGATAATGATTAATGTTCGAAATACGATGTGAACGTATGGCATAAAAGCTAGTCCATAAAACACTGACTAATTTGTGCTACGTGGCCAGTAAAAAGCACGAATGCCATCTAACCGAGTCAAAACAGGAGAGCAGAAACAGCGTCCGTAGGGAGCAGGCGCGTCAGCGGCGATGAGTATACGCATAAACGAGGATGGTGGAAAACAATTTCATCTAACAGTTCATTTCATAAAATGCACGCCTTATGTGTTGCACAGCTTTGGGGGAGGTACTACATGCAATCCGAAAAAGTACCGAAATGTACTAAATTAGATTATACTCGATTAGGTTTGGTTAAATGTTCCTCTTCTTTTCTGTAGCTTCAATTTGTTTACACTAGTCACAATAAACTTTTTGCCTGTTTAGTAGACCATGCCTTTCACACAATTTCGACAACTGACATTCATTTTTGTATAACTTCATAAAACTCAATCACGATATGACACAACCTTGTCATTTACGCACTGCCTTTCCCAAAAATCATAACAAATATACTGCCAAATAGTCCCTTCCGCCCGGCAAGGTTCTAGATTACTGGCCCCCCTTCCCATTGATCAGTAATAAAGACAGCGTGCCCTGCGGGGCTCTAACCCGCCTTCACTCGCTAACGCTCGCTCGGCAATACTGTATAAGTTAAATGTATACTCTTTAGTACAGAAAGAAACATACCCAGCTACTAATCTGCATGGGGGACCAGTAATCTAGAACCTTCCCCTTCCGCCCCCCATATATATAGTGTAGCTTACAATATCAAAAATAACTAACGACAAGTATTTTGGTAACTATCACCCTCAACTTACTTTTACTCACGAACCAAAAGAAACTCTCCAATTTATCTGGTAAATTTTCTAAAATTGGTCCGGCGATACAGTAGTTAACCCATACTGAGCCCTCCTGAAGTCAATCTGCAAGTAGTAATGGAGCTCCTCATTTTGTGCATGATCGGCTAAAAGAAATACAAAACTCTAATCTAACCTGGGAATGTAAGAAATCTGTCAAAATTTGGTAGAACCGTCTTCTCGAGTAATGTCGAATTGAGTCCTGAGCTTTGGTACAGAAGGAACGAACCTTACTAGTATCTTATATGAGGGTGTTATTACACCCTTCACCATCTGAATTCACTGATATATATATATATATATATATATATATATATATATATATATATATATATTACCAATTCCCATGTGCCTATCTACGTTACCCCAGCCTATAATTGATAATGAGTTACTTTTGTCCACACACAAAAACTTTCAGTTGAAAAATAAATGGTGCAGCGGAATAAATCTATATGAACAAATCACTCATCATATCTTACCTTTTTCGCAGTTCCTATTCTCTCTTCCTTCTTCAATCCAACATAGAACTAAAAGTATTAATATCACTGAAATTTCTACGCTTCTCAACCACTGAATTCAAACTTGCTGAGAGTGCACTGTGCAAGGATCTGCGCATGTGCCGTCACTAACAATTGAATGTTGTTTTCCGTACGTCCCTTTTTTTATCCAGATCATGTAGCTCCGTGGACGTTTCATTCGTGGTTTAAATATTGACATCCAATGGACCATCCACTGAAGTCCAGAAAATGGATATTCACTTCTGAACGTAATATGGACATCCAATGGACCGTCCACTCAAGTTCAGAATGTGGATATCCATTGCCGAACGTAATATGGACCACCAATGGATGTTACGCATAAGTCAATGTACTAAAACTGGACGTTCTGGATCTAATATGTACGTCCACTGGCTGTGATGTGCTCTGTGGGTCGCAACCTTTGTGAAGACATAAGCGTGAAAATTTAGAAATTGAGCTCCATACTATACATAACAAAGTCGGATTCCGGGTCGGATTTTTCGGAAACGGTCTGCTAAGGAAACTCAGCGAATACATATCAAATTAGTGTGGGGAGCCCAGCACCTTTTGAATGAAAAATTTGTGTCCCCGGGGCCCTTGCAGGGTCCCAGGCGAAGTCCAACTCAAAATTTGCAAATAGATGCTGGGGTCAGGTAGCATACTGTATGAGAGCTAATGTTAAATAAGATAAGATAACAAATCCCAACTCTCTAAGATAACCTTGTGCAAACGGGCAAGTGGTCAAAATGTCAATACAACCTACATCAGAAAATCTATGGCCAAGCTTCTAAATCCGTTAAGTTGCAACAATAACAAAACAGAAAAACAAGTTTAAAAGTGCAAGGTATTGAAGTAAAGGAAATTTCTGCAGAGTCACTCTCTCAAAAGCATCCTCCGATATATTTTATTTCTGCACCATTACACCAGTTTTCTCCAACCTTATAATAGAAATTCCACGGTGCAATCTGTGAATTTGGGGTCCCGATGTGCGACGCATATACCGTTGGCTTTTGACCTTCTCACCCTCCACGACGGTTGCGGTTAACAATGTAACCTTTCTCTTCTAGGACACGAAATCCAATGGCCATGGTCATTCTATGGTCCAATTGTCATTCGAAGTCACACTTATACCTGGATAAGGTCCGTTGTGCAACTCTGAGAGAGACTGCAGCAATTTGTTTGACTTCAATACCTTGCACTTTTAAACGTAGTTTTCTGTTTTGTTATAGTCGCAACTTAACGGATTTAGAAGATTGGCCATAGATTTTCTGATGTAGGTTGTATTGACATTTTGACCACTTGCCCGTTTGCACAGCGTTATCGTAGAGAGTTGAGATTTGTTCTATCTTATTTTATTTAACAATAGCTCTTATACAGTATGCTACTTGACCCCAGGTTCGATTTGCAAATTTTGAGTTGGACTTCGCCTGGGACCCTGCGAGTGCCCCGGGGACACAAATTTTTCATTCAAAAGGTGCTGGGCTCCCCACACTAATTTGATATGTATAGGCTACGTTTCCTTACGGGACCGCTCTCGAAAAATTTGACCCGGAATCCGAATTTGTAATATATAGTATGGAGCTCAATATCTAACTTTTCACGTTTTATCTCCGCAATGGTTGCGATTGAGGATATCCCATTTCGCGTTATGTTCTTTTGGGACAAGGTATCCAACGGCCATAGTCTCGACTCGAAGTCAGAGTTTCACTTGGATATGTTCTCTCGTAAGAGGTAACACCGCAAAGAATTTTAACTAGTCTGATCTCGCGAATATAAACGAGAATTCGGACACTAAAGAGCGCGTTATCCCTCACCAGGTAAGATTTTCAGTCACTTCGAATAGCAAGTCGCTAATTATTATGAATCTACCATGGAGCTACGCGCTTTAGCCACCTGAAAATAGTTTTTCTATTAATAGAGTGAGATTAAATATGGCGATGAATCGCGAAATACAGAGAGTAGATAGTTAACTAAGCGTATCGAATATTGATTGATACTGTTTCTGTATATAACATAATCGAGTCGTTCATATTGAAGTATTATAATTACTAAGGGATGAAACTGAACAAGGACGGAAGTCCAACTATGTATATACAAAAATCATGAATATCTAATATTCAGTCACGTGCGCAGGAACTTATTTCGGAAGGAATCCAAAGCTTTTGAGGGTCCAAACTAAACATACGAATAAGTTATTTTAACATTTGTAAAATCTATTCAAAAATTAGACTAAAGATTAATTAAAACTTGGGATTTATTGAAGGATTAAGGTTCGTGATTTTGCTTTTTCGTTACGTCACGCACTATACTTAGTGATACGCACGAGATGATACGGAATTATCGTTACAAGATTCGAGACGAGACAGATCTATTTCAATAGAAAATATATACGGTTTTCGAGACGAGAGAGAACTTTCGAAAAAAAAAATTCGAGACGAGACACCCTCAAATCTTGTCTCGTGGGCATCACTAACTATATTTAAGCATTATTATAATATGTTGTGAGTGACTCAATTTTTGCAGAGTTCTACTTCCGTTTTTCATTAATATTCAACTCTGTAAACATTAATATTGAACATTGAAACATGAATAGATAAACTATCCAAACCTCTTAATGACATTTGCTTCTAGATAGCCCATAGACATAGTACTTGTTCATACGTTTAGAAACCGATACTATAATTGCGAGCCTGTTTTCTTTTCAGATGTTTAGATTGCTTTATACATTTTCTCTCAATGGGGCAGAAACATGGACTTAAGCAAAAGGGACGATAACAGATTGCAGGCTTTTGAAATGTGGATGTGGAGAAGAATATGGATAACTAGAATGTACATTTGATTTCACATAATATGAAGTATGTGTATTTTCTTTAGGGTTTTTGATAGTTCTCGGTCCTTTGGATGCAATTCGGGATAAGATATGGAGTAGAAAGAATTACGTCATTTCCAACATGAATGTTTCCAGTTCTCGAAGTGGCTCAGTAGTAGACCGATCAGTTCTGATATGTTGGATTCCTGTTTTGATCCTAGCTCTCGTTAAGTGGGCATTTAGGTAGATAAACATCCTATCCATGTGACTTCTCAGGGATGTCCCGAACCCGATTCATCTCACGTTCTTCAGTCTACTATGTCGTCCATCATCACCATCACCTACTCCCATAAACTCAGAGCAGAATTGGACACATCGGACTATAATAATAATCTCTATCAAACTAATAATGCTGTGCAGCGCAGAGTTGAGCTATTTCTTATTTTTTTATTAAGTTTACAATTACATCGCCTGACATATTAATAATTTCAACAATATACATAATAACTTGCACTTTATAATTATTTACATTTCAAGAAAACACACTACTCACTTCATGAAAAGAAATTCGGAAGTTACTCTGAAACATATTATTTAATTTGAAAAGAAGAAGTAACCATTACCATTGAGTGATCTCAACCATTAGTAATTGGTCTGGAAAACCTGGCAGAAACAGTACGCATTATTGATGTAAAATTTAAGAAGTATAATATTACTGTTTTCAACATTGACATTAGTGTTTTCCCATCCTATTTCGTTCATTGATAAACCTACATCACTAACAGAACTACAAAAGGATATATCAACACACTGTTCTTGAGAGAAAATACTGTCTTCGATTGAGGACTCTGAGTTCGTATCAACCTTCCTCTTACTTGTTGTAAATGAATTCTAATACCGACATCTCTTTCGCTTTTGTTGTGCAAAGCCTTCTTCTTTGGTTTCGTCTTTCCTGGAGTTGCTGTTAGTATTCTTGTTCGACCACTCCTCTTTTTCTCACGGTTGGTTTTATTAAGAGGGGTAGGCATCCTTCGGAAAAGGACTGATATTCTGAGTGAATACTAACGCAGTGGAAGATATTGCTGCAAAATATAACATATGTAGTTTCTTGGATAGCTAATATAAGCGAGCTTTGAGGCAGAAGCTCTGATGAACCATGGTCCATACCCTCAGATATGACAGCAACATTCTGCGTGGTAAGGTTGCCTATAGATTTTGCTGGTGAAACGGTGCGTTTCTGTTCAACGAGGGATTTGGACGGTCATTTACTAAAGATATCAGAAATTAGTCTTCTGTAAAAGAAGCACTGTTGAAAGGGTATATTACAGACTTTTTAAATCGAGATATGATATTCTATTGTGTCATATTGTGGTATACCCGTCCTATATACTCATCAATAGAATGAGGAGAAATAGTTTCTCCTTGGTTATTAATCAGCCAGTCATTGCACACCCGATTGTAATGGGTCTTCAGAAGTCCATAAAGCGAAACATCCACCAGTTGCAGTTTGACTGCAATCCGGGTTAAAATGTTCATAACACGCCAATTTGGGAAGCATTCTCTACCACAATGATGTTTACGTGGTTTTCGTGGTGTTCGAGGAGCAATATGATTGGATTTTCTTTCGAATATTTTGAAATTTGGTTAATGTGTTCTAACCAAACACCAAATATCTCAGCAATCATCCATCTAGTGATCCTTGTTAATACCAAGCTATGAGGTGGTATTTTCGTCAGAAACAAATTCTTTTACCCTACGCTCGAATATAAAAAAATTGGAGGAATTCTATTCCTAACTGCATTGAAGGTACATAGGACTGTCACTTGTTCAGCACGTTCCACTCAAGTTATCTGTCCGAATTGATTCTGTCCTCGTGAAGCTATCACAGGTGGCGTTGTGTTTATGGTACTAAATCCAGTTTGATCACAGTTAAAAATACACTTCAGAGTGAAGTTTCATTTCTCATATGCTGATTTCAAATTGTTGAAAAAGTCGTCCACGTTCTGCTTATGGAAGCTGGTACTTTTTGATAAACTTTTGATTCCAGGGATCGCAGTGATAACTGAGGGGGATGCTCCATAAAACCATTAAGCCAGCCATATCCCGCACTTTTCTGCACAGTTTAAAATTCTAGCATATTCTTCTTCAAGGCATTTTCATATGCGTAAGTCAAAGTTCGTCCGTGCCTCGTTCTAAACCCATAGTTCGTCTTACTTGCGCTAACGAGAGTTTCTCACAAAGAGATTTCCTTGAAATATTACAGTATCTCCATTTGAGTCTTGCTTGTACTTTTCAATATGTTGTGTTCTCTACCTACCTCAAAAAATACTCTTCTTTTTCTCTACTACTATCTTTACGGCTTGCAGAATATCACTGTTTGCTGTTTGTATTTAGTCTATGTTTATCTTCTTCCACTTCCTTGGCATTTTTCTAAAACACTGATGAGAAAAAGTACTAAATAAATATAGCGTTAGCCAAGCGGGAACACAGGAATTATAATAAATATACCCAACGTTTTCACACTTGTGAGCAGATAGGAGTGGGACAGTGTCCCAATCCTCCTCAACTAATTATGTTATCATTCTCACTGTATACCCATTTCAACTACTGTCACTATAAAGCTACGACTTTGGTATTAGAATAATACAAAAATATACTAAATGTACTTTCAATACCTAACTCTCTACTTTTATATCAAATCCTCTACTACCTCTTCATATTGTGAAATATGTTTATGATATACATCTAATATAATAGTTATCAGCGGTGAAGGAAAATCTGTCTTTGCTTCTAAAACCTTGTGCACGTTCAGAACCTGGTAACAATGCTCTTTAAACGTAGCCGCCACATCTGCTAGCAACCGCTATGGCTTAACACAAATCACCAGAGAGGTATATCATTGTCCCACATCTCCAACTGTCCTAAACCTCACACTTATTCCCTACATTTGTGTTGGCTCCCTGATACGGAATTTTAAAAAAAATAATTCATTATCTGAGAGTGCCAACGGGGCACATATTTGGGCAAAACTTTACTTACGGTTTTACAGCGACTTCAGTCTTGTGATAAAGTTATAAACAAAGAACTTTACTTTGCTTCAAGACATAAATTCCATATAAGACACCCTTTAGAAATAACATAATAATTGAAATTATAATGTAAAGGTATGGCGCACGTTTGTTTTAGATAACCACCCGCTCAAGGGTTATGCCCTCCATGTGGGAAAGAGAAGTGAAGGGTATTTCGAGAAAGGAGTTAAAGATGGTCTAAGGGATTTTCAAAATTTTGTAATTTTATGTCATAAACAACGTGAGTAAATAGGACATTACGATCTTTACAATCGTAATTATAATGGTGGAGAAAGGAAATTGTACAATGAATTATGAACATCATGATGAAAATATTCGGATTTACATTTCATCATATTGCGTTGTTGAGTGAAATCTATGAGAAGAGGTGCGTTTGGACGAGAGAAACTATAATATATTGTAAAATGACTGATATAGGATATTCTTATCCCTCGGGGACTTCTTCAAGCATTATTCAAAGGGATGGATAGCTCTGTTAGTGACAAAGGAATTATTGTGTAGGATATGATTGTATGATGTTGTGCGGATGGTGGTAGAGAAGAAACTTTCTGATGAGGGGAAGATCTTGATGATTCGGTGGTAAGGAACAATGATACATTGTAAAGAGGAGGAAGAGGTAGAATGACTGATGCTGTGAACGATATAAAAATAAATATGAGCGTTGATGGAATCAGAGAGGAGTAAACGATGAGGATGGAACGTTCCGGAAGTATTTGAGGCAAAGCTTTTCTACATGGAACCAAATGTATGGAAAAGTCACGCGATCATAAAGCTCAGGAGCAGAGCTCGGGAGTTTGATTTGGTATGGAATTCTGAGTGTGTGATGTTCGAGAACCTTAAGTTTTTGATAAAAAAAGGGCGTTGCTGTCGAGACCTAACTTTATGGCCGTAACTAATCACAGGTCGAAGGAAGACTACATAAGTGTTTAAGAGTATGTTTGTAGAACTACTCCAGATTGTGCCAGTTATTCGTTTTAATAGATTGAGTCAAATATATGCCTTTCTATTGATATCCTGGACATAAGTCTTCCATCTCAGGTGTCTATCTATGGTGAGTCTTAAGTATTAACAGGTTTGGAGATTGTAAAAGAGTTGTCGTTAACAGTGATGAAAGTGAATTACTGTGAAATCTGGAGCGTTTCTTAGGGGCCAGAAATGCTGTAGTTTGGGTTTTAGCAGCATTGGATTTCAGTAGCCATTTATTGCACCACAGACCAAACGTCTGTATTATTGGTTGTAAGGCGTTGTTTACTTAGTGTATAATACTGCAAATTGCAAAAAAGCTGTATCATCAGCGTATGGAAATAACTGAATATTTTGTGGGGAAAGAGGCATGTCAACAACATAAAACAGATATAATAAGGGTGATAGTAAAGAGCCTTAAATATGGCTGAGTGCATAAATATAATTTGATATGACTGTTGATTAAGGTATTACGGTGGCCAGTCAAGAAATTGTAAGTAAAATGGATATATGCGATAAGGCGAAAGTGTAGCAGGTTTGAAGGCAAACCCTAACGCTACACGTCATTAAATGCCTTTTCTAATTTAAAGAGTACCAGGCAGGATGGCTTGGTGGTATTATACTGCTTATGGATGCAGCTGAGGAGATGCAGAATCTGATCGTTGATGGTAATTTGTGGGCGGGAGCCTGCTTGATGGTGTAGTAAAGATAGTAATGAGAAACATGAGCATGAAGTCATTTGACGATATTTTTTCCCTAGAATTTTGGTGAAGATTCTGTTGAGCTGTATCGGACGGTATTGTTGATTTTAAAAAACAAGAAAAATTTGGATGATTTGTAAGATTTAGCAGTATTCGTGGACTTTGTCTTACATGTCGATAGATGTTATTGATTTTCGGGCCATTATAACATTTATGATAGATGAAATTAGTGATATCAGTGGTAGAAATGAAGGTAGTGAGTGCTTTGTGAGTATATATGTTGGGTTGAAGATGGATATGTGGTGAATTGAATTTGAAATGCCTACAGGATGATAATTAGGCCTAAAATGCTAAGTGAATGATAGAGGTGTAAAAATAATATAATATAATTAGGAAGCAAAGGTTTTAGCTTTTCCTTGGTCTCTGTACAATTCCTGATCGTGATGTAAGAGAGGATAAGAGGTTTGGGTAAATTTACCAGCTAATGCGTTGAAACGCATCTAATATTGCGAAGGGTGTGATAAGGCAGAAATTGTGTTTGAGGTTTTAATCCACTGTCGTAATTCATACACTGTTCGGTGGAGGGTTCTATGTAGCTGAAGAGCTTCGTGGTTGCCAGTGCAAACATATTCTGTATAGATTTGACGTGAGTGTTTAACTAGACGAAAGTAGCGCGGAGGAATTTTAGGATGATGAGGTGATATATATGCGGTTTGAGGGATGAAAAGCTCAATTGCGAGTTGAATGATTGGTGGTAGAGATTAGAGTGGATTAACCCTTAGAGAACCAAACCTTAACTGTTATGTAAAGTACTAAGCGTGGGTTATTTTGACCCATTCGTGCTTCTTACAGTAAGTTTCATACGCTGTATACACTGTCAGTGGCGGCTTTTGATTCTTTCAAACAATACCTGAATTATAGTAATGTAACATTAGAAATACGCTTTGTTAGGAATAAATTCTGTCCCACATTGTATTTTGATTACACCTGACAATCCTTGCAGAGCGGTTTGCTGGTGCAATGCGCTTTGCAAACAAGCTTGTGACAGATTACATACAAGGGATGGATAAAAAGTAATGGCACAATTGTTATAATTTACAAATGACTGTATTAGAAGGGAAAATATGTTCTACATTCCTTCAATGTAATCATCCCCATGTCCACAACCTTCTGCCACACGTATGGAAGGCGCCGTACTCCGTCAGCACGTTGTACTCTGGCTATGTCTCGCAGCGACCGCCCTATGGCATTGAGGATGGCCTGTCTGGTGTTGTATCGTTGTCCGCGAAGTGGTTGCTTCATCTTGGAAAACAGGTCATAATCGCACGGACTCATATCCGGCAAATATGGTGGAAGTTCCAGAATCTCCCAGTTCCAGGCACGTAAAATTTCCGTCACGGCAGTAGCTGTGTGACAGCGTGCATTGTCGTGCAAAATGATTGGGGTCCATGCCAAAAGACCAGATCGCTTTCTCCGAAGTGTGGGACGCAGATGGTGTTGCAAGAACGTACAGTAATATGGCGCTTTCACAGTCTGCCCTGCTGGTACAGCATGGTGCAGGATAACCCCTTGGACATCATACGCCACTATCAACATCACCTTCACTACTCCCTGACTAGGGCGCACAGTCTTTGGCCGAGGGGAACCGGGATGCTTCCATTGGATTGGCGCTTCAAACATGGTTCGTAGGATCGAACCCAGGTTTCATCAATGGTAATGATCCTGCCTCTCTGGTGGCGGTCGAGCAATTCTTGTGCCAGTGCATATCGGTACCATTTAGGCACCTCGGTAATGACATGTCGAACCCAATGTGCTGCAAATTTGCGAAAACCCAGGATGTCGTTCAAAATGTGAAGCACAGTTTTATGGCACACCCCAACCTCTGCCGATAACTCACACGCAGTCCACAGTCTATCCACGTCCAGCAAGGATGCAAGGAGCTGAATTGTCATGTTGTCCACTGGAGGTCGTCCAGAACATTGCCGGTCTTCAACGTTCTGTCTGCCTTCACGAAACACTTTAACCCATCGAGCTACGGTGCGGTATGTCAACGCTGCATCACCACATGCTTCCCGCAGTCCCTGAAAACATTCTCGTGCACTACGACCACGTGCCACTTCAATTTTGATCCACGAACGCTGTTCATGTTTAGTGAACATTGTGTTTAGAGCGCTTCCACTCGCGATACCAATTTGACGCCACTGCTCTCGTTGACTGACTGACTCAACAGCGTTCCAACTCACCTAAGTTCCTCAACTGAGATTGTCTTCTCCGGTGCTGCCACCTCGCGGTTCTCCGTCACTAGACTGGCGCGTGCCGGCAGGGTTGCCAATACTTTTTATCCAACCTATGTACTTTTAAGGGGTGAAGAATCACGTGTCTTGCTAAAAATAAAACCAGATGTTTTAGGGAACTGAACCAAAATATAACAATTGCTGAGAAGGAAATATGTAGTGACGTGTGGACGTGGGAAAGATTGGGGAAAAAAGGAGTTTCATAAAATAATATTTACTATTACTCTTACCCGAATCAAAGCTCGGTAGAACGGAGAAGTGATTATTCCAGGTTTCATTTCAATTGGCAAAATAATAATAATAATAATAATAATAATAATAATAATAAAACGATATTTTTGTGGGCCGTGCCGCGAGGTATCCGAAACTGGGTGAAAATGACCTAGCTACACTTTCTGCCATTTTTGGGGCTATTTTGTTGTTTTTTATATGAATTCAACTGAAATGATTTCCAAAAGTAAAAATGGTTGCTAATGGGAGAATACCAAAAATATTAGCCCACTACCTCTTTTTGATATTGTGGCATTTCTTTATAAAAGATCATCTTGGCCAAATTGACCCAGTTTTGGTATTTAAACGTGTAAAAGGAGGATAAGCCGCTGACAGTATATATGTTTAGTAAGTTTAGTAGCGAAGTATTAGCCGAGAAGGTGCTCAGACGGAGGAGGAAGTAGTGGAAACTTTTTGAGTGAGAGTAATGGGCACATGTTAACTACCCAGAGGATCTAGAATGTAGATGAAAATACTGTGGGCGAGAGACCATGTGATCACTATGTCAGGAGTAGTGTTAGATCAGGAACGGATTGGTTTTGGTAATGGGTGAATGAAGCATGTAGTGGAGGCAGGGATAAAATTGTTAAAAGCTGTTTTTTCTCGGTCTGAGCGGCTATGGATGTTAATATTGGAAGGGATCAGGTAATGTCGGAAATTATTTGAAATATATTGGAATGGGAGGGGAATAGGAGGACCTGGTCGAACATAGATGACTGTCATTGTGACACATAAAAATCTGTAATAAATAGTTATGATTAGATATTTTGGAATATTAGATGGAGAGACAATACTACACCATGTATAAGGATAAAATATATTATCACGGCGCTGGTGGCGTGTAGAGTCGGAAGCTTCTTATCGTGTCGAATGAGTTGATAGCCGGTAAATTTGCAATTAAATTTGGAAGTGAGGTGCGTTTTACTGATAAGCAATGTGTGAAATTGTTCCTCGTATAATAATTGTTCAAATATGAGTTTATGAAGTAAGTAGAAGAGAATGTTGAGAAATAGAAATAAAAGTCATAATCAAATACCTAGGTATATATGATCACTATGAAGTTAAATATTTGTTTCGAGTGAAGATACATGAAATTGCACGTACGAACCATTGTAAGTGGCATGAAAATCGAAGTGAAGAATGTTGCGAGCTGCGTGCTGAACGTGTAATATTCATGGTTGAGCAAAAGATGAACGTTTTGAAGAGTGTGGTTGCCAAATGCTAATAGTTTATGAATATAAACAAAATTGAATAGTTTCTCGTGAAGTCTTGCCTTTTCGATATGGAATATAATGAGTCAACAGTGAACATAATGAGTTTCCTTATGTGTAATACACCCCTATTAGGAGAAATCCTTGTTTACTTCTTTCTAGTTAATAAATATTTTATTTTGAGTGCTGGTATTTAAGCAATAAAATAGTCACATAGGTATCGAACTTATTTATAACAAGAAAGATATTGCTTCAATAAAGTGAGTGTACAGTTTCGGTTAAAGCGTATCCACTATCTGGTGTTTGTATTTAATATTGTAAATATAATAGAAATTTAAATCCTAGTTCACATCTTATCAGGCAAAAATGGTCCTGGGTCCAGGAAGCAAAGTGTTACCATTCATGAAATTTTCTTTCACGTTACCACTGTAGGGTTAAGAACAATGAATGTCACGAGGGTAAAGTGTACTAACAGGGCGTAAACATTAGGGACAAGGGGTATGCTGATAGCGATTTCGTGTAGGATCTAAAGTGATGTAATAGATATTGTATGAATAAAGGGTGCTGACTTTGGAAGCGTTTGCTGATATAGGTGACATTTAGTTTTTCGATATAGTACTGTAATATGGGGAAAGTTATGCATTGGTATAGCTCCAGAGTAGGACTAGGTAATCAAAAAAGGAAACCTCTTTGGAAAACTTTTGGTTAGAGGATCAAAAGATTTTGATAAATTATGGATGATGCGGCTATCCGCACCGTAAATCTGTGTGTTAAATTTTGCAATACGAAATCTTTGTATGTACTTAGGATAGTCTATGCATAAAGTTAAAAAAAATGCATAAAGTTCGTGCTCCTGCTTCGGGAAAAATATTTGTGCTATTTCTGTGCTTTTTCATTTCCATTGTGAACCCAGTAGTAAGGTTACGGCTAGAGTCTGCGTTTGACAATATCTCCAGCTGGCAATGCAGTGATATACCGTTTTCACTTATTGCTACAGGACACTGAAATAATATAATTTACAATGTTCAACCCAGATGGCAAGAAAAGAATGAGAGTGACTAGAACAACGTGATCCCACGCTAGAGAAGTGTGCCGTCAGGTGCTCCATATTCTGCGTTTAATGTGGTGATGTACAGAAGAATGCTGATCAAAAGTGCAGTGAACAAAACCACGTTTAAACTATACTATACAATGTTATATCAGGTGCACAAATTGAGGGAAGAACAGAAAATTTTAATAAATTATTTTGTAATAAGTTCTCAACTGCATAATCGACGTATCTCCCTGTTCAATCCGTTTACTCGTCCACCTTATCTCATTTATCTATCACTCCCCCAGAGTATGAGTTACTCTCATTTTCACTCCGGCCTGAGAGCCTTTGGCCAGGACAATATAAGCTGGACGTTTCTGTGTTAGAAATCATATATTATTTCTTTTCCACTTTCGCTCATTTTCAATAGATGTTTCAGGGAATCCTGTTTTCCCTGTTCTTGGAAAACAGCCCGATTCTCTTCCATTTGTAAATGTGGATTAGAAAGTAATGTGTAATGCAAAAGCAATATCTCGCTACTTTAAACATACCAATCCTCTGCTAGAAAATTATCAAATTCATTACTTCCCGTTCAGTACAATCCCAAAGTTGGTAGTGGAGGGTGAACGGTCAATCTGCCGTCAGAGGGAGCCAAAACGTGATTTTTTGTTTTGCATTTACATAAAATCGTAAATAAAAGTTTCATTATTTTTCATCCGCTGCGTCATTTTTAACTGTCCTAACATAAAAAATATTACAAACCCATATCTATACGTGTTAGCATTAGAATTAATAAACGAAAACCTGAAAGCTCATCGTAAAATATCAATTTTGCAAAAAATAAAATAAAAAAAAATGCTGGTGTGCTTGGCACAATACAGAAAACTAACTACCGATGATGAAGCAGTGTAACCAATCCGAAGAGATATTTCCTACATCTGCGGGTCAAGGGAAAGCAACAGAACTCGCCTTGAATGTAATGATTGTGGAAAATACATGTTCAGATTGCAGTCAACAATTATCACTACTTGGAATACATGCAAGCAATCTCAGAAAGAGAGCAGTGAAGTGGATGTTGATTAACTTTGAACCCGCCTTGAGTCTACATATTGTGGAAAAACATGCAAAAAGCATTCCATCATTACTGCTCTCTGCAATAAATATCAGCATTATAACAAGCTCAGTGACATGGATATTGGTTAGGTTCGAATCTGTTATTTTGTGTTTTGTACAGTGTTTTACCCATATTTAGCAGTATTATAGTTTAATTAAACTTATACGTTTGGTCAACAATGATTTGTCTTGATTTACTAAACCTAAATGCTCCAAAACATACTTTTTGCATCATGCGCAATGCTGAATAATCAATCACGGCCGAATTACCGTCGTTGCGAGCGGAAACGTGAATTGGCAGTACGTGAGATTGATACGTAATATTGAACGAATTTTATCGCGCTTTTGATAACTAAGATGTTTCGCATTTGTATATTTTATCACGTGTGTAAATTGAATATACTTTTTATGTACAAACATGATTTTTTAGTAATTAGTTTCACATATCTTACAATGTCTTTCCACTAACAAAATATGGACTTCATGTAAATGCTTTTCACAATTATGCACAACCATCTTTCACACGTATGAGATAGGATGTTTCATCAAAATTGAACTTCGATTATACCGTTCTTCATAGTCTTGACTGAGCAGTTACTCCCCATCTGTATTAATATATCTGTTGGGAAATAGAAACTTTAATTAAGCCCTTTCTACACACGTAGAACGCTTTAGTTTTTTCCTTAGTATTTAATACTATGTTTTCTCTTGTGCATTGTAAAACGTGAGCTCCATATGAATCTTCTCTTCGCCTGTGTGTTGTCATATGTGTGAGAGTTTCATATGTGTATTAAAATATCCTTCCAAACTTGAGTATAGACCAAGTAGTGTTCCAAACTCTTCGTATATGTGAAGTTTTCCACTTGTGTATATTTAAATTTGTCTTGCCAAGCTTGAACGCGAACTATATGAAGCACTCAAATCAGAAGTTGCTAACTCATTATTGCTTGATTTTACAGGATCACGCTCTAAATTTTATAGAAATGTGTTGAAATACGGATATATTAATACAATGGTGTAAAACTTTGTATGCTGGCTCGTTTTGACCGGTGTGACGTTGTCTTACAGTACCAGATTTTTATAAGGTAAAGAGAACGTTTTTGAATAAAATTTAAAACCTGATTAACAACTTTTCTTATAAAACGAGTGAAAAGTTGTTAAGTCAGTATACTCAAAAACTTCTAAGTATACAAGAGAATAAGTAAGGAATGCGAAACATAGCTTCGAACTTCATTTTTATCAACCCACATGCACATTCACCTTATATCATAATCCCGCGCTTGAGAAACGACTGTGGGCGAAAAAGAGTAGAATATATTTGCGTCGAAATTTTGGTACAGACCCTCTTTTCGCACAAACACCACGAATTCCGGTAAAGTCATTAACACTTTGGATAAAAATGCTATTAATCTCGATTTGAAATCAAAGACGACAACAACTGGAATGCAATCGTTTTCAATAATATTAGTCAGTCATCTTTTGGCACATGCAACCTTAATACAATTTTAACGTAAAGTTTATCTGATCAGTTTAACCCATGTGGAAGGGACAAAGACTTGAGTTTATGGTCGCTTCTTATCTTCAAATTGCATAGAAGTTTCTGTCAAAGAGCATAAAAGAATGTCGTAAAAACGGGAAATATAAATATTTGCGGTGAAAATGGAACTGCGCAACCATGTATCGACAAGCAAGATGCAGCTAAAATGCAGATGGTCCAGAAAGTTCTAGTGTTGGAATTGACATGTTTTTCCGCTGGATCAACACTTGTAGCTGATGAGGAAAGTGCGCCCTCACTATGGATGTCGCTGAAACTTGTTGCCCTCAACTCCCTTACATACAAGAACTCTCGTGGACTATATATAAAATTTTTATCTCTAGATAAATGTTCCTTTGCAAAATCGTAATTTTAATCTTCGTCGGCGTCAGCCACCTTTACACTATGCAGCAATCGCTGTGGCGGCAAAGCAGAAGAGCTATTCGTGGAGTAGATGCGGAACCAATTTCCTTTAACATCTGCCCCCAAAATACGGACTTAACAATTTGTCCTTCACAACTTACATTCCATGCCAAAGGGCAGTTATATTTCAAGGGCTTAATGTGGTCTGACTCCTTTAATATTTAATTCTTTTGTAGTCCTCTTTAGCAGTGTATTTATCGTGCACATAATATTTCTGCCAAAACTTCACTTGTGAGAGCGGCAAATTCTTTTCTATATGCCATGTCTATTTACGTGTCTTGCCAAGCTGATTCTAAACTAAAACCTATTGAACTTCCTTCGCATATCTGTCGTTATTGAACTATGTGTTTTACCATACGATTTGCAAAATAAGAACTGCCAGTAAATGTATTTCTACACTCCGCGCGTGTGAGACTCTTGTCCTGTGAGGATTAACAATTAACTTGCTCAATGTGAACCTTGAGTAAATACGAGGCTACGTTCTATCCATCTCTTTGATTTGTCACTTGTGTACTGATATGCCTTGCAAGGATTGAACGTAGACTAAATCATTTTCATCATTTTCCATGTGAGAGATTTACGTCCTATTTGGCTTAGCACGTATGAACGTTGAATAAATTCCATTCCAGGGTTTTGGCACGTGTGAGATTTTGGATCGGATGTGGATTTACATGTGTGTAGCCAACTCTGAATTTCATTTAAATACTTAACCACACTTTGGCAAGTGTGAGCTTTATATCTCTTATGAATTAACGTGTGTAACCAAAGTTGCACGATGTTTAAATCTTTCACCATACTCTTGGCACGTGTCATCCTTTACTACTGTGTGGATTGACATGTGTGAAGACAAATTGCAACGTCGATTAAATGCCTTACCACACTCTTGGCACGTGTGTGTTTTTTCTCCTGTGTGGATTAACATGTGTGTAGCCAAATGTGAACTTACACTAAATCTTACCACTCTCTTGGCACGTGTGTGTTTTTTCTCCTGTGTGGATTATCAGGTGTCCAGCCAAATGTGAACGTACACTAAATCCCTTACCACACTCTTGGCACGTGTGTATTTTTTCTACTGTGTGGATTAAAAAGTGTCTAACCAAAGCTGAACGATGATTAAATCTCTTACCACACTCGTTGCATGTATAAGCTTTTTCTCCTTTGTGGATTAATAAGTGTGTAGCTAAATGTGAACGTACACTAAATCCCTTACCACACTCTTGGCACGTGTGAGGTTTTTCTCCTGTGTAAATTAACATATGTGTAGCCAAATGTGAACGTACACTAAATCTCTTACCACACTCTTCGCATGTGTGAGGTTTTTCTCCTGTGTGGATTATCAGGTGTCTAGCCAAATGTGAACTTACACTAAATCCCTTACCACACTCTTGGCACGTGTGAGGTTTTTCCCCTGTGTAGATTGACAGGTGTGAAAACAAATTGGAACGTCGATTAAATGCCTTACCACACTCTTGGCACGTGTGAGGTTTTTCACCTGTATGGAGCGACAGGTGTGAAGACAAATGGGAACGTTGTTTAAATGCCTTACCACACTCTTGGCACGTGTGTAACCTTGCTCCTGTACGATTTAACATGTGCGTAGCCAAACATGAACAAACACTAAATTCCATTCCACATACTCCGCATTTGTGGGATTTTTTACCTGTGTGCACTAAGTTATTGCTTGACAAAGTTGTACTTTAACTAAAGTGTTTTTCACTCTTTCTGTAGGTATTACACTTTTCACTCACCTGAGCTAGAATATGCCTTGACAAAAATGATGGATGAAACCCCTTGCCAAACTGCATCGAAGTATGAGATTCCTCATGTGAATGAAAAATGGTTTCCTTTAAAGTAATACACGAGTCGTCTTCTCCGTGGAATGGTAATACGTTATCGCGCCTGTAACAAATTCAACAAATAAGGAAATGTGAATGGAAATAATGATTAAGTAGCAACAAAAAAATAATCATTCTCTTTATTTCATGATAAAATTACACTCAATTTTTTTATTACATGAAATATTGTACAAGTATGAAATGGAGTAACACTGAGTAGTTTCAATATCTTTCTATTCTCAAAATAAGAGGCTGTAGTTTGTTTCAATAATCAAATTGAGCCATCGTTTATACCGTGGCTGTCATAAGTCTTTGACCGTGGCTGCTTTGAAACAAATGCACAGTACGAGAATTAAATCTGTCTTATCTGTAGTTTCATGTGGAGTAAAAACAAATTTGCTTTTGAACAACTGAACTTATTAAAATAAACTCTATCGAAAATCATTCACTTATATCATGAGAAGAGGAATTTCGTATATGAGACATTTTTAAAAGAAGAAAAAAAATATATACAATTTCCAAGGTGAGGCAGAGAAACTTAAAGTAACCAGAATAAAGACGAATCATTTACAGCATAGTGATTGTAGTTCAGTGGTCTAGGCGATTGGCGAGTAATCTGGAACTTTTTCGATCGAATACACGTCGAGCATTTATTCTTTCTTTTTTTTTTACTTTAGGAATGTTGATGGCGATTGACCAGCGATAACACACGCTTTATTACATTCAAATATTTGAATACTTCTTTAATAATTCTTTAATAATAAATTTCTATGATAGACACGCCCCTGTAGTTAAGAAACGTGTTTCGCAACACCTATCACCATGCTAAACCGATGTATTACGTTCGTTAATGGCTCGGACAGATAAAGCTTATAGAGCATACAGGAGACATGTTTAAAATAGCGATCCTTCCAGTGATAGCAAAATAAATCCTAATAAGAAATTCGAAAACAATAGGATGTTAAGAATCCGTTGCATTCAAGAAGTAACGAAGGCAAAACGGCGCTTTGCCTATTAAATACTTGAATTCCAAAATAATGGAGCAGTTCTTTGGAAATGGCTAAAGTATTGGGTGTTGGGAGAAACATAGCCAAGAACGCTGTTAACTATACGCCAGACGAATTGAACACTTTTTTCTGTCAAACCTGTATGGTACCAGCCTGCATGAAACTGCAAACAATGAATAATATTGTAGCTTCGAAAATTAACTCTCTGTTCTCCTCTTCTCACGTACAGCCTGCACATGTATTAAAAGCGATCCAAAGAATTAAATATAAAGCCACTGGTACACATGATATTTCAATAACCATGATCAGGAAAATCTTACTGCATGTACTTAATCCTATCACTGACATTTTTAATTACTCTCTTGCCACAGGTACTTTTCCCACAGTATCGAAACTCGCTAAGGTCCCCCACTTCCAAAAAAGAACAACGCTGATAATATTGCAGACTATCGTCCTATCAGTGTCCTTCCCGAGCATTCAAAAGTTTTTGAATGTATTGTAAATGATCAAATTCGGGAATACTTAAAAACAAATAATTTATTGGATACATTTCAATCTGGTTTTCGAAGTAATCATAGCACATGAACTGTACTAGTAAACATAACGGAGGATATAAGATTGGCTATTTATAACAGAAAACTGACGCTCCTTACTCTACTTGACTATAGTAAGGCATTTCAAACCTTTGATTTTGATATATTACTTCAGAAATTATCATTATTGTTTAACTTTTCTGAATCAGTGGTTAAATGGTTTCATTCTTAACTTCACGAACGTAAACAAAGAGTAGTGGTCAATCAGCATCACATATCGACATGGCATTGTATCAACAGTGGAGTGCCGCAGGGTAGCGTACTAGGTCCCCTTTACCCTTTACATTAATGATCTCCCTAAAATTCTCACCTATTGTAAATACCATATTAACGCTGATGATTTTCAGTTATATGCTTCTTTTCCCCAACAAGATATTAAAAATGCGATTGACAAAATAAATACTGAGTTAAACAAAATCAGAGACTGGTCTACGGCTCATGGGTTAAAATTAAATGCACCAAAATCGCAGTGCATCTTAATTGGCTCCCCAAGAATTCTTTCTTCTATTAATATCTATCAGCTCCCAAATATATTATTGTCCAATACTGTTATTCCATTTTCTACAGCTGCCAAAAATTTCGGAGTCGTAATAAATCAAAACCTCTCCTGGTCAGATCAAATAAATGGAGTTTGTTAGAGAGCATTTGGTGCCCTACATACGTAAATTGACTATGAATTTTCTTACCAATATCTTTGAAGATCAAATTTGTCAAGTTACTGGTGTTCCTACATCTTGACTACTGCGACTCAGTCTATTCTGATCTAACAGAAAATCAATCAAAGCACTTGCGAAGAGTGCAAAATGCCTCCAATAGATTTATTTTCAATATAACTTACAGGGAACATCTCACATCTTTTTATAAAAAACTGTCATGGCTGGCGTTAGTCGGAAGAAGAAATTTATATAATCTTACCCTATTGTACAAAATACTTACTACGTCAGAACCATCGTATCTAGCCCGTAGATTTTTATATTTATGAGATTTTCATACTAGAAACACAAGATCACAAGATAATTTCTTGCTCTCCATCCCCAGTCACAATTCTGATTCATACTCAAAATCCTTCACAGTAAGTACTACACGCCTCTGGAACAGTTTACCTCAATTAATACACAAGGTTTCCACAGTCGCCAAATTAAAAAAAAAAATCGGTATATTCCCTTCTCTTAAGTAAAGATAAGGAAACTGGTAACACATGCAGCATCTTCGTTTTGCCAGATTATTAATAACCCACATATGGACACACAACCAATAGGTAACCTATGTTAATTTGTACAGCTTATTCATACCTCTAGTACTGCTATATGCAATATGCAATTTTTCGTTTCTCCATGTTATTTTTGTTTCCCCTATTGAATATTATTTTTCAATTTTTGTTTTTTGAAGTGCTTAACCATTTTTTTAAAATTAAGTAGTATATTGTTTTCTTATATGGTTCAATACTTTTCTTTTGTAATTGTTAATATTTTCTATGTTGGTGTTTTTTTTAATATATATAATGTATGCACGTGGTTAAGTGCTCGGAGAAGGCTGCAGATCCTTTTCTTCGCCACGTAAAAGAAGTCATAAATACATAAATAAATAAATAAATAAATACTCGTTTGTTTCAACACTTCAACTATCAAATTTTCTGGAATAATACTAGGGATAATAAATATTATCCGGAAAAATATTTAAAAATTAAAAATTTGTTATCGCTCAGGTCATACAATTACAAGCAGAAATAAAAAAAAATGGTTTTGTGTAACGTTGCCCAAGAAAAGACGAATTTCTCATCTCGATTCTAAAAACAAACCAAACAAAATCTGGATGAGACTTAACATTTTAATTCCAGACGGGACAAGGCTAACTCACTCTATCGTCATACTTTGGAGATGAGAATCGAGACGAGACGAAAATTATCGTAAACATTTCTCGTCTTATCTCAATTCTAGAAATAGTATGTGCCACTCTTTAAGCAACAATTGGTATGCAGACTGAATCTTATATATTATTTTGCTACTTTGTACTTCAGAGTTCACTGATTTATGGTCTGTGTATATATTTTTGTAGCAAGGCTTTTATAATTACATCTGCAAATTCCACACGTTAGTTTATTACAAGCTTTAGTGTCAATTATATTCATGTCTTCCTATTACAGTTATTTTCCTGGAAACGTAGAGCAGAATATTTTCTACACGAAATATTAGCAGAAAGCTTTCGTTTAAATTAGAGTAGCTGTACCCCTTCCTCGAAACCCCTACGTTTAAGTAAGTTTTGCCGAATGTTAGTGCAACTATAAACTTTTAATACCATTATTATTATTATTATTATTATTGTTGTTATTACTATTATTATTATTATTATTATTATTATTATTCAAGTGTTGTAAATTTAATGGTACAACCTGTTCCACCTAGCTCCCGCCTAGTATGTATTGTGCTGAACAAACAACGGGTGTATAGGTTTCCTCCGTGTTCTGCTTCCTCGTACTATCTTTATGTCAATATTTCTTCCATTCTCATCATCGACGTGTTCTGTATCTTAGCCGGCATAACCATTACTTGAAAACAAATTTTCTTACGGCTCTTCTGAGTTCAGAATCCATATTTTCTAAATGAAATTTGCCTCGAAACTTTCCGCTAGTTTTAGGGACGTTTGTGAGGGTATGTCCTGTTGATCCTGACACTTCTCTCTAATCCCGACTATTTTGTAACTTCTGGCTAACGCTACGGGCGATTTTACAGATTTTAATACAATGTGTCCTCATACGGAAATTGTTACCTATATTATTATTATTATTATTATTATTGATTATTTGAGACCTCAATATTACGTCCTACAGCAATGTAAATAAACATACTGAAGTTACGGAAATGAAAATAAATTCTTTTAACCCTACATAAGGATGAATTGAGTTAGGAGATACTATGCAAAGAAAAGATAGGAAAAAGGTGTCACCTACTGGATAATGAAGAAAATCGAACAGAACCTAAGCAGGATGTGTCTTTATCACAACACCCTTTCGAAGTAACACCCTTTCTTTGGGTAAAGGACAGTAGTGTAATAACCTAACTCCTGGGCCAAACTCTAGGCCAACCCATTTTGAAAATATCTTTGACCAGCTCAGATTGAGTAGGGTGAGATTGAGCAAGGTGCTTTGCGCATAGGCTTTAATGACATTTAAAATCATAAAATACTTACATCTAAAACTTACATCTAACATTAAAAGTAATAAAGAAGTTTTTACGTCAAATTATACATCCTGGGTTGATTTTAAGAATAAAAGATTGATTAATGTATCTAATGCTATCCATAAACAAGATTTTGTAACATTAGAGCAGCTTGATTAAGCAAAGTTTACACAAAAAGAAACTGTAGAATTACCATGTCGATTGGCAAAAGATGATGTTGAGAAACCAGTCATTTTTGTATATAATTTAGCTGCTGCCTACAAATTTCTTTATAGAAGTAGTTAATGCATACAGAATCAAGTTTCAATTCATAACTTATAGACACATTTTTAAATGACATTCTATTTGAAAGTTTTCCATTACACTTTAATATAAATGATTAGTCAACAATTAGACCATCCAAAAATTCTGATTTGAAACAAGCCAAATCCTTCATGCTTATTATGTATGTAGAAAGAGAGGATGAAGATGAATACGAAAACGAATCAAGTGATAATGATAATGTTAGGAGGGTAGTATTAGGTAATTATGAATTTTAAATTTCTATATAATAAACAGGATGTATTGCGTTAAGTGTAAGAAATCAACAGATACGAAGAAAAACACTATTAGAATAGAAAAAACAGAATTGAAGATATAGTAAGAAAGGTATTGGTTCAGTATGTGGTGTTACTAAATCGTAATTCGTTAAAAAGAAAGATTGACAAGAACAAGGTAAAGGTATTAGAGAAGAAATTATAGAAGAAATTCACAAACGTTCCGGTAAGAATTATCCTAAGTTAAATGTTATTGTTAAAGGTATAGATGATATATGGCAAGCAGATCTTGTTGAAATGCATAGTGGCATGTTGAAAGGTATCTCCAAGATAAACAAAGGCTATAAGTATTTGCTAACGATTATAGATGTGTTTTCGAAATATACTTTTGCTGTTCCTGTTAAAGATAAGAGCGGTAAAAATGTTACAGAAGCATTTGAATCCATATTAAGAACGGGAAGACCTAGTAACTTACAAACTGATCAAGGCAAAGAGTTTTACAATAAAGAATTTAAGAAGGTGATGGAGGAAAATAAGATTAATCATTACTCAACCCATAAGGGCAAGAAAGCTTCTGTTGTTGAGAGATTCAATAGAACTCTTAAACAAAACATGTGGAAAAATTTACAACACAAGGAGATTATAAATGGATATAAAAATTACCAACACTATTTAACAAGTATAATAATCGTATGCATAGAACCATTGGTTTAAAGCCTATAGAAGTGAATAAAAAGAATAAGCAAATAAGTAAATCGAAAGGGTTATTTGAAAAAGGATATACACCTAATTGGTCAACATAAGTATTTGTTATTAGCGAAGTTATACCATCTAATGCACCTACGTATAGAATTAAAGCTTTAGAAAAAGAGGATGTGCAAGGTAGATTTTACGAACCAGAACTATTAAAGACGAAACATAAAGATGAATACTTAGTGGAGGTGTTGAGAAAGAAAGGTGACAAAGCATACGTTAAATGGTTAGTATTTGATAATTCACATAATAGCTGGATAGATAAAAGTAATGTTGTAGTATAAATTTAAATATTATTTTTATGGAATAATAACCATAATAGGTTAGTATGGATCAATGTTTGAATGAGATATGTTACGAACAGACTAAAGATATTGGTATGGTATCTTTGGTGATTTTAAACTGATTATAGATAAGAACACAGGTTACTTTAATGCTACTAAATTGTGTGCAATGGGAGGTAGTAGATTTTTTAAAAAAGTTAGAAAATAAAGGTTCAAATGAAATATTAGAATATTACAATAACAAACTAAGTGGACCAAATTCGGGCCACTTCAAGAACTCACCTTATACAGTAAAACTAGCTGGTAACGAAATAATGTTAAAACATATTTTCTAAAGAATAAATACGAATACTATGGATAGTTTAAACGTTATTTGTTACGAACAGATTAAAGACAATTATTGGTATGCTATTTTTGGAGATTTTAAATTGATTGTGGATAAGAGTACAAGATTTTTCATTGCTACTAAGTTGTGTCAAGATGCTGGTAAGAGGTTAGATAATTGGTTAAAAAATAAAGTCACAAGAGTTAATAAGATACTATGAGCTAGAATTAACCAACTCCCCTAATTATAGGAATTGCTCTTCCTTACACCTAATAAAAGGAGGAGACAAAGAAGCAACCTTAATCATATGTGGAACTTATGTACACAAGAAATATTTCTAGCTGTTGCCTTTTTGTTATCTAAAGATTTTTACAATAAGTGTTATGATATTATGGAAGACTATTTCATCCAAGACTTTAAGCAATATAGAGTTAGCAACGAATTACTCCAAACACGAATGCAGGATATAGAAATACAGACGGAAAAGATAAGTCTTAAGAACAAGGGCTTAAAAAAAGAGCAGCACCATATACAGACGATGATTCAAAAGATAATTGCCTAATCATATACAAGAAGAACAAACTTAATTATCCTTTCCCTTATTATGCTATCAGATGCCAAAAGAGAAGTCTATATAAGCCTCTTAATGAGGCAGAAGAAAAATATCCAGATCATGAGATAATATACGAAAAGTTATTCAACCTAGTGCAAAAAGAATTAGATATTCGTAAAGGTAAGGGTAATGAGTTTTGGACGTCCCTATCAGAAGAAGATTTGCTTAAAGAAATTTTAAAAAATGATTGTTTCTATTATCGTTTAACATCGAGTCCTATTAAAAAACTTTCGATATAAATTTTATGATTATCATTTCATAAAAACTTAACATCAATATTCGATGTTATTATTTCCAATCTTCCACAGAAAATAAAACGGATTATCAAAATCAGGATTTTCTTCAGGATATTCATTGTTGTTGTTGTTAAGTATAATAACTGTTTTACAGAAAGGGCAAGTGTTATTAATTCTTAACTAGGTAAGCATATGTTCAACACAGAACACGTCATTTTACATAATTCAGTTTTTGTTTCTTTGCATACTGAGCATTCTTCTGAGTTCTCTATTAAATGTAAACCTGTTCAGAGTTGCACTAGTTTGTTTCTGAGGGACTCGTGACATGCTTATTTACTTTTAAGAATTTAAACGTATCGATCTTACCTGTGATTTTCATTAGAAAGTTTTCTGAGAACTTCCTATCGCAACAAGTGCGTATTATGCTGTTTTTACTCTAAACCTTTGCTTTCGAACTCGAGAACGAATTTTTCGCTTTTATCGTGTAAACTAACATTTGACCAGTAAACTTTATTTTGTTATTTCTCACATGTGCTTCATCTAGCAGTGGTGTAATATCGTGCAAATCGATAATAGAATCAAATTCTCTCAAGAAGGCTGTTAGTTCTTTTCCTGAGATGCGACAATTTTTAGAAACTATATCCCAACAGAGTTTGTTTTTAAAGGTTTTTAGGAATGTAAGTTTAAGCAAATCTGTTTTGCAAGAGAGTATGCTACAAAGTAAGTATTCTTGGAAGTGTGTGCAAACCTCAATAGCTTGTTTTTGCGAATATTTTTCCAGTCATTTTTTTCACCAAACACGAGCCAATCAACTTTTTCTTTAAATTCATTAACATAATCTTCACTCATTTGTTGACCGTATTTATACGTGTAGTCTCCCAATGAATATGTCGTCTTGTATGTTCTTTATGGTTTCGTACCAAATCTGGTTTTAAATGATGATAACAACATGAACCATACCTTCGTTCACACAATTTGTCTCAGAAAAGTTTATCACTATACTTATTAATAATGTTTTCGTATCTAACTAAGTCTCTCCTGTTTGATAATCTGACCCAATTGATGTGTTCTTCATAACGTTCTATAAAAGAAAGTGACAGTTTATGGGTTGATGTAACTGAACACCAATGTATCTTGTTCTTGAAGATATGTAGAAAGTTATCGGGTAAGTTCTTTATTTCTAAAATTTGTTTCCATTCTTTGAATTTTCGACTACTAAGTGCATTTATAAGTATATTTCTACAAAGCGGATTCTGAAAGTAGTTTACAATATGCTCAGGGTTTAACCTTTGAATCGTGTCTTTTATAAGCTCATCTTTATTCATCATTGTTTTATCTTGTTTACTTGGTTGTTGTAAATTTGCAGCAGTTGTTGCTAGAGACTTATTTCTGTGCTCGTTGATTAAGGCTATTATTTCTGCTTTTCTAAGCTTTGAATAACCATGTACTCCGTTCTCTCTACATTATTGCTTAAGTTGGGGGATAGTTTTCCTTTCCATAACCTCCTTTTTTCTAATAATAAGAAAGTAGGTATTCATTTTTGTTCATTTCTGTATTTAATAAATATGGATAAGCAGTATGAATGGATACAGAATAAACTTAACCTTATTCATCAAGATCTTCAACTCATAACAGTACTACTAGAAAAACAAATATTAAAAGAACAAGAAATGCTATTAAAAGAAAAAGAGAATGGAGTATTAGAAAGATATACACCAGAATCAAATTGGGATAGCGACAAAATACTTTAGCCCACAAATCATAGTGACAAAGAACTTGAGCCTACAAATGATAGGTGAGATAGATTTGAAAACATAATAATAAAAATGAATTAGTTTTCATTAGATCATTAGTAACTTTCATGGGTTATTCCCATAAAGGCCATGTTCTAACACAATATGCTAATAGACATCGAGATTTCCTACGTCATATGAATATTAGCTGTTGTATTAGATAACGAAAATGATTAAAAATTGTTTTTTGTATAATAAAAACAAGAGGGTAATTATGAATTTAGTTAAGCGCACAGTAGTGGAATTAAGAAAAAAACTTATGTAAAGGAAAGGGGATAAAAGTTATTCCCGATTAAGGAAAAACAGAACTCATAGAACGTATTAAAGAATATGAAGATGAACAAAACAGATTAAACTTTAGCAAAACTTTCCCATTAAAAAAAAAAAACATATTGGAAAAACAAAAACCTAAGATATTAGGTAGGAAGAGAGCTTTAAAACTGCTTCCATTTAAAAAAGAAGCATTTGAAGAACCAAAAATCAAATCTGAATCAACACCAATCGATGTAAAACGTCAAAATACTACATTTAAATAAAAATTAGAAACATGGAGATTCACAACATAATACAAACCAGAAGATCCATTAGAATATAATATTAAAACATCTAAAGCTATATTAAACAGAATACAACTCAGCTTACAAAAACATGGCTCATTGAAAATTAATCTATGTTTGTTCTAAATATAAGAAAGGAAAAGAAATGCAAGAGTTTTATTTTAATACTGAAAACCGAGTAATATATCAATCAACCAATGTAGAGGAACCACTAACTAATATGAAACAAGCATTAAGAACAAGAATAGATGAGTTTCAAGCTTGAAGTTCTGGCTGGGCTCTTATAAACATTAACTTTTTTGAACTAGCAATCGTTAAATATATACCATACAGAGGATCATCATACATTACCTAAACAGATTCAAACAAAAAGGAAGTAATTAATGTAAAAATGAAGACGAAAAATGCTTCTTATACTCATTATACAGTGCCTTATATCCTACAAATTCACATCCTGAACGAGTACCAAAAGATGATGAACTATTGTCAAACTTAGAATCCATACTAAAAAATATTCATTTTCCTGTAAAATTAAGCGATATTCCAAAAGTCGAAAAATTACTTAATATTTCTATAAATGTCTATGCGAATGATAAAGACTCTCTCTATCTCTCTCTCTCTGTCTCTCTCTGTCTATGGCCTATGGAACCCGGAGGTTCAATGCCGCGTTCACAAAAGCTCTCCACTGTTTTCTATCCTTAGCTAACTGCATCCAGTTTCTACTCTTATTCCAATCTCTGCGAGATCCATCTTAATATTGTCCTCCCACCTGCGCCTAGCTCTTCCTAATGGTCGTTTTCCGATTGGTCTTCCAGTCAAGATTTTGAAAGCGTCTCTACTTTCTTCCATTCTAGCTGTATGACCCGTCCATCTCAGCCTCCTACACTTGACAACCCTCACAATGTTGGGTAAACCATATAATTATGTAGTTCCTCGTTATGAAGTTTCCGCCATTCCCCATTCTCGTTCCTCTTGGGTCCAAATATTCGTCTCAGGATCTTGTTCTCAAATACTTTCTTTCTATGTTATTCCCTCAGAGTAAGTGACCATGTTTCGCAGCCATACAAAACAACAGGCATAATTATCGTTTTGTATATTTTAATCTTCAATTTCCTCGACAGAATTCGCGACGACAAGAGATTTTGAACCGAATAGCTTCTGTCGAGGAAATTGAAGATTAAAATATACAAAACGATAATTATGCCTGTTGTTTTGTATGGCTGCGAAACATGGTCACTTACTCTGAGGGAAGAACATAGAAAGAAAGTATTTGAGAACAAGATCCTTAGACGAATATTCGGACCCAAGAGAAACGGGTATGGAGAATGGCGGAAACTTCATAATGAGGAACTACATAAGTTATATGGTTTACCCACCATTGTTAGGGTCGTCAAGTCTAGAAGGCTTAGGTGGGCGGGTCATGTAGCTAGAATGGAAGAAAGTAGAAAAGCTTTCAAAGTCTTGACTGGAAGACCAATCGGAAAACGTCCATTAGGAAGACCTAGGCGCAGATGGGAGGACAATAACAAGATGGATCTCGCCGAGATAGGAATTCAAAGTAGAAACTGGATCCAATTGGCTAAGGATAGAAGTCAGTGGAGAGCTTTTGTGAACGCGACATTGAACCTCCGGGTTCCATAGGCCATAGAGTTAGTTAGTTAGTTAGTTATAGGCGCAATGTACAGTATTTAGCTTTAACCTCAAAGCACTTTAGCATTCTAATTATTAAATACTTCACGCTATTCTTATGTTCTGATCAAAGCATTGCGATAACGGGTGTGCTGAAAGTTATAGACACTCAAAAAATGGTCTAGAAGTTATAAACAATCAGGAGGACATTATGCGATAGAGTAAAAATGTAATTATGTATATTGTAATGCAGTTTTAGATGTAAGTTTTTTATGATTTTAAATGGCATAAAAGCCTATGCGCAAAGCAACCTGCTCAATCTCACCCTACTCGATCTGTGCTTGTAAAAGATATTTCCAAAATGGGTTGGCCAGTTTTGGTCCAGAAGTTAGGTTATTACAATACTAAAGACATTGGATTATGTATGCGCAATATTGATATATTATCAATATATATATAAAAAAATAATTATGATTTATCAATTTTTCTTGAAGGAATATACGGAACTTCTTGTAAATGCCTAACGAAAATATTATTATTATTTCTAGTAAGAGTGCAAGAACACTTAGTAACAATTACACAATGACGTTCCAGGAAAATTTATGACTCAAACTAGGCCTGAAAAATGACCCGTTTCTATTCATGAATTGTTTGCGAAACAAGCGAAGTTTTCAGACAGTAGAAATCGAGATTGTAGGCTGTGACGTCATGTAATTACTTTTTCCCTGTGAAGGAAGTCGTTTCAACTTTAATTTGTAAGAACGAGAGAAATCGACAATTCTACATTTTATTACAAATCAGAAATATGATCATTCTAAATTATAATTTCTTTTCTGAATATCCACGGAGAATCGAACCCCGGATCCCTAATATACAAAGCGAATACTCAAGCCACTACCATATTAATGCTCTTTTAAGTAACAGTGAAGAATCACTCGTCTATGTAGGAAATGAAAACGTTTACAAATGCAATGTTTTATTAACCATGAATCACTGATTTCGGTCACGATAAAATAGTGCAGTCCAAAGAATTCAAGATTAAATTTTAAAAAGAATGAAAGCATCACTGAAATTTGTCTCTATTCTATTCGGTTATTCTCCTTCTACAGGTAATTTCAATAACCTGGAAGGGCAGGGATACACCAAGGGCATCGTATATGTCAAAGGTTTTCCCATCGAGAATCGAAAGTGAGACCCCGCCTACTAATCAATCAGATGGGTGGGGTGCCTGGTTCGTTTCCAAGGCAAGTAAGGTTGAGACGGACAAAATAGTGGTCGTGGGTTTTCTCGCGACACTCGCAATTCCTCATTCCACCAATTCATCCATCATCACCTCCTTCAATCATAGTTTTCCTTAGCCTAACAGGCATAAGCGTTGGACATTAAGTGATTTCATTTTCAAGCTGTTAACCCAAACCAATCCGAATCGAAAAACAGTTGTATTTTCTATTGCTCATTAAAGTTTTCTCACAAAAACAATATGTAGAAAAATCATGGCGAATCGTAATTCCATTCAAAAATAAAACAGCAGACTAGCAATACCTTAAATTAAAATGTAACAATTACATATCCTTTAGAATTTTTCCAAAATCTGTACGGATATTCTGGAAAGTGCCACAGCTGGAGTTGGTCATTGAGTCGGTGGGGCAGTCGATACTGGGTCAACAGCACGCGACCCACTGCAACTCACCACTCACCATGACCCACTGCGATAATGACCCAGAAGTATGTATCTTCTGCACACGAAACTACAGACATGGCAGATTTAATTCTCACACTCTGCACTTGTTTCAAAACTGTCGCCATTGCCTGGTCAAAGACTTATGTCCCACACGACACATACGATATCAGAGTTAACTCAGGTACATACCAAAATACTTATTTTGTGCTACATGGAATAAACATTTATTATAAGTGAAAATAGAGATCCGTTGTCACTAATATTATTACTTTTTGTGTCAGAAATTTTAAAAACGGAAGAGGCTTTTGCAATTGCAGCTACAAGAAACTGTCACTATGATTAGAAAGAAACAAAGGGACGATACAACAACTTTTAAAATTTTGCACAAGATACGTGATTTCATTAAGCATACCAATTTAAGGTTGCGCTTTATATAATCTGATACCTTGAGATAGTAAACTTTTGTTTATATTGATATGTAGCGACGTAGTTACATCTCATACATTCTAAATAAACAAATACATTTGAGAAGCATAGAGTTTGTAAATCATTGTTATTATTATGTACTTATTTGAAATACATGATATAATGATTCCAGAATTCAACGTTAAGGTAAAATGGACACCCAACAGCACCTTCGTTACTCTTACATTATTACTAGTGCTTTTATGTTTGTGCTCTAAACATAGAATTTATCACATGCAATGCCATTAGCAAAAATCGAAATATATAATAGGTTTGAAATTCTGCTGTTACAGGACTTTTGCAAACAATGTCCTCGAGTATTATTAGCATCGTGAAACACTCTAGTCATTATTGCTTTTTTATGCTAAAGTAAAAAGGGAGTGCGAAGATAAATGCTAGACTCTGAATACCGAAAAATTGAAGAAATATGTTATACATCACATTATAAAATACAGGGAGCTGAACTGTTTGAAATAAATATTTAATATGTTGAGCGTGTTCATTTAAGTGGCATTTTATTAAGTTACGTTCATTCAAATGGGTATCATAAAGACGGGAACAGGATTAAAACTGTACGTCAAATATTATAATCTGAGTGGTTTCTCTTGTTAGAGAAAGGACAGCTGGCACACTAGCTTTTTTACTTTTAAAAAAGTTTCACGTGCAGCAGTTTTCGGAAATAAATATTCAAGAGACAGAAGACGAACAATCTGCATACTACACCTAAGTACAAAAAATTTGACATCAACCTAATCTGCTATTAGCTACAGAAATAGCTGAACCGTTTGAAAATTAAATTTTACATGTCTGCAGTTAGCCACACATGTAACTCATTTAGATTTTTTTTTTATTTTTTCATACGTTAGTGCAACTAGAATGAAGATCCTACGAGTAAAAGAACAGATTTAAATTTTACGCTAAAAATTGTGAGTGGATTATGCTTGAGAGGTGTCTATACGCTATACCAGTGAGCAAGTGATCTAAGACTTACAGGAAGAAAACGGGCAATTTCCGCAGGTTTCATAATACATAAATTTACCATATGATATAACATTAATATGCAATGTACAGAACTTCATCACACATTGGCTGATGCACTCAAGTGATCACAATTTTGCTAGCATAAAAATAATTATAGAAGAACTACGTTTTCAAGAGGATATTGTGAAATTAAGCTGTAAACCTCAAATAAACATACAAGGTCTGTATGATAGGTAATGAGAATCGCCGCGCCGCGGCGCGCGTGTCGCTGGAGCGGGTTTGTCGGTGATGGAGGATGTAGGGGGGGTCCGAGCAAAGCAACGCACCGCGCGTCAGTTGGCTCCGAGCCTTAGTGGAGCGCGGACAAGCCTTGGACAAAGCCCTTGTGAACATTCTTGTCACGGCGGAAAATCAACAAACATGGAGGGTTCCATCGAACAGCGTTATGCGATCAAATTTTGCGTTCGCCTGGGGAAAACGGCTACTCAGACGCTTTCTCTCATCACGGAGGCCTACAAAGAGGAAGCCCTATCCAAAGGCCAGGTGTTTCGTTGGCACAGTGCGTTCCGGAACGGCCGGGAAAGCGTTGAGGATCTGGAGAGGGCTGGACGCCCGACAACAGTGACTACGGACGAAACTGTGGCAAAAGTGAGGGATCTCCTGAACTCAGACCGTCGATTATCGTTGAGATTGATTGCTGATGAACTCGATATGAACCACACAACAGTGCACAAGATTGTGACGGAACAATTGGGAATGAGAAAAATCTGTGCGAAACTGGTGCCGCGAGTGTTGACTGACGAACAAAAGCAACGACGTGTTGATTGTTGTCAGGAACTGTTGAACCTCATGAACAGTGACCCTAACTTTGAAGATGACGTCATAACAGGTGACGAGTCGTGGGTGTTCCAGTACGACCCTGAAACGAAACGTCAAAGAGCGGAGTGGCACACTCCTGCGTCCCCGCGCCCCAAGAAGGCCAGAATTTCGAAGTCAAAGGTGAAAACAATGTTGATTGTTTTTTTGACAATGTGGGGGTGGTCCACAAGGAGTTTGTACCCCAAGGACAAGCCGTCAACGCCGCCTTCTACAAACAAGTCCTTGAGAGACTGCACAGGAGCGTCAAGCGGAAAAGACCGGCGATCGCTAGCCGGTGGAAGTTGCATCACGACAATGCCCCTGCCCACACCGCCTTCTTAGTGACCTCCTTTTTGACCCGGATTGGGGTGGAAGTCCTTCCACAACCACCCTACAGCCCAGATGTGAGCCCGGCCGACTTCTTCCTCTTCCCGAAGCTGAAGCCACGCTTGAAAGGAACCCGTTTTGCAGACGTCACAGCCATCCAAGCAGCCGTGACCACATTTCTAAAGGACATGCCGGCTGCTGACTTCCAGGGGGCGTTTGCAGCGTGGAAACATCGATTGCAGAAGTGCATCGACGCAAGAGGAGAGTACTTCGAAAGCTTTTAAGTCCCTGTACAGATCAGATCAATAAAACAATGTTTCCAGACCTGGTCTCATTACTTATCATACAAACCCTGTATAGACTTCTTTAGATGTTTTAACAAGAGCAACGTCAAAAACAGCAGTAACTTATCTTAGTATTCGAACTGGGCTAATGTGACGAAAAATACATTAAATTTAATTATAACCTTACAATCGAACGAATACATTCTATGGTTTGATATTATTTGATCACAGCAAAACGCATGCCTCCTGCTGGTTTCTTCGGAACCTACCCCTCTCCAACTCCCTACTACCCGTACAATCTCCCGTTTACGCAACACCCAATCTGCTACGCTCCATGTGGATTACAATGACATTCTTTTTTTAAACCAGAGTTACCTTATTGTCAACACCTGGTGTGAAATGCCACGTAAATTCCGCGTGATCAACAACTCAGTTTCAGAACTAGAGCGCAGTTTTGTATCTAAGTACTATGAGAATCGTCAAAATAATTTAAATGATATTTTTATTACTTGTTTATGGTAATGAAGAATTTGTTAAACCATTAATTTTTATTTTAACAGAGTGTGACGTGAAAAGTCACGAAATATCAAAACTGCATGCGATGTGGCAATAATACCGTCACATGCCAGCACATGATTCGGGTACTACTTTCCTAGTGTAATCATTAGCAAAACGAATTCACACCTGCGGAACTATTTCCAAACAAGCAAACGGAGTGAAATGAATAGTATATATACAGTCAAGAATGTCCAGAGGATTAGTAAAATGTATTCGCATTAATAGTAATTGTATTTAAGCGCAGATCTCAACGTTAACAAACTTAAAACCAGAAACGTAATAAAACGACATAATGATCTTACTTTTCTCCAGACACTATTATGTTTCTACCTTGAATTTATCATGAAACCATTGCCTTCAGCAATCTTACAAACACATAAATCTTAAAAGATGAGGTTGGTAAATACTCTTTACATCTCTTATACCGTACAGCTTCTATACAGTATTCATACAGTATACGGCAAAGCTTCTACACAGTATTCATCTTAACTTCTTTCTCCATAACTAAACGCAGCGAAATGATAGCTATTCTATAATAAGTTACTAGGTTTGGAAAAACACCAGCTCGAATCACAGGTAGCGTATTGAGTTATCAAAATTGCCAGAAGGCCATTTTATAACTTTTACGTTTGTAAAGAAAAGTTTAATCGAATATTTCTGATTCAGGCCTACACATCCGGGATAACGATGCTACCAACTTGAAATGTACAAAATATAGCTAGAGGACCAAATATTTAAACATGTACAAATTTTACCCTGAAATCCAAATTGAAAAGTTGGATATAATAAAAATTCAAGGATAGAGTAGTCACATAGATAGATTGTTTGATCTCTGTGGGTTCAAACTTCAGAAAAACGATCATATGGCATTTCATATATTTGAGTTAAAAGCCGTTGCTTGTAGGAAGCGCAAACCGTTGGCAGCTAAGTTAGTCCGACGCTGATTTCTTCCGGCGTTTGGTCTACCATGCAGTGACATGTTTAATTATATTCGGTATTTAATCTTCTAGTATAAGAATTATAGGAACCATGACCTATAAACATTTCCATCGTTTCTTTGTTTAAATCTCTTTTCCCTTTCCTAATTTTAAGGTCGGTATATATTATTCCAATTTGTAATTTTATAATTATTTTCTACCATGTTATGCATTTTCTTTTGATGATTGCGTTTAGCTACATAATAGGAATTGTTCCAAATATTTCTTAAACGTTCACTTATTTCACTTTAATCCAATTTTTTATTACTTGTCCTAGTCAGCTAACCACTAACATTTAAGGAGACTGGCGTTCTAAGAAATAGTAGCTCCTTTTTTCAATTGAATCCGTTCAGTTTATGTCTAATAGCTGGACATCGTACATGGCAACACGTATGTTATTAGAAAATATTGTTATTAGAAAAAGCTAATTGAGATACATGGTATAACATCAAATGGTAAGATAGAAAATTAATTTAAGAACTTAGCTCAATATATGATAAAGATAATCGGGAGAAGATAAAAACAAGGAAAGCAAGAAAAAATCATACATTCCTTCAGCACAAATTATAAATCTTTATAAACGAAGACGAAAACTTGTTATAAACAAAATTATCTTCTCTCGAAATAACGTGGAACAGGTGAACATCACTTCCGTTTTGTTAATGTTCGTTATAATACATGTTTGTAATTCCAGATGTTGTTTGGCCATAGACAAAATGGAAAAGAGATATTCGGAAGAATGTAAAGAAAGCCAAGAACAAACTTTAAGATGATATCCTTGTTGATTGCCAGCTGTTTCTTCTTGTTTTAATTCCATTTTACTTGCGCTTTATCTTATCGATTTTAGGACAATACTGATTGGAATTAATCGCGAAGGATTCATCCAAATAGTAACATTATATTTAACTGAAGACAAAGAAGAGAGAGTAGTTTTTTGATTCACTCCCAGCTCTTTTAGGATCTCCATTTTTGTGAAATGTATTCTATTAGAGTAATTTTTAAAGTCAGAAAATATCTTAACCCTTAACAGGGAACGTTATTTTTGTTCGCTTACAGGAAATGCGTGTCTCTGGGACACGGACATGTATAAAGTAATATCTTTTTTAAAAAACGTATGTGTTATGTAGAATAAAGAAAATTTATATTTTGTACTTCGAGCAAAATATGATAAACAAGAATTACATATATTAATTCGGTTTTATTGGAATATAAATTCGGAAAATATTTCAATATCTAAATAAAAATAGAATATAAATTTAAAAACTGACAAATTTTAAATTAGTATAATTCTACATATTACTACCCCGCAAATATGCTATTTGTCCACATGTAGCTGCCCTGTTCAAATGTTTTATTTGTCCAAGAGCTTGGAAACGTATAACGAACATGGTAGCTTTAAATAGAGGTCGTTCCAAAGTGTCTTGAAAATGGTGAATACATGTCTTCGTATCCTGATTTACAAATAGAACACAATATTAGGAGAGCAAAAAGGGCTTTATTTTCAAATAGGTCAGTAGATCTGTAGTTTGACTTTGCTCTAATTTACTTCAAATTTGTTTCGATTTTCTTCCAACTTCATATTGAAATCTCCTGAATTATATCATCATTACATAAGTTAGACAGGATTTTTTTTCCCAGATTTCTTACATGGGTGACTATACCAGGAATCCCTCTGACTATGTTTTGATGAGAACTCTTCGGTTTCTTAGAGGTTCATTTCAATTCCAAACGAACCTGTTTTTACCTCTGTATCTAAGGCCTTCGTTATCACATGAAACTTCACTAGGGCTGCTCAGATTGACAGTTCTGTTACTACTTGAGCTCACACCTGGCACTGTATCAGAATTGGTATCGTCCTCACTTTCAGTAGGTAATTCTTGATTTGAGGAAAAAATTAGGCGTCTCAGTCAGAATCTACTGAAGACAATAATATAAATTACTTCTGTACTTTCAACATTTTTGGAAATTTTCCCGTGAAATAAGGATCTGCTGTGCTTACAGTTTCATTCTTAAATTTCTTTCTCGAGGTACTAGGTCTATATTTTGCAAATACATAAAATCTCACACAAATAAAATAGTATGTTTCAAGAGCTCAATCGCTTTTATTTCATGGTAAATAAAAGTAAACCACAAAAATTTTTGAAAGCAAAAATCTCTTCAGGAAATGTGTGTCCAATAATCACGCAAAAATATAAACAATAATGGAAATGTGTGCCTCTTTCTAAAATCATCGATAAATGTTCACTCAGACATGACGCCAACAATGGACTACTGCGACACACATACAACTAAATAATTGGAAGGTACTGAGAGAACTGATACATTGAGTGAATCAGTGTTGCCAATGTAATACAAAGAAAAACCATAGGTGTCTGACATACACATATTTCCTCTTAAGGGTTAAAAAGCAGAAGGAAACGAAGGAGAAAAAGATTGAGTTTAAAATTCAGGGACGATGCAAATTTTAAAATGCATTTTCGTAAACTACTGAGTCACAACTAACCAGAAAAAAAAAACAAAGGAAATAGACACTTACAAGGATGAAATAGCATTACGCAAGTGCCCGAGATAAAGCTGTAAGTAGTCAACAAAAAACGGAGAATGCAAGCTAAAATCTCAAAAGAAAACAATAATACAAATTAAAGAAATCCAGGTTTGTTAATGGAAATTCTTGTAAAGGGTGATGCCAAGCTTAGAAACGACACTCAAGCCTGTATCCTATGAGCTTTGAGCCATCAGCAAGTGCAAATCAAACAAACGTCAATTTCATTTGAAACATAAAATCTAACTTTAATTTTTAAGGCTTCACTCGTGAACTTCCTGATTTTATATGGAATAGCTCAGCGTTTACAACTTTAAGAGCAAAAATATAGACCAGTCCAAAAAGGAAGTATGAACTATGGGAAAAGCTATCAATTCACACAAGTACTGACAAAATGATGGAAAACTCATATCTTGGTGGAATTTAGTCTAAAATGGTGTGAAAAAATCTTAAAAATTGAGAAAAATACAAATTAAAGAAAGGAAAAATACGTGGAAACACAAAATATATCAGGAAACTAATACACAAGTAAACTATAAACCATTAGCTCCATAACCTTTTCGTCTGTCTTGGTTAGTTTTACTCTCACGTTCCTGCACTTTCGATTGGATCATAGAATATATTCTCCCATGTAAAAAATATAATAAAGTGGAAAATAATTTTTCTTAAAGCAATTTAAATCTTTGTCTCATAAAAACTTGGACTCAACCATCATCGTGCTTTACTAATGCAAAACCTACATTCAAGAATGAAATGCAGCTTATACTATGTAGTTTTCTATCATACTAAGAAATTTTGTTCGAAAGGTGGGATGTACTTAATAATATCGTATTTATGTTATTCTTAATCTGGACTGTAAAAGGGCTAATACACAAATAAATAAATAACGCTTCGCTGGCATTTTATGAGTACATCTCATTAACCCACAATAAAATTTGATTTAACATCGTTCTGAAATGAATTTAAATAATAATGATGATCTATATAGAAGTTCTACATTTCTATGTAGAAGAACCAAAAATTCGTTTATAAAATACCCTTTTCAACAGTACAACGAGAACATTATCTGATAAAATGTTGCTGCCCCATAACAGAAATTGAAACTAACGTCACATAGAATTCGATTTGTAGTCATAATGACAACCGCCCTTTAAAGGGAATCCAAAAAGAAGAAATCGACGTCGGGCACATTTTTAAAACATATTAAGATTCTCTATTGTCGAAAGAGATACTTTGCATAGTTATTTTGTATTGATAAATCTATTCTTAATCTTCTATTCCAAAACTGTTCTTAAATAAAAAAAAAAATCCTGCGGGACTTGTATCTATGGCCATTCTCACTCTATCTAAAATCTAAAAGCAGAGTAACAAAATTTATTTAACTCACCTAATAAGAAAGACGTTATCTCAAATTACATTCACTGCAGTTAGAAGCGAAATAACTGGCAATAGCTGTTAAAGTTTGGAAGATGTTAAAAATAGAATGGTTGGGAAATTTTTCATGGTTTGTATCTGAGATATTCTTACTTTCCTTTATATGTTCAAATAAGATCTCAATTTATTTCACTCGGCTAAAAGAAATGAAACGTTCTCAAATTATACCATCAGCAGAGTAGGAGCCGTTCTGATCACGAAGTTTGAAACAACTTTAGAGCTACGATCAAAATGTCTTTCATTGTTTGTCAGTACAAACATTAATACTTCCTTCTTCATTTAAAAAAAAAATCGCGAGCTACTTGCCACTTCTACTAGGAATACCTAGATGTCAAATACCTACTTCTACGATAGGCTCAGAGCAGCGCAAAAAAAAAAACAAAAAAAATCGAATTGGAAAGCGCTTGAAATAGAACGAATTCAAACTTTCTTTGTATTCGCCACCTAGGGATGTTCTTATAAATTTCTAAATTGTAAAAGGCACAAATCCAAATTTGTTAAACTTAACTACTAAAAATGAAAAGAACTAAGTTATTTATTCAGTAAAGTTGGTTGTAGAATAGTTACCACGATCGTCGCCATGAAACCAAAATTCAATTACCCGCTCACCGCATTCCACACATACAAGCAGACAGAATATGTGGCGCCACAGTAGCATAGTACCATATGACTGTACAGACACCCAGTGAGAAAACTATGAACTACCACCAACCAGTTTACAGTTCAGGGTTTTACTAACATATGACTGAATCTCTTTTCAAATTTTGTGGGAAGTAATGCCCAATGTGCAAAGTAACCCCGTGTTACGGTAGCTAGTTACCACTGTAAGCGAAATGAAATATCAACATTCAATGTGGCAAATCATGACACAAAACTAGAAAAACCTTTGGGAAGGAAGGAATTCATATAACTAAGGAATTACGTCCCTAACATATTGCGTTAGTTTGGAACACAAATATACAAGCAAAGAAAGCATTTCAAGATGTTACCTATAAAATACTTAGGAACGTACAAGAACACATTCAACACGTAAGACATGTAAGTTTATCCTAAATACAGAATTTTGCGCTATCCTCGTTTACCAACATTCTGCGTAATGCTCTAATCTGCATAGCAATCTTATTTTTACCGGCCATCTAGCACATGCTGGTTAGCTTTGTCTGTACAATAATTCACACATCATGTACGTTCACTAAGCCCCTACAGTGATTATACATTGAGAAATTTAGGTCCATACTCTAGAAATGATTCCTGTGAATGTAAAAAGTCGACTTCCTTGAAAGAAATGAGTGCAGCTATGAAATGGTTTGATGTATGGACCTCCACAATTAACGAACATCCATTGATGGTTAAAATATTCTTTCTCTTGTATTTTACTAATGTCTTTCGAAGCCCTCCGGAAAAATGAGGCTAGACACATTTTAGCTAAATTCTAAGTAAAAACACAAACGTCCATAGTTCTTGCTTCAATATAATATATTCCACGTTTAAATTTGCAAAATATTAGGATATATTCCATTCTCACGATTTCTTATTTTACATAAGTCTCTATATAAATAAAACAATATTGCCAAGCACCCATATTTTAAATATGTGCAACAATTAGTGAGAAGTGTGTGATCAATAATAAAGAAATAATTAGTTTATCAAGATCTAAACTACATAAGACTTGTATTAGTCGTATCGATCTTATTTTTATTTGGTATACAGCTTATCTACCTGTGCCTTGCAATTTCCTAATTGTAGGTTACTAACTTACGTTCGAGATATCTCCCATATCTAAATATTTCTCATGAAGTATTGCTTTTAACCAACAAACTTTCCGAACGCATGTAACCGTATTATCAATCTGAGCCAATTAGTATATGAAAAATTGAAAATTACCTTTCTGGGCGAAGTGAATTTAAACTTTTTGTTGTTAATTGTTGCAAGTTATTAGAGTACGACGCGCAAGTCTCCTGAACTACTATTTTTCTAGGCGTTTCTATATTCCTTTCAAATTCAGGGTCATCTTCTACTGCTAATTCTGATTTCACCCTATCAACGTTTAGTTTCGCATCCAAAGAACACATAGCTGTATCCTTGTCCATTGTTTCCTCTCCTTCCGTTGTGGATAATATTAACTCTTTCTTGTCAGTCATCAATTCGTATGTCCACCCTTTCCCTTCGAGTGGATCTTCCTGAGGTAAGTCAAAAGCAGTTTCTTCTTTGCACATCAATTCCAACTTAACAGACGCCTCACCAGCCATTGTGAATTGAAATATAATAAGAATATAACACTTTTCTTATACTTCCATTATATTTAATGTTGCCAGTCTTAATGAAATGATTTACAAGAACGTTCACAAAAGCAACTTTATATTTAAAATCATCTTCTTCAGCAGATCCTTATTTCCTTAGCCACGATCGCTCTCTAGGCAATTGTTTGTTTGTTAGTAGCACCCAGAGGAAAATGAAAAAGGAACCCGGATGTATACTTCTTTAGTTCATATTTCGTTCAAGTGAGACCTTTTGTCGCTAGTGTAGCTCACTCTCACATACCGTTATTCTCGTGTTTCAGAAGGTATCCATCCATCTTTATCGTTTTAGCGGGAATAGCAAATCCTGTATTTCAGTATGCCATTGCGGTTTGATTGACTGTCGATCTCCCGTTGCGTATACCGGTACTAATTTTATTTAATACATGTGCTATTATTGCTTTAAATGCTACTTTTGATTGTGACTTGTGCCGCGACTTAAGATAGTTAGTGCGAACAATTTAATATTTTAACACAATTTTTTCACTTGAGAACAATAACTGGTTGTGGCATTTGTTAATTCATCTACTCATTCTCTATTGCTCTCAATTTTATGTTCTAAACGTTCACTGTTATTTTCTAGTTTCTGCTCTAATTTAGCAGATTGTTTCTCTAACAATGCTTGAATTTGTCCTAATGTAATTCTACTCTCTATATTTATTTAAGTTACAAACAACTAATTAACAATATAAAAGTGAAAAATACGAACGCCTAACTTCAACAACAAAGTGTAAACAAACAACTTTCTGAAACTAATGTGTCATTATTTCAATTGCACAAAACCTTCTCTTTTTTGACACTTCTCAAAACTTATTATATTATTTTAACATATCTTAACACGTATCCTATAATTATTTTCTCACAATATTCTTAGCATAAGTATAAATAAAGGTGCAAACAGAAGGTTATGTCTATATTGGTGTGTGTTCGGCTGTGATCAGCTGATTGGTGTTTATTCATATGTGCGTAATATTGGAAGTTGACGGTTGGAAAGCTTTGCGAACAAAGATAAAAATGTTATATTTTAATGTCTTACGAAAAACTTATACTAGTAATATTTCTATAGTAATTAAATTTGCTTTATGTTATTTAAAGCCTGCTTATTATTTTCTCTTTCCTTTATCACAAGTTTGAACTATTTCCAAGGAAATTAAATCTAACTAGTTTGCTACATATACTACGTGACTCAAACTCTGGATTCCAGCAACCAATCAAACGAGTCACATATAAAAGTAAATGGAATATTTTGTATTTATAATTGTATCTGGATATTTTAAATGAATTAACTTGTCTAAAATGTATATTATATTTCAGTAGTCAAACAGTAATTTATGCCATAGTTCCTCTGAAACAATTTTTCATGGTTAAGCTGATTACAAAATGTACATTTTAAATCTAGTTTTTTTTAAAAAAAAAAAAAACATGCACAACATGCTAATTTTCGTGACTTTATCTGAATAATATTCCGACTGTTCCGTGGGTGCCATTAACGTATGTAGGAAAATCAAGAGTATGGAATTGAAAGTGCAAGGGTAAGTATTCCATACACATGGTTACGTGCACCTTGCACTACACTGGTTTGTATACTTTGTGTTTATGGCTTCTGGTGCTTACGTTCAAGGTAACGTTTACTAAATCCCTGTACCTTGTGCTTGAGCAAGGACTTTACCGTGTAAGTGTTGTATCGCCGGACCAATTTTTGGAAATTTACAGGTTGAATTCGAGAATTTATTTTGGTTTGAGAGGAAGAGTAAGGGAAAGTCAGGTGAAGGGAATAGCGATTTCTGTAGGCTGTGTTTGATATTGTAAGGGATATTGTATGCGGAGGCGGAAGTGACTGTTTGGCGGAGAAGTACACTTGCTATGATTTAGTGGTGGAAAAGACAGTGTGGTAATAGCGCGTATATATCAAGATTCTGACATACCTTGTTTGCGTTTTATAGAATTACACAAAAATAACGAATGTCAGTTGTTGAAATTGTGTAAAAGACACAGTACACTGTTTACAAGTGGAGCTTTACTAATATGAAGTCCTATTGAAGCTAGTATCATTGCCAAAAAACATTTGTTTCACTACTAACTCGCATACCCACCATCGCTGACACGCCTGCTTCCTCTGGACGCACACAGCACTGTAGCATACATCCGTACGCCGTGTTTGTACGCAATAGTAATTTTTTTATGCCATGTAAATCCTAAAAGTTTACATGGCTCTGTTTTGAAGGTAACTGAACCTGACCTAGCCTCAAGTAACGTAATGTAATCTAACCAAGTGCTTTACACTTTGGTACTTTTTTATGTTTTCACGTAGTCCTCGATATAACGCTAGAGAAGCAAGGGCTCGGAAAAAACCGGCGTTTTTGGGAAAAAAAATCGGTTTTTTCTGCTTCTCTTTTTTGCTTGGGAAATTTTGGGCTTTTTCTCAAAATTCTGCTTTAAATTGATAAAGGAGACTTTGTTTCGCTTCTCTATAACACAAAAAGTCATTTAATTAGTGGTTGGTGCTGATAATAATATAAAATTTGGAAAATAAACTATGAATTTCGAAAAGATATTTCAAACAATTTTTCTTCAACATATTTACATTATGAATTCCACAGGATTAACCAATGTATATAATAAATTTTTTTAACCTTCTATATACAAAAGTAAGCAGAGTTGACAAGAACCATGGTAGTTTTTGAAAATGCCAAAAACCCGTTTTTGGGGGATGTTTAAACCAGTTTTTTATTTAGATTTTTTGCTTTATGTATTTATATTACATATTCACAGAAATAAGTTTGCTTCGCCTTTGTGTTATTATGCAACAGCGAGATTTTGCCGGAAGAACTCCCATACGCTTAAAGAAGCCCGGTCAGTAAATTTCTTAATTTGAGAATCTCCCGCCTTAGCCATCGGGAATATCCCGTCATTACTTGAAATGTAAGACAATAACGGGAAATTCCTGTTATTGCTTTGCATGTAAAATTTAAAGGTCAACGTATCATAATCAGTACGCTAAAACTGAGGTATTAAATTATAAATTTAATACATAGATATCATTGAAAGTGCAATCCAATCTAATGCTGGAAGCTACGTATCCAATGGATAAATTTTGCCAATTTCTATCAATATATTTAAGCAATTTTGGATTCTTTATAAAACAACAGGCATTCAGGCAAGGAAAAATATACAATTTGGTATCGTTTTGTACGTTTAGGCTGAACATCCTTACGTAATACCGAGGTTATCAAGGAGAAGACTTTCGCTTAAAGTGACATCCAAACCGCTACTTGGTTTGTTCGACCGAGAATTGATCATGAGACACCTTGTTTAAAAGGTGAAAAGGAAATAAAACTATTGCAGGTGGTTTGATATCTGGAAGGGTCACCATGACGTTCACACGATTCGCATTTTTCATTTTTATGGTTTAAACCAGTTATTAAAAAAAAGTTGGTTAAACCAGCCCACCCTGAAAGTAAACACTTCTTTTTTTAAAAAAATACACAAAAAACTAGCAAAATAGTATGTAATATTTTTACTTCAAAATATTCCAAACCCTCTTTTTGAAAGAAGATAAAATTAGAATAAAACATAAGAGAAATACTTAGTTTTATATGATACACTTAAAGGCTGCACATCTAGAGCTTTTGGTTTTGTATATTCTCGAAATTCTACAGTTACGTTTTATATAGCCACCATCACGGTTTACCCAATTCTCAAGTTTTCTGAATTTTTAACAAGAGGGATTCAACATATCATTACGGAATCCCCCCCCCAAAAAAAAAAGGACTACGGAATATATTTAACCCATTTGCGCCGTGCGTGATCATATGATCACAGCAGTTAGTGTTTATAAAAATAAGCCTTGTATAACATACTTTCAGTAGTTTCTTTACGCTTTGTGTGTTGACTACTAGGAGAAGGTTCTGTTAGCGATATTCAGACAAAACAAATTCTACATTGCGGCATGCATGTAACCTAGAGGTACAGATATCCGCAACGCGCCAGAAATACAAGAAAAATGATATCGTCCTCGCAGTAAGTATTAAAAAACAATCTTATATCTTATCCTTCCAAATTATTTTCTGTTGGATTATGTTTTAGAGATGTCAAAAGTTGTTACAGATTACATTTCACTCATCTGAAAATATTTGGGTTATGGTTATTGACGTTTTCCATCAGTGTGATCATATGAACACGCAAGGCGTTTAACACTACGCTGGTAACGTTGGGTCTGTGAGACCCAAGCCTTTACAAAAAATAATATAACTTTAGTTGGCATCACTCGAACTGCTACATCCTCACCCTACCTTCCGCTCCTAAGTTGTAGTTTAATTATACGTAGCCTGTTTTAGTTTTCGCTTGGTCATTGTTGTGTGCCGCGTGCTTTTTCATAGAGTGTGCCAGACAGGCCCAACGTTACCAGTGATGTTATTTTTACTAGTACGATTAAATCATATTAAGTAGCGATTTTAGAAGAGAAAACTTCATATTTCCGTGTGTTGATTTGCATGTTTTTTAAGCACTTGTCGTACAGTTTTTTTATATACATATTCAAGTGAAGCATGGCCGAAAGCTATGAGGCATATGTCCAAAAATAAGGGACATGTTAGAGCAAGAATTAAGTGATGTAGCTTCCAAAGAAGATGATGAAGATTGTGATCCTGACTTTTGTTTGCCTAGTGATCATTATACTAGTGATGAAGGAGGAAACAGTGATGGAAGTTCTGATTTTGAATAAACTGTACACGAATATTTTGTAGGTAGAGACAAGGACACGAAATGGAGGAAGAAAAAAGGAAATGTGAATTTTCGTTCTCGTTCTAGTAACATCGTGACTGCTCGTATACCGATGTCTAAAAAATATTCTAAAGTATTGATACAGAGCCAGTTGATGTAGAGAGCACAAAATAAACGCAATCCTACTGATCTTCGAAAACCAGCTGCAAGGTTATGTGGATTAACCCTTGAAGAATATGCTCCTATGCAGCGAGAATTGAAACGAGGACGTTGCAACATGTGTAAAGACAGCAAAACCGGGTACTTTTGCCAAAATTGTGGTAAGTGGATTTGCCTGGGTCACGCAAGAATGTTGTGTGGTGAATATTCAGATCATTACATGTAAAAATGCCAATAAGAGTGGCTGCAGTTTTTCATAAATTCGATGGAAATTAGTGCAAAGAAAAATTGAAATAAAGCTAAAAGACATATTTTCCTTCAGTTTCAAGTGATATCGTCATTACCTAACACTATTCATTTTTGTATCATGTCTGGAATATTGTTTTACGTATTGAATTCTGTGTTTAAACCAAACCTAACTAAATAATAGCTGAATGAAAAATGTTCGTTAAATACTTTCATAACAATAAAAGACATATATTAATTTTGAATTTGGCATTCAAAATAAATTACTGTACTCTTTCGTTTAATGCAACTAAAGATAATTTCGTCAATGTAAGTTAGAAGTAATAAAATATTCTTCTTTAATTGATTTCAGTGCGTAAAAACTTGAATGGGTCCCGTAGACCCAACGTTACCATTTATGAAAGTTTCCTTAACGTTACCACTGTAGTGTTAAGTAGCTTCTTCTCTCTTACGTACGTACGTATAGGTATCAATAATACAGTAAAATTTTGCAGGTATATCAATTTAGAACAGTTTGTACATGCTTTGAGTTGACTTACTCTATTCTTTTCACTTTATTATTATTATTATTATTATTATTATTATTATTATTATTATTATTATTATAAATCACTTTTGCAACTCTTGTTACTGGTAATTGTATGGTTTTCCCTTTAGATACAGAGGTCTTTCACTTCAACAAATTCTTGATATTTTAGAATCGGATGACGTGCATGACATGCAAGACATGCTGAACCTCTGAGACATAACATCTTTTCGGATGAAGATTCCTGGAAAGGGGATAACCTTACAGGGCACCAACTTACCAGTCATGCTGAAGTAGTTTTTACAGATAATACTCGACTTGGTGAAGATGATGTGACAACTCTGTCGTTACAACTGCGTTACGTGTAACAGGGTTCAGCCTCTTTTTAATGTCGAGCAAAATTTCCAAAATGAAAACAGAAAGTACTCGTTCGTATGAATTCGGAGAGTATTAGCAAGCACATGAAACTTACTGATCAAATGGACCAGGATATCTCATATTATAGAATTAGAATCAAGTCCAAAAAGTGGTGGTGGGCGCCTCTGTCTTGGATGATTGATGTATCGCACGAATCGCATGGCTAATGTTGAGAAAAGCCAGAATAGGCATCTCACACTTAGAATTTGCAAGATACATTGTACAAACTTATTTGCAAAATTATAAAGCCATTCTATTATATGCAGGGCTTCCAGCCATTTCTGAGTCCAGCAGTCAACAACACCATGTAAGGGATGACGTTTGTCTTTATGGAAGAAACCACTTAGTGGTTCGGTTTAAGAATAAACATTGTGCAAGTACACTGTGTTCAAACACAGTACCTACGAAATGTTTCAAATGTACCATAGGTTTGTGCGCGTACCAACTTTTTTTTTCGATTTCCATAAAGTCCCATAAATATTGGGCTCCATAACCTGACATTTCCATAGTCCAAATACTGTTTTTATTTTTGTCTTCTACAGTGTAACAATTTCTAAGACAATAAATGTCTCTTCTTTTCCATATGTGTTAATAATTTAACAGGGCATCCACTTTATCATGACATACGAAAGTACTTAAACGCCTAACGTGTTCATATGATCACGGGGCACCCCAACAAAACCGCTTACGTCACGAACTCAAAATTTCTCGTAAATGGTCCTTACACCCAACTAACTCAAAATTACAAATTTCACCGAAAATAAAAACAAAAAATAATTTCGGCGTTAATGGGTTAAGTTAAGCTAAATACAACTGCACGACAGACATGACTGAGTGATTAACTTTTACGCTTCTATCGGGAAGTCCGGGATTCAACCAGCATTCGACCATTCTGACAATGCTTTTCTTCATTCCATCTGTGAATGTAGAAATAGTGTGTGTACCGTGAGTTGGCCGACTTCCTTTCTTATTGTTTATAAATCGTTATTATTACTAATTATCAGCGATGACAGTTTTGCGAAGGTTAGGGGGCAGTCTTTCGGACCGAAGCCCGTTCCCCAAAGTTACGGAATGTGTGCAACAAACAAAATATCTATTAGTTATGCTTTTTCTCATAAACTTTAAGCTCTCGTCAAATAAAAATTACGATTGTTTAGAAAACTAAACATTAGTAAGAAAAACCCTTCCCAAAATACTTTTCGAAGTCCGCCTCTGATTCTCAGTATAAAATTATTTTTAAGGTTGTATCCGGAAGATTATTGCTAAATATATAAACGAAACGAAATATTAGTTATGCCTGTACTCATAAACTTCAAGCACCTCCCAAATAAAATTAGGACTTTTTAGAAAACGAAACAATCAGAAAAACCCCTCCTAAAGTACTTTTCTAAATTCGCTACTGATTATTTGTATAAATTGGTATTCAAGATTGTGTTCGGAAAATTATTGCTAAATCACATCACAGCTACAGTTTAACAGGAATGTGGAAGTACGGTTTGACGGGTATATTGAAAAACGTATGCTTTGACGGATAAATAGAAAATGAAACATGGATGACAAACTAAAATGATATAGAGAAGAAAAAGGATGTCGATAACTCAAAAGTTAAAATAAAGTTAAATAGCCTCTAAAATTGCCCTCAAATACTACATTCTTCATGTTAGCTTTAATTCGTAAAACATGTGCTCCATCCATCTTGATGGTGAATTTCAGAGCGAAATATTGCATTCAGGACATGTTATTCTTAACTAACTATAGAATATACTATAAGAAATAACGTGGGTTCCTGTCACCACGGCATGGCGCGTCCTCAGGTTGCGGATCGAGGAGAAGGCCTCTAGATATAGAGGTTAGCTGCGAATATACTGAATAAGCAGTCGCGGACAGACGACTAGGAGCTGTCCTCCAGCTTGGGGGTTTGGGTAAGGCTAACACCCTCATCCTGTAAAAAAGGGGTACTTGTTCAGAAACATTCACAAAAGCCTCGGACAAGGACTGATAACTTGGCACGACATCAGCAAAAGAAAATGGACATGAAGTTTGCAACATGAAATATTAGAAGTCTTTATAGGGCAGGCGCGTTAAAATCTGTAACGAGTGAGTTAGAGAAATACAGGATGGACTTAGTAGGAGTTCAGGAAGTTAGGTGGGAAGGAAATGGATCTGATAATTCCGGAAATTTTACTTTATTTTACGGGGAAGGAAATAAAAATCACCACTTAGGAACAGGGTTTTTCGTTCACAAACGAATATTACCAGCAATTAAACGGGTTGAATTCGTTACTGACAGACTTTCTTTTATTACTCTTAAGGGACGGTGGTGTGATATTATTGTTTTAAATGTACATGCTCCAACTGAAGATAAGGGTGACGATATAAAAGATAGTTTTTACGAAGAAGTGAAACGGATATTTGACCAACTCCCCCGATACCATATGAAGATTCTATTAGGGAATTTCAATGCGAAGGTAGGACGAGAGGATATTTTCAAACCGAGTATAGGGAACGAAAGTTTACATAAGGAAAGTAATGACAACGGTGTTAGACTCGTGAACTTTGCAACATTCAAAAACCTAATTGTGAAGAGTACAAAATTCCCACATCGCGACGTTCATAAATACACTTGGACATCACCAGACGGAAAAACACATAATCAAATTTATCACGTTTTAGTAGATAGAAGAAGACAATCTAGCATAATTGACGTCCGGTCGTTTAGAGGGGCTGATTGTGACACTGATCAATATACCTGGTAGCAGCGATAATACGGGAGAGATTATCGTTGAATAAAGGTAATACTCAATGTCCGAAAACGGAGAGATTTAATTTAAAGAAATTAGAAGAGAGCCAGGTAAGAGAGAAATACCAGATTGAAGTTTCGAATAGATTCTCGGTTTTAGAAGTCTTGGAGTGCACTAGTGTTGAGGATACTTGGATAGCAATTAGAGATAGCATTAAAAGTTCAGCAATAGAAAAATTGAGACACGCGGAAATACGTAGGAACAAACCATGGTTCGACCAAGAATGCAATAGCTAGCAGAGAAGAGAAAACAAGCAAAATTACGGTGGCTACAAAATCCGAATGAAATAACTACACAAAATTTCGCAGATATCAGGCGGAAAACTTCCAAAACTTTTAGAACAAAGAAACGCGATTTTCTGAAAGCTAAAATTAAGGAACTTGAAGATAATAGTAAAAATAAAAATATTCGGGACATGTATAAAGGGATCAGCGAATTTAAGAAAGGCTATCAACCTCGTACTTATATATTAAAGAAATCTGACGGAACAGTTCTCACTGATACGGATAGCCTCTTAAATAGATGGAAAGATTTCTTTGACGATTTGCTGAACACGCAGCCAAAAACTAATGTGCGCGGAGAAAAGGAGATACACACCGCAGAACCGTATATTCCAGAACCCAATCGAATAGAAGTGGAAGTGTAAATTTAATATGGGATGATAGGAGAACAATAGAAGTAAATGCAGAGATTTTATTAAACGCTTGCAGGGACATGGGTTTAGAAGTACATGCAGAGAAAACTAAATACATGGAAGTGCGTCGCGACCGTAGTACTGCAAATTGTGGGGGCGTTAAAATATTAAATAATACTTTTGATAAAGTGGATATTTTCAAATATTTAGGATCAATATTAAGAGACGAAAATCATATTCACGAAGAAATTAAATGTCGACTAAAAGCAGGGAATTCGTGTTACTATTCGGTTCAAAATCTCTTGTCGTCGCGAATTCTGTCAAGGAATTTGAAGCTTAAAATATACAAAACGATAATCATGCCTGTTATTCTGTATGGTTGCGAAACATGGTCGCTTACTCTGAGGGAAGAACATAGACTGAAAGTATTTGAGAACAGGATCCTGAGAAGAATATTGGGACCCAGGAGGAACGAGAATGGGGAATGGCGGAAGATCATAACGAGGAACTACACAGTTTATACGGTTTACCCAACATTGTTAGGGTCGTCAAGTCTAGGAGGCTTAGGTGGGCAGGTCATGTAGCTAGAATGGAAGAAAGTAGAAACGCTTTCAAAGTCTTGACTGGTAGACCCATAGGAAAACGACCATTAGGAAGACCTAGGCGCAGATGGGAGAATAACATTAAGATGGATCTCGCAGAGATAGGAATACAAAGTAGAAACTGGATGCAATTAGCTAAGAATAGAAGTCAGTGGAGAGCTTTTGTGAACGCGGCACTGAACCTCCGGGTTCCATAGGCCATAGAGTTAGTTAGTTAGTTAGTATACTATAAGAAAGCTATTTAGATAGAAAAATCATGAAAATGAAAAAAGCCAAAATTTCCAAAATTCTCGTTTTTTCCCCCAAAAAGCCGGCTATTTATGTGAAAAAAACATCGATTCAAAAAAACCGGGTTTTTTACATCTCTATATAACACAATTTCCCCCTTCTCCCTCGGACACCAGTCACAACGTTGCACCCCTCTACCTTCTACGAATACCTCGAAGTCCTTGTACAAGTACATGACAAAAAACATACACAATGTGCACACAGAGAAGGCGGTTTTATCCAAATGCGGCAAATAAAACTCGCAATATCATAGGGGAGCGGTTATCCTTTCCCTCACCTCATAGGCCTTTATCACGAAAGTAACGACGAAAACTGAAAGGACTTAAATTAACCTGGCCCTAGCTGATATTCCACAAGAGTTCGTAGGAAAAAAAAACGTAAAAGCGATCGAAGGAAAATTTAGCAACTGGGCCTACAACTTACACAGTTCTCTCTGTCTTTTTTTTATGAACGGTGATAGCTTAAACTTGGCCAAACAAAAATAAAATATACGGTTCCTTCGAAATTTCAGTGTTTCTTGCTCAGTATCATAAACTCAAATAGGGAATGCAATATCTCAAACTAAACAAACAAACAAATATAATTTCGTTAAACTTTCCTGACCCACTCAACAATTTGTCTGTAAATACTGTGATTCTACTCGTGTGTAATTTATAAGACCCCCAAAATTACTTACGCTAATAACATATAATATTACTCGATACAGCTGGTGGGAAATATTTTGTTGGGTGCCACTATCTGTCTGCTACACATGGTCAGCCAATATATATATATATATATATATATATATATATATATATATATATATATATATATCTTTTCAAGCGGTGTTTTGGATTAAATAAATTTCTTAATTTATTTAGATTGCATATGGATATAAATAATTTTATTTGGCCTTAACGTCCTTATGCAACACAGTGATATGAAAGTAGATCTTTTTCCGAAAGTAGACAGCGATTACTAGGAAAATGTTTAGCTGTCTGATGCAATAGGAATAAATAGCGCGATTATAATACAAATGTGTTGCTTCATATTTAAAGCACACAAACTTTTATTTTGATTTATAATTAAGAATTAGTTTATTATTGGTAAAATAAAAGTGACAGTTCTCTCCTCTTCTTCTTCGTAAGGTATTTTCATAAGAAGATTGACAGAGGAAGAAAGAAGCAAAAACTGTTGTCAAAAGAGAAGCAACAAACCCGTGTCGTTCCAAATGAACTTGAGTTAGGGGTAATTATATTTAAGTTTTGCTTTATATTAGCGAGTGAGCGTAGGGCAGTTGAGTAGAGCGTTGGCATCGTTTTAGGAAGTTCCTGGGTTCGCGCTCAGCAACCGCTTATCCCTGGTTTATCTCAGTCGTACTAGGCAAATGCTGTAATGGTGCCTTAAATACGGCCAGTGTCGACTTTTTAAACCCTTTAACATAGGTAACAGTATTGTACGAAATTTTAACCATTTATTTTTATCTTTTGCAATTTTTTATTATTTTGAAAATAAATTTATTAGAAATCGCAACATCAATGTTTCGGATGTCTTTAAGATCGTCATCAGTAATTACAGTAAATTGGAGAAGGAATTTTGAATAGCCTGTTTATGCAATACTCATGCATTGTAGTAAAATCTGGTAATATGGCAGTAGGATACAGAAGGATATTCTTCATTTTTATTTTTTTTGAATAGAAGTGCTTGGAATTGGGACTGCAATTTGATTAATCTTCGCCTTTGCGTTCTGATCTCAATAAGTAATTCGTTATTTTATGAGACATAGATAGCAGCAAAATCGAAGTATGTTTTAATAAATAATCGCTTTGATATTTTAAAAATCAAGTAAATGTTCTCTTACCATTAAAATGGTAATGTGTTGCTATCTTTAAAGAGCAATAATAATTATAGGTACCTGTATACATTATTACATTTAGTAAACTTCCAATTATTTAATTACTGTACCAATGCCTTTAATCAAGTGTACTAGTTTTGTTATCCAATCACACATCACTTTTGAAGAAATTGCTGGAGTTGCTCTATCAGTGAATGCCCAACATAAAATTCATTGTATATTCATTTAAAAATTCTAAATTTAACACATGAAACCATACTTATCTAAAGTTACATAGAACTTTCCGCGATCTGCCGCTCTTTTCCCACGGAATTACTGTAGTTTTTTAATATATTTTAATTGTATACTTTTTTTCTTTTCCTTCTGACATCCTTCTACGACCAACAGATTACATCTATTGCACATAAGAATTTAAAAGCACTTTGAAACCAATTTTGCAGTTCAGAAAGAAGTCTTGTAGCACCTTTTACTTGATTTTGTAAATGAGAACGAGAGTTGGCCGCATTAGCCGTGCGGTTTTAAGTATCATTCCGCTTACTTCAATGTTCCAGGTTCGATTCTCACTGGAGCATGGTTGTTTGTGGATTTTAGGAATTTAACAGCTAATAGCATCGTACCCAGACAAAGTCGAGAGCTACTAAAATCAGGGTTTAAAAAAACAACCCACCTACGCCTGTATCGGTTTTCTCGGACTTAATTTATTTTTCAAAATATCTAAATGTAAGTGGGTAAAAGTGTTAAAATATGATTTATATTTCAAGATTCTCATTGTCATAATTTGCAACAAGGGGGCGCGGTGGTTCAGTGGTACAGCGTTCACCTCCGGTTCTTGAGGTCCCTGGTTCGATCCCAGCTCGCGCCATGTGGACTTTGTGGAGGACAATCACCGTTTCTCGGGGTTCTTCCGTTTCCTCCCACTTTCTTCATTTCACCATTTCGTTCATTTCTCTTCATCACAGCCTCCTTTAGCCCACAAACCATAACTATTTGACGTAAAACTCAAAGACTTCATTTTTTTCAAATATAAGCATAATCTGTGCATTAATTTGTATAGTTATCTCAATTAATTCCATAATTATCTCAAGCTGAGTTTTTAAAAATTCATTCAGTACTTTACAAAGGTCCTAGAAAAGACTTAATTAGTATATATTGAATGATGTAGTATGCCTAAAAGTCCAAATTTTGTAGAAATCACTTTCAATGTGATCCGCTTAGTTGTATGACTAATATACTCATCAAAAGCTCAATAACCAGGTGGTTTTTTTCAGGTGTTTCCAACCCGAAAAAAAACACCTTTTTGGCTGAGCTGCGCCCACATGGACAAACTCTGACGAAAATACAGAATTTTACCAAGAACAATCGAATTTCAAAGTAAAGTTATAAGTTTTTGTAGTATGTTACCACTAAAACAACGTACCAAAGTATAACATATTTCCTTTTTTAAAATTAATATTCAAATTCAAACCGTACTTCCACATTTCTGTTAAACTGTAGCTGTGAAGTGACTTAGCAATAATTTTCCGAACACAATCTTGAATACCAATTTATACAAATAATCAATAGCGAATTTAGAAAAGTACTTTAGGAGGGGTTTTTCTGATTGTTTCGTTTTCTAAAAGTCCTAATTTTATTTGGGAGGTGCTTGAAGTTTGTGAGTACAGGCATAACTAATATTTCGTTTCGTTTATAAGTTTAGCAATAATCTTCCGGATACAACCTTAAAAATAATTTTATACTGAGAATCAGAGGCGGACTTAGAAAAGTATTTTGGGAAGGGTTTTTCTTACTAATGTTTAGTTTTCTAAACAATCGTAATTTTTATTTGACGAGAGCTTAAAGTTTATGAGTAAAAGCATAACTAATATATATTTTGTTTGTTGCACACATTCCATAACTTTGGGGAACGGGCTTCGGTCCGAAAGACCGCCCCCTAGCCTTCGCAAAACCGTCATTGGTGATAATTAGTAATAATAACGATTTATAAACAATAAGAAAGGAAGTCGGCCAACTGACGGTACACGCACTATTTCTACATTCACAGATGGAATGAAGAAAAGCTTTGTCAGAATGGTCGAATGCTGGTTGAATCCCGGACTTCCCGATAGAAGCGTAAAAGTTAATCACTCAGTCATGTTTGTCGTGCAGTTGTATTTAGCTTAACTTAAATATATTCCGTAGTCCTTTTTTGGGGGGGGGGATTCCGTAATGATATGTTGAATCCCTCTTGTTAAAAATTCAGAAAACTTGAGGATTGGGTAAACCGTGATGGTGGTTATATAAAATGTAACTGTAGAATTTCAAGAATATACAAAACCAAAAGCTCTAGATGTGCAGCCTTTAAGTGTATCATATAAAACTAAGTATTTCTCTTATGTTTTGTTCTAATTTTATCTTGTTTCAAAAAGAGGGTTTGGAATATTTTGAAGTAAAAATACTACTTATTTTTACTAGGTATTTGCTAGTTATTTGTGTATTTTTTTTAAAAAAAAGAAGTGTTTACTTTCAGGGTGGGCTGGTTTAACCAACTTTTTTTTAATAACTGGTTTAAACCATAAAAATAAAAAGAATGAAAAATGCGAATCGTGTGAACGTCATGGTGACCGTTCCAGATATCAAACCTCCTGCAATAGTTTTATTTCCTTTTCACCTTTTAATCAAGGTGTCTCATGATCAATTCTCGGTCGAACAAACCAAGTAGCGGTTTGGATGTCACTTTAAGCGAAAGTCTTCTCCTTGATAACCTCGGTATTACGTAAGGATGTTCAGCCTAAACGTACAAAACGATACCAAATTGTATATTTTTCCTTGCCTGAATGCCTGTTGTTTTATAAAGAATCCAAGGTTGCCTAAATATATTGGTAGAAATTGGCAAAATTTATCGATTGCCTACGTAGTTTCCAGCATTAGATCGGATTGCACTTTCAATGATATCTATGTATTAAATTTATAATTTAATACCTCAGTTTTAGCGTACTGATTATGATACGTTGACCTTTAAATTTTACATGCAAAGCAATAACAGGGATTTCCCGTTATTGTCTTACATTTCAAGTAATGACGGGATTTTCCCGATGGCTAGGGCGGGAGATTCTCAATTTAAGAAATTTACTGACCGGGCTTTTTTAAACGTATGGGAGTTCTTCCGGCAAAATCTCGCTGTTGCATAATAACAGAAAGGCGAAGCAAACTTATTTCTGTGAATATGTAATATAAATACATAAAGCAAAAAATCTAAATAAAAAACTGGTTTAAACCAAAAAAGCCTGGTTTAAACATCCCCCCAAAAACGGGTTTTTGGCATTTTCAAAAACAACCATGGTTTTTGTCAACTCTGCTTACTTTTGTATATAGAAGGTTAAAAAAAATCTTATATACATTGGTTAATCCTGTGGAATTCATAATGTAAATATGTTGAAGAAAAATTGTTTGAAATATCTTTTAGAAATTCATAGTTTGTTTTCGAGATTTTATATTATTATCAGCACCAACCACTAATTAAATGACTTTTTGTGTTATAGAGAAGCGAAACAAAGTCTCCTTTATCAATTTAAAGCAGAATTTTGAGAAAAAGCCCAAAATTTCCCAAGCAAAAAAGCGAAGCAGAAAAAACCGAGTTTTTTCCAAAGACGCCGGTTTTTTCCGAGCCCTTGCTTCTCTAGCATTATATCGAGCCCTACATGAAAACACAAAAAAGTACCAAAGTGTACTGCACTTGGTTAGATTACATTAAGTTACTTGAGGCCAGGTCAGGTTCAGTTACCTTCAAAACAGAGCCATGTAAACTTTTAGGATTTACATGGCATAAAAAAATTACTATTGCGTACAAACACGGCGTACGGATGTATGCTACAGTGTTGGGTGCGTCCGGAGGAAGCATTCGTGTCAGCGATGACGAGTATGTGTACTTCTCCGCCAAACAGTCACTTCCGCCTCCGCATACAGTATCCCTTACAATATCAAACACAGCCTACAGAAATCGCTATTCCCTTCACCTGACTTTCCCTTACTCTTCCTCTCAAACCAAAATAAATTCTCCAATTCACCCTGTAAATTTCCAAAAATTGGTCCGGCGATACAACGCTTACACGGTAAAGTCCTTGCTCAAGCACAAGGTACAGGGATTTAGTAAACGTTACCTTGAACGTAAGCACCAGAAGCCATAAACACAACCTATACAAACCAGTGTAGTGCAAGGTGCACGCAAGCATGTGTATGGAATACTTACCTTTGCACTTTCAATTCAATACTCTTGATTTTCCTACATACGTTAATGGCACCCACGGAACAGTCGGAATATTATTCAGATAAAGTCACGAAAATTAGCATGTTGTGCATGTTTTTTTTTTTTTTTTTTTTTTTAAAAACTAGATTAAAATGTACATTTTGTAATCAGTTTAACCATGAAAAATTGTTTCAAAGGAACTATGGCATAAATTACTGTTTGACTACTGAAATATAATATACATTTCAGACAAGTTAATTCATTTAAAATATCCAGATACAATTATAAATACAAAATATTCCATTTACTTTTATATGTGACTCGTTTGATTGGTTTTCGGACGTTCAAAATGCTCAGCAATTACATTTTTTTTTAGTTTCTACCAGGAACCATAGCGCTTTGAAGAGAAAGTGTGAACACTCAGTTAGTTGGAGTGGTTCACCACAGAGAGGCGCTGTTGTAGTTTTACGATCCCACTTCGTATGAAACGTTACGGAAATAAATGTAAATCTCATACATTTTTCTTCTTTTTTAACAGTTCGTCAATTCACCTACAGAAACGTAGCGTGTATTTAATTGATTTCAGTATTAAATTGTATACTTAATACATGTGTAGCAGTAATTTGTAGATAAACATGAAATTTAAAAAATAACTGAAAAAGAACTTCTGCACCCACAAATTTCCAAAGTCTCAAATTTGATATAATATTTTTCCATCTATTAATAAAGTCTCTGTATATTTTATACATGGCATTGAGACAAAACCCAAGTTACATTTTAAAATATAATGAATGTTGTATAAACCGCAACTTCAACAAAGTGGAAATCTGTCATTAACGGAAACTTTTCAAAGTCCCGGTGTGTCTTTATATTGCTCTTCAAATTTGTATAAAACGGAAATCTGTCCAAAACAGACGAAAATGTCGGACCCATTGCTTTCCGTGTTTTGTGAAAGTTTTATTACAAAAATAAATTGATAACATATATAATATTTTATTATAAGTAGAAATATAGGCCTACCTATAACTATACTGCAAGATTTCTTCGTTGAGCCCTGGATCAGTGATTAGACACTAGCAATTTTTGAAAACTTGAGTGATGATTTTGCGATTTTTGACGACGCTAACTCCTTCCGAATTTTCTTTGAGCGAAAAGAGAAACGGCATTTGATATAATGTAAAATCAATTTGGGAATTAGTTTCATGGAATGAATGTTCCTTCCTACATCCCAGCACTATGGCCTCAACTTTGATTTCATTCAAACTGTCCAAAGTATCATAAAAATATGTCACCTTATATGCTTTTATTAGATGCAATGTTAGCGGTCACTACTATTCTGCCTGTAATAACACGCTAAAGACTTCTTGAGTTGAGTACATTAGAAATGAATTTCCAGTCTTTTAATTTAGTGAAGACAGCGCCGTTATTTTCTTTTGAAGATATTCTTCGTAATTTGCTTATACAGCATGTACATTTAGTGAATTTGGACTCTTGCAGATGCGAAAGTGTTCTTTGTGTTGTTGATTAAATACATGTTCTGCAGAGTTTTATGGTGTGAGCAATTTTAAAAAAAGTCCAGAGGAAGGGATCTTATAACTAGACAAGTTTCAAACCAAGATGCGCAGATCGCTACGGAGCACTTCGTATTCCGCCATACTCCCCACTACTCTTCCATCCACTGGTCTGGCTTTGAAAGTTCCAGTGATACTAACTCAGCAACCTTATGTTACAACAAATAACACCTGCTAAAATGTTTCGAGTCCGAATCTTACTTTTTTAAGTAGGTAAGCAACCTCATGGTAGAGGTCTCCACGAGCTCGGTCCCAGGGCCGGGTCCGGGCCGTAAATTTTAAAATAAACAATCATATTTCTCGGGACCTTTTCGGGCATAATACAACGATATTTTCTGGAGAACTTTTAACGCACACCCAAATTTGTAACTTAAGACGCCCACACTTAAAATCACTGTGCAATTGAGAGAAAAGCTGTGTAATAGAGAAAAAAACTAAAAGTAACAGAAATAAATATGCTTAGCTTGCCTGAGTGAAAATACTGTTTCTTACACTGAATTAAAGGAACAGGAGCATTGGGATTAACGTGTCTTGGTTTTTTCTTCAAGACAATGTCAGTTTATATTATATGAGAATTTATATAATGACTTTTTTAAAAAGAGAATTCATAGTTAACTAAATGTAAAGGATAACCTTTATTTCCTTGTTATCTCTGAATCATGAAAGCTTTTAAACTGCAAAATTAAACATCTTATTGTTGCAAATAAAAAATACAATTTTGCCTTTATTGTTAAGTTTTTGTAATCCGGGCTTATTTCAGGCTCATTTGATTATCACATGGGGTCGGGCCTAAATGCTAAAATATACTTCTAACTCGGGTCGGGCCTCTCATATTATTAATTCACGGGCCGGGCCCGTGCAGACAACTTCATGGATACACTGTAAGCAGTGATGCTTTCCGACGGGGCGATCCCTTCACGCCTTCTGAAAGGAAAATTTCTCTTTTTGTTATTAATTTTTCATTGGTACGAACTAACACAGTCAATATACAGTATTTACACTCAAATGTCGTAGAAAATCCTCAGACCATTCCGCTCCCTGCAGATTGCAACACTGCAAAACATCATCGTCGCGGAGAAGGGAGTGGGGAAATGTAGGAGTAGGTGCGCTACAGCTAGTCTGCAGCGTTCTGTTTACAAACTTTTTTACTTATAGTGTTCAAAGCATCGGCAAAGTCATTCATGTCAGGGAGGAAACTACGCTCTGGTGAAATCTGAAAACGATCGCAGCGCCACCCTAACCTTGGGGACAACAGAGGGTTGACAGTTTATATGGACTAGAGCGGGAGAATCCACACTTTCTCTTCAAAGCGCTATGCAGGAACGAAGCCAGAGTTCTGATTTGGGTGGGGGGCATATATACTAAACTAGTAGTATAATTAGCAAACTAGTATTTATGTACTAGTTTAAATATTTGGAAGGCAAGTCAAGATTTGGACCCGTGCTCCCCCTAGCTACATCCTTGGTTTCTACACAACTTTTTTTCCGCTAGAAAGTACCCAAGTGAATTAAATAGCTGCATAAATTGTTTGCTATAGTACAACATGTAAATAAATTTTAGGAAAAAAAATCATTAAAGTCATAGCCTACGATGCGGGGTCTTGCGAATATGATTCCCGATGTAAACACTTGGTCGACGTTGAAAATAAAATGGTGGATTAAGGCGACTAAAACTATAAACCAGATGAGAGGATAGAGACGCATGCTAACATGGAGAATACACTCATTTGTAGCTACAATATATGAAATGCACTACTTTTCGTGGTGACTCTGGCGTTTTTAGCATGCCTTGAAAGAAAGAAAGAAAGCGAAACAGATACCCTACTATGGCACCTGAAATGCCCGCGGCTGAGTCAATACTTAGAAACATTTTGGCGGAGCAAGAATGAGGAAAACCAATCCGGCAGGAGGGGGAGTAGAAATGACATGCCAATTCCAATGTGAAAACCCTCTGTGAAACACAAATAAAAAAAAAGGCTTATCAGATCCCCTCGTTTGCTTGCTTCTTCTCAATTCTTGGAATCCTAACCCGAAGCTTGTCAGTCACGTGATGTGCAAAGCAGAGACATTCTTGGTTCATCTGCTTGCCCCACCGTTTTGCGAGATAGGATGTACTCATAACTGATAGATGAGATTATTATTATTATTATTATTATTATTATTATTATTATTATTATTATTATTATTATTATATTCATGTAATTCTGCATGGAGATTTTGTTCTGGAGAATTTTTTCTTTAAAAATTCCTCACAGACAGGGGTGCCCATCCCCCTCAAAGCTGATGGCGCACTCCCCCCAAAACTAATAATCTCTTCCCTCCTTAAAACTCAAGTCCTCTAAAAACAATTGCCCAGTGTAGCAGTAGTTTTTATAGTACTAGTAATTGTTATTTTTGTTGTTGTTTTTATTTCCTGTAGTAGTATTATAAAATGCATGTAGTAGTAGTAGGGGTAGTAGTAATTATAAAAATGGCATTACTTTTATTAGTAGTGTCGGTAGTGTACAATACTAAATATGTTCTATAAGGATATTGAAGGGTATAAAAACTTCTACACACTGTGTATGGCACAGGTATTTTTTTACAATTAGTAGTATTATTTTTTTCTTTACAAAATATTGATATAATTCCCTTGTACATGAAAAGTAAGACGCAAGTTACAAGTTATTGTGTTTGATACCAAAAGAAAATGTTATCCTCGAAATTAGCCTACAAAAAGAAGTGATATCCAACAAAAAACATTCCTGTAAAAGAGCCAAGTACGAGTGGCCTTAAAAAGAATTAAAATCACAAAAATAGGCGCCAAGTTCTGGTGGACAACAGTTACAAACACTCACTGGCTCACTTCAAATTTAGATTTGAAACTTGGCTGTTGTCTGTATGGTTACCACTAGCTCACAATTATGTCAAACTACTTTATAATTTTCAACAGACAACATAGGCAAGTTTCAAATCTAAATTTTAAAGTGATTCCTTGAGTGTTTGTAACTGTTGTTCACCAGAACTTGGCGCTCATTTTTGTGATTTCAATTCTTTTCGAGGCCGCTCATACTTTTTTTTTTTACAGGAATGATTTTGTAAAATTAAATTATTACTGGTCGTGGTGGTGACATTAACCTACCCCTGATGTCCTTTATAGAGTAATATTTTTTTCTTTCCTCACTCGACAAAGCAAATTTGTCTATCATATCGCTGTTGGGAATGCATTCTAAAATGTCTTTTTCGGAAGAAAGGACAAGCATGTCGGAGAGCCATACATCTCCCATGCTGCTTCTTAGTCTATTTTTTTACAATCTTTACTTTACTCATAATCCTCTCTGCTGAGCAACTCGTTGCTTGTAATGACAGATGTATCTGGTATAATATTGTTAGGTATGGAAAACCATACATATTCAACAAACCTGTGGGCGGCCCTTCTCTCTTAAGGTTATTCATTACGTCCAAATAGTTTGTGTCTAAAACGGTAGATGGCGCCACCGTCACCAATGTTAACATATGCAACTAATAAAATTAAAACAATCAAAAATAAAATGAACAATTCAAAAATTAAGCAAAAACGGATATAATCTGGTTAATGGACGTTACAAAATCTAGGGAATGGTACGTGTCGATTTCACTTATTGTAATTAGTTTCATTGTTAGACACCACCATTGTTAAGTAAACAATCAACTTTATCTGCCGTACTTTTTACCAGAAACTGACCAAACTTTACACGCCCATTTAAGATTGAAATATCTAGGGAATGGTACGTGTCGATTTCACATATTGTTGTTAGTTTCACTGTTGAAGACCACCATTGTTAAATAAACAATCAACTTTATGTGCCACACTTTCTAAAACAAACTGACCAAACTTGGCACACCCATCCGATTAGCACAGATACATCTAGCAAATGGTACCTGTCGAATGTTCGACAGGTTTCATTCTTCGAGGAAACCATTGTTAAACAAACAATTGCTGGATTTTTCCATTGTTAAATAAACAATTAACTTTATCTGCCATACTTTATACTACAAACTAACCAAAGTTGGCATACTCATTTACAATTGAGACATCTATGGAACCGTACATGTCTATTCCACTTATTGTTGTTAGTTTCATTGTTAGAGGACATCATTGTTAAATAAAGAATCAACTTTATCTGCCACACTTTCTACCAGAAACTGACAAAACCTTCCACACTCATTTAAGATTGAAATATCTAGGGAAAGATATGTGTCGGTTTCTCATATTGTTGTTAGTTTCATTGTTCAAGACCATCATTGTTAAATACACAAGCGTTGGATTTCTACATTGTTAAATAAACGATCATCTTCATCTGCCATACTTTCTAACACAAACTGACCAAACTTGGCGCACCCATCGGATTACCACAGAGATATATACTGAATGGTACCAATCAATTTCTCATATTGTTGTTAGCTTCATTCTTCGAGGCCACCATTGTTAAACAATCGTTGGATTTCTCCATTATTAAATAAACAATCAACTTTATCTGCCATACTTTCTACCACAAACTGACCAAACTTGCACAATCATTTACGATTGAGATGTCGATGGAACGGTACGTGCGATTTCACTTATTGTTGTTAGTTTCATTCTTAGAGGCCACCATTTTTAAAAAACAATCAACTTTATCTGCCACACTTTCTACCAGAAACTGACCAAATTTTGCACACGCATTTAAGATTGAAGTGTCTAGGGAATGGTACGTGTCGATTTCACATATTGTTGTTCTTTCATTGTTAGATGCCACCATTGTTAAATAAACAATGAAGTTTTTCTGCCACACTTTCTACTACAAACTAACCAAAATTTGCAGAATCATTTAAGATTAAGATATCTATGGAATGGTATGGGTCGATTTCACATATTGTTGTTTGTTTCATTGTTAGAGGCCACTATTGTTAAACAAACAATCAACATTAATGGCCATACGTTCTACCAGATACTGACCAAACTTTGCACACCCATTTAAAGTTAAAATATCTACGGAATGCTATGTGTCGATTTCACATATTGTTGTTAGTTTCATTGTTGTAAGATACTATTGTTAAATACATAATCGTTGGATTTCTTCATTATTAAACAACAATCAACTTTATCTGCCATATTTTCTACCACAAACTGACCAAACTTGCACAATCATTTACGATTGAGATGTCGATGGAACGGTACGTGCCGATTTCACTTATTGTTGTTACTTTCATTCTTAGAGGCCACCATTTTTAAAAAACAATCAACTTTGTCTGGCACACGTTCTACCAGAAACTATCCAAACTTTGCACACGCATTTAAGATTGAAATATTTAGGGAATGGTACGTGTCGATTTCACATATTGTTCTTTCATTGTTAGATGCCACCATTGTTAAATAAACAATCAAGTTTTTCTGCCACACTTTCTTCCACAAACTAACCAAGCTTGCACAATCATTTACGATTGAGATATCTATGGAATGGTATGGGTCGATTTCACATATTGTTGTTAGTTTCATTGTTAGAGGACACAATTTTAAGTAAAGAATCAACTTTTTCTGTCGTACTTTCTACCACAAACTGACCAAACTTTATACATCCATTTAAGATTGAGATATCTAAAGAACAGTACGTGTCGATTCCACATATTCTTGTTAGTTTCATTACTGAACTCCTACATTGTTAAGTAAACAGTCAACTTTATCTAACACACTTTCTAACACAAACTGATCAAACTTGGCACACCCATCGGATTACCTCAGAGATATCTACTGAATGGTACCAATCGATTTCACATGTTGTTAGTTTCACTGTTCGAGGCCAGCATTTTAAAACAATCGTTGGATTTCTCCATTATTAAATAAACTATCAACTTTATCTGCCATACTTTATACTACAAACTAACCAAACGTGGCATACTTATTTACGATTGAGATATCTATGGAATGGTACGTGTCGATTTCATTTATTGTTGTTAGTTTTATTGTTAGAGACCGCCATTTTTAAATAAACAATCAACTATATCTGCCATACTTTCTACCAGAAACTGACCAAATTTTGCATACCCCTTGAAAGTTGAAATATCTACGGAATGCTATGTCTCGATTTCACATGTTGTTGTTAGTTTCATTATTGATGGCCACCATTTTTAAATACAGAATCATTGGATTTCTCCAGTGTTAAGTATGCAGTCAACTTTTGTCTGCCATATTTTCTACCAGAAACTAACCAAACGTGGCACACTCATTTACGATTGAGATATCAATGGAATGGTTCGTGCCGATTTCACATATTGTTGTTAGTTTCATTGTTGAAGGCCACCGTTGTTAAGTAAACAATCAACTTTATCTTTCGTACTTTCTACGAGAAAATGAAGACACTTTGCACACCCATTTAAGATTGCAGTATCTAGGGAATGGTACGTGTGGATTCCACGTATTGTTGTTAGTTTCATTGTTGAAGGCCACTATTCTTAAATAAACAATCAACTTTATCTGCCATACTTTCTAAAACAAACTGACCAAATTTGGCACACCCATCGGATTTGCACAGAGATATCTACTAGTCGATTTCACATATTGTTTTTAGTTTTATTGTTCGAGGCCACCAATATTAAATAAACAATCGTTGGATTTCCCCATGGTTAAATAAACAATCAACTTTATCTGCCACACTTTCAACCACAAACTAACCAAACTTGGCACACTCATTTAGGATTGAGATATCTATGGAATGGTACGTGTCGATTTCACTTATTGTTGTTAGTTTCATTGTTAGAGGCCAGGTTTGTTAAATAAACAATCAACTATATGTGCCATACTTTCTACCAGAAATTGGCCAAACCTTGCACACACATTTAAGTTGAAATATCTAGGGAAACATATGTGTCGATTTCTCATATTGTTGTTAGTTTCATTGTAAAATTCACCATTGTTAAATAAACATTCGTTGGATTTCTCTATTGTTAAATAAACGATCAACTTTATCTGCCATACTTTCTACCACAAACTAAGCAAACTTTGCACACTCATGAACGATTGAGATATCTATGGAATGGTATGTGTCGATTTCACATATTGTTGTTCTTTCATTGTTGAAGGCCACCATTGTTAAATAAACAATCGTTGAATTTGTAAATTGTTACCTAAACAATCAACTTTATCTTACACTCTTTCTACCACAACTAACCAAATTTGGCGCACTCATTTACAATTGAGACATCTATGGAACAGTACGTGTCGATTTCACTTATTGTTGTTAATTTCATTGTTAGAGGACACCATTATTAAATAAAGAATCAACTTTATATGCCATACCTTCTAGCAGAAACTTACCAAACCTTACACACTCATTTAAGATTGAAATATCTAGGGAAAGATATGTGTCGATTTCACATATTGTTGTTCTTTCATTGTTGAAGGCCACCATTTTTAAATACACAATCCTTGGATTTCTACATTGTGAAATAAACGATCAACTTTATCTGCCATACTTTCTACCACAGACTAACCAAACTTTGCACACCCATTTAAGATTGAAATATGTAGGAAATAGTACGTGTTGATTTCACATATTGTTCTTAGTTTCATTGTTGGAGGCCACCATTGTTAAATAAAGAATAAACTTTATTTGCTATATTTTGTACCAGAAACTGACCAAACTTGGCACACCAATCGGATTACCACTGAGATATCTAGGGAATGGTACTTGTCGATTTCACATATTATTGTTAGTTTTATCGTTTAAGGCCACAATTGTTCAAAAAATAATTGTTGGATTTCTCCATTGTTAAATAAACAATCAACTTTATCTGCCATACTTTTTACCACAGATTAACCAAACTTAGCACACTCCTTTACGATTTAGATATCTATGAAATGGTACTTGTCGATTTCACTTGTTGTTGTTAGTTGCATTGTTAGAGGCCACCATTGTTATATAAACAATAAACTTTATCTGTCATACTTTCTACGAGAAACTGACCAAACTTTGCGTACCTATGTAAGATTGAAATATCTATCCTATGGTTCATGTCGATTTCACATATTGTTTTAGTTGCGTTGTTGGAGACTACCATTGTTAAATAAACGATTCACTTTATTTTCCATACTTTTTACCAGAAGCTGACCAAACTTGTCATATTTACAATTCAGATATCTAGAGTGGTACATGTCGATTTCTCATATTGTTGTTAGTTTCATTGTTGGAGGCCTCCATTTTTAAATAAACAGTAAACTATTTTCCATACTTGCTACCAGAAACTAAGCAAACTTTGCTTACCTATTTACGATTGAAATATCTATGGAATGATACATGTCGATTATCAAGGGCTAACAAGCTCTACCCAAATTGTGTGTAATACATCAGTATGCGTTGGGATCAAACGATAATTATTCGTGATCAAACGAGCTGGACAAATTCCGATTGAATTTGTTTTCAATGGTGGCTGTGGTGGAGGGGCTAACAGGTCATCGGTAAATGTTATTGTTCGGAAAAGGAATAGTAAATATATATATATATATATATATATATATATATATATATATATATATATTTCATTCAGAACTTTGTTGCGCCAGAACTAGTTTATAGCCAGTGTGAACTAGTTGTGTGCTTCCAGATTTTTTTTGTCTCAGGTGGAGCGGGATGGCCCCCTACAGCGTTCCTAGAATTACACTCTAAAAGCCCACAGTGTTCCTAGAATTGCACTCTAAAAGCCCCTCCCATACAACTGACCTGTGCTTCCCAGCAGACACCTCACATTTGAACTCTGTTGAGATTCTATGTAAGTTTGTCGGCTGTACGTACAAATTCAGAGAATAAACATGTATTAGGGAATGAGAAATTCTCGAAATAAATTTGCAAGCTGAATATTTTTTCGCGACATAAGTGAAGAGTAATTATATACCCTTGAAGAGTACCCTGGAGAGTAAGAAAGCTCTAAGCAAAATAATCATTGAATAAATAGCAATGTAATCACAGTAATGTGTATATATGGCATGTTGTATTTCTACCAGATTGTCAGAGCACTAATTATCTCATTTTTTGATGTGAGCGATCTCGCTATCGAATTTCCAGAAGAACATTTAAAAAAGTTGTATTTAGGTCTATTCCATTTTAAACAAACGAAATACGTTGCGTAAAAGAATTTTCCATGTTAAAATATTTGATGGGTAGAGAGTTTGTGTGGGATTTGATTATTATTGCATGTATCTATTGCATGCTGAATGGGTAGCTGGGAAAGCAGCCAGGATATTCATTCTGACGGTTGCAAGCCCATGAAAATACAGAGCAAGAGTTACTCCAAGGGAGTAGATAATAGATAAAAATTCTTAAAACAACATTGGGGGAGAGAGCCGAAATTTTGGGCCAGAATCACCTGTATACAGCTCTCATTGTTGAAACACTAAAATTTTTCAATTACTCGTATACGGAAGATAAACATTACGAAACTATTTTTATTTATTTATTTATTTACTTATTCCTCGGGGGGTAGTCTATCTCAGAAAATTACGATTAGCATAATTCTATGTTTCAGGAGTGCGCTTCGAACCCACCCCCCAGAGGCGGTTTTTCGGGCGGGCGAACTATACCTTGTCCGCAGGTCCACACATTAATTAAAGTATATGTAACACACATGTACGTGTGTGTATGTATATATATATATGTGTGTATATATGTATGCTAAATGTAAAATATTTTTGAACCAATGTTTCTAATCCAAATAATAGAGCCCCACGGCTCCAACTCGCCAAGGGCTCCATAAGAACAAATTCCGCCTGTGTCACCTTCTACACATCAGTGGCTATGCCCATAGTATATTCTATGATAACAATTGACTGAATGTGCTTTTCAAGTTTCACTTTCTTGGAAAGAGAATGCGTAAGACTCTCTTAGTGTTCCAACGAGACAGGATTCGACTCTTTGAAGCGAGACACGATACAATACGAAACTTTTTGTGAAATGTCTCGTCTCGTGTCTCGAAAAATACAAACACAGTTTCTGAATTTGCTTAAAAATTTATTAACTCGGAATAAATTATTTGCCTTCGAAATGTATACCATCTTTTATTATTTCAAATGATCCAAATGATTCAATGTTTCAAAACCTACAAAGAACAGGGAATACCTAAAGAATTTTTTAAAAATGATTCTTACAAACAGCTTTCACTTCCATTTTTCAATCGATTCAAGTTTAATTATTTTGTGATAGTGCTCCAGATTCAAATACAAATGTAAAGCGTTCATTGAGATCAGTGTTTCAGAAGATTTTATTCCGGGGCTGGTGGAGATATCTACGTATAAAAATCCTGTTATAGAAGTACAAGTAGAAGTGGCAATTTTATCAGTAACTAACTATTGTTTCATTGTCTTTCTCGTTCCGAACCAAGACAGAAACGTGTCAGCCTTTCTCGATACTGAGTTTTGAAAAGATGCTGATTTGACAACAAAATTTATCTTTTTTATTGTTTTATGATGTTATTCGAAGCTAAACCATTTTTTAAATGGGAAAGTTACATAGGCCTCCTTATTTGTTGAAGTGGCGCCAGGGGTTCTGAAAAAAGGATATCAGAATAAATGGGGAAATCTTGCCTTTCGTCTGTACTGACGGTATTGACAAATGTTCCTATCAAAGTAATTACTGGTTCAGTCGAATCTAAGCAGCCGTTGCTGGAAGATTGCAGTTGTGTTGTGTGTTGTGCTACCAAACAAAACTTGGTTAAAAGTTGTAATTTTAACCACTTGGTATAACAGCTCTTTTTGTGGGCCTCAGCCTTTCTGGTGTTGCCACGAGACGAGACAGAACCATTCGATATGAGACGAAACCACACAGCCAGAAATCTCGTCTTGTCTCCTGGCAACACTAGACTCTCTAGATATGTCAGTGAAAGGAATGACAACGTTCCTCACGGAGCACGTGTTAGCTCTCAGCCTCTTTCTTTCACTGATGTTTGTTTACATAGTAGATGAATATATAGAGAGTAACAAAAGGATGAGATATGCAGATTCTCCTGAAACCACATTAAAATTGTAGCAGTATTTGGAGCTTGTTATAAATGGATGTACCGGAGAACTAAAATAATTCTTGGAATTGATCATACAGTATTGATATAAAAAAAACATGGAAACAAGTAAAGACAAAGAACTGAAATCGTGAATTTGTTTTCAAAATACAGAAATCTCAAAGGAATATCTGTTTAGCCGACTTTAATTGTAAACGAATTTTGAATAAATTTGCATTCCCTGAATTCTTATACATAAAAAATAGAAATCTTTCTTTTAGCGTACGAATGAGAGGCTTTAGGAAATTAGGCCAAGATAATTAAAATGATACTGTCCTTTACAAAATTTAAGGGGAAGACCATGATCGAAAAAGCATCAGTCAAACTGTAAAGGTCAATGGTAGCTTTTGTCATTTCTTACGACCACTATATGCACCTTATTGCGAAAAATTTATTCGTATTATAAAACCGCTATCGTTCAATAAATGTCAAATTTAATAGATCTTAGAGATGAAATTGTCATTACCTCTGTCGCATAATATATTATAGCTTTGGGACCTATGTCATTATATGACTTTCACGATAAGTGACAAGAAGAATATAAATCCCAAGTTCAAAACGTAAGGAAAGAAACCGGCTGTTCGCCCTTCAAATTATGAAAAATGTACCAAAATGGTTGAAATTATGATTTTGTATTTCTTTACGAGAGAGAAGAATAAAAATAAAAATAGGAGCAATTGTGTATGTATAAGGCCACTATCTTCTTCAAGTTACTAAACTAACTTCAAGTGTTTCAACCATTTTTGACACATATCTCGAAAACTTTTAGTGATATTAGAGGCAAGAATACGTGGTTGATAATGAGCTTTTTAATTATGTCACAATACTTTTGAATTTTACCTTATGAGAAATGGCATATTCCAAAAATAATTCAGTACCACCCTAACCTGAATTTTACCAAAAGATTAGCGAAAGTGATACGGTGTGCGTCGTCCAGGGTTTAATTCCCGGTGTGGCACTCAAACATTGCTGTGCTGACCAAACATCGAGAGAAAAGTTGGGAAACTAAAAGATAGCGGACTTCAATCTAGACAGCCGGCTACGTTGGGTGTAGTTGTGCTGACCACTAACATAAGCCCGCTGCAGACTCAGATCACAAGGGACTGTTGCGCCAGGAGTTTATATATATGTATATATTGGTGTTATTATTTTACCTTACCTCTCAGTAGCGTAAGTAAGGACGAATGGGTCTCCTCGCAAAAATGTTAAACGGACCCCCTCTATCCACATCCATGAGTCACGGAAAGTTTACAGAGGACAGTTTTGACTTTCTATGTTGTATCAGTGAGTCACAACTTACTCATATGCAAAAAAAGCACATTATTTTTATTATTATTATTATTATTATTATTATTATTATTATTATTATTATTATTATTATTATTATTATTATTATTATTATTGTGCTATAGTTTTCGTCTATTCTTCTGTACCAACCTCGAGAGTCTACGACATTTTTAATGAGATGTAGTCGCCCCACTTTTTGTTGTTTGGTTCGATGCTGGTTTCACTGTCCTTTTCCCATCTTTGAAATACATAAGCACTGCAGATCGCGAAAACTCGACAAGTCGCGCTGTTTCCGAAATGAAGCTCCCAGCCATTTAGTCACCCTGATATATCGTCGTCCTTCCCCATTCAAGGCACAAGCACCACACAAACTAATCGAGTGAGATTCTTGTGTTTGGCGCGCGGTTGTGATATGCCTTGTAGCTCTTATCTCAGCCCAAAGATTTCGTTCAAAAAGTAGCGAGTGGTCATAATGTTTTCGCTGGTCAGTATAAGTTTTGTTGGCATTTAATTTACTAAATAATCGCTCAGGTGTTACCGTCTTCACAGGTAAAAATGATATATAGTTGAAACATCACATAATTTTTAACATCCTAACATTATAAAGTTTAAGTTCGAAACTGAAATGGGCCTCTCAATGTTGCGGGCCCTGCAGGCCCTTTAGTTGCGCCACAGCATTCTATATACTCAGAAGGATAGGGACAAATAGAAAAATCAAAATTCATTCTGTCCATTTTTCAAGCATCATACACTTAATGAAAAAAAAAAAAATCATATAATACTGATATGTAAGAAAATATTGGTATTGTTTGTTTTCTGTATACAAAGAACCATTTAGGTTTCTTATCTCATATTCTGGTAATAATCGAAAAAAAAAGAAAAGAGCTTCATGTGATAAACGGACGAAAGAAAATTTGTCAACGCGATGCGAATGACGCTCTTTGCAACCTAATTCACGTTTTTCGTACAAAAACTCTATTCCTACCTGCAAAAAGAAAAGATTTCTGTTACCCGTCAATGGTTGAGATTTTGCCCTGCGGCTGAACAACACGGGTTGCTGACTGACTGCAGGTGCACGAAGGAAAAAAAAACTGTTGGATTCCTCTCCCCGCCCACTTCAAGTGTGGATATCCTGGACACATTTAAACTGAGCGGTACGATCTTTCAGTTCTTCCCAGTAGAGGTGCCAGCAGTGATTGCTAAATGAAAAAGTGAGCATCTGGTGGCGAAAAGGCGAAGTGCTCGGACAAGGGGTGGGCACAGTAACCTTAAAACGAACCAACCTTTCCTTTCATACGGCTACTTGCGCGGTACTTCATTCATCGAGTATCGAAGCAGGGAGTACGGGGGTTTACCCCGGAAAATTTTTGAAAATTAGCTTCTCAAAATCGTGTATTAATGCTATTCCGACAGTAAAATTGCTAGTTCGAAAGTAGAGTAAAATCCCCCCCAAAAATTTTTCTCAATGGCGCAGCTTGCGCCATACATCCCCTGCTCACAGAAATATTATGAAATTTGTTCCGTTTACTAGTAAATATCTAACTAGGTCTTCTATATATAAAAGTATAGAAACAGCTAATAACTTTTATCCAGTTCTAGATTTGTTTCATAAGAAATTCAAGGTGCGCGAATTATTTTTTAATTTTTTAAATAAATTATGAAATGTCTTAACGTCTTTAGGCTTGCAACTAATTCTCTTAACCCTTTCACTGTGGAAGGCGACGGAAAAAATTTCCCTAACCTGCGAATGTCGATTATAGTCGACGTGTTAAAATTTGTCTGTATCTTGGGTTTGTCGATTGTAGTAGCCAAAGGATTTCTGTGTGATTTCTATTGTTTATCGAAAACAATAGAACACAAACAAAAATGAACGGTACAACCTTGGCGACTACTCTCGACAAAGCCAAGATACGGACAAACAAATTTTAACACGTCGACTATAGTCGACATTCGCATGTTAAGGAAATTTGGTTCTGTCGACAAAAGTCGACTTCCTCTGTGAAAGGGTTAATTCGGTTTTGTATTCTTTTAAATATTGTATGGATTTGATTATATATATATATATATATATATATATATATATATATATATATATATATATATATATATATATATATATATTGTATTTTTTGAAGCCAAATTGTAAGAATTTTTTAAGTATGAACAGATAGACACGATTCGTATTTTTTATATTTCTGGATGTCATTCAGTAAGTTTGTAGGTGCCATTTGAAATATTTTTTTTTATTTATTTTTGTAAGTTTTTTTTTGTTTTCTCGTTTTCATTTCCCTATCATCTTTTCTTTTCTTCTATGTTTAATTCCTTCTTTACTACGTATATTATATGAAATAATAATAATAAATAAACTTGATCATGGATTTTGTATTTGTGTCATATGATTTTTATGCTTTTTTTCGTCATTATTATTATTATTAGTCGTGTTAATCTATGCATTTTACCAAAGCGTTTATTTTAGAAATATTTATTTTCATATTGTATTAACAGCTACAAAGTGTATTTATATTTTTTCTTTTATTATTTTGTAAACAGCTACAACTGCATGGTTAATAATAATCCAATTTTGAATTTTACTTTGTATAATCCTATATGCTATACCTTTTTTTATATATATGCATGTTAATCATGCTTCTTTTTTCATTACTGTTTTTTTTTTTTGTATTTCCAGTTTGTAACAGATACTGCATGTTTTATGTTTTGTTTTGAATAAATATTTTCTTTTTTATTCATTTTTGTACAATCAGTTGTATTATGTTGTTCTATTTGCATGCGCCCTATGTATTTTTTTTTCTTTCTTGTAAGGGGCACTTGTGGCTGTATTGCTGTTTGCCTCTAATAAACATACTTTTAGTTATGCAAACTAATGGAATAAGGGGCGGGACAACTTCACACTTACCCGTCCGATTTTAAGATTTTTCACCTCAAACCGTTAGTTTAGGTTAGTTGTTAAAATTATTATTTTCGAAATAGTTCTTTTATACTAGAAATAAATTAGGGAGAGGAGAGATAGTGTCAAGTTGTTCACCCATGAGCAATATCCATACACTTATACTGCATTATATAACTAGTTGCTCGTCAGTTTACGCAGTTCTGAAGCTGCCTATCTCAGTTTTGCAAAAGTAAATATTTTATTTGACAAATATGTTTGAGGACCAAGTGTCTTGTAATTATAATCGTACTTCTTCTCTTTAATCAACATCATATTCGTATACATCGCTCTTTGTCATGATATGTATCATCATCATAATTAATTCCACATAATCTATAGTCCATTAACATTAAATTATTATTATATTGTGCTAAAGATCGAACAAAATGACACACACAAATTTTATACGTACCATGGAATATTTCCGAACGAAAATGATTCTCACATGTGAATATTATTATATTATTTAATCGTCAACATTATTTATATCTTGCTTACTGTCCGATCCCAATTGACAAATATTGTACCTACGTAAACCAAGATTTCGAAGATAAACCATGGACCCCCCTGGTATGACTTACGGTTCACGGGTATCCTTGCGAGCCACTGTTCTTAGCACTCTAATTTATTGAAATAACTTACAATACACTGGTACCCTTGTTTGGTTTGCAGTGAGAGAGTATTAAATGTAGTACAATATTCCGTCCCAGTCTAAATAGTGAGTCAATATATTACAGATTGTATATAGAAACTGGTAGGTACTGAGAACAGATGCTAAACAACGAAAACAAAACATAATTAAAAAACAAGAGAGACAAAAATAATGTAAAAATACGTACATTAAATAATAAGTGAAACGAATATAAAGAGTTATCTACTAACATACTCCAGTAACACGAAGCTTATATATATACACATAATCTTACCTTTCATCATGCTGTCTTGAATCTTCAGCAGTTCCTTGTTCTTGATAACATGGAGAAGAATCATCAACAGAAACAACAATTTCAGTTTTGCGACGTTTAGCGGCGCCTCGAGCAGATTTTGAGCGCTTATTTCGTTTTCTGCTTTTTGATAAAGGTCATTTACGAGCCATTATGTATTTGCAGTATATTAGCTCATGCCTGATTGGTAACACCCTCAACTTGTTAGCTACACTGCGAAATTGGTGACAATAGGACCTTGTAGTTGTAGAACATCCCGTCGAAAATGCGAGTGGCGCTAGCGTACAGATGTTTCTTTTAAAATGTTAACACTTTGCGCATTTATTCTCGAAATACATAAAGTACGTTGGTAATACATGATGATGTATAATATCGAAAGGAAGAAGACATTTCAGTGTTTAGAATGATATATAGATGTTGAAGATCGCTGGCGTCTTTCGACAAATATAAGTAATCAAAAAATGGATTTGCGCTGTGGTGTGCAGTTTAGTGGAATTTAGCATTCCAAAATCTAGTTCTTAAGATAATTAAAAACAAATCAAGCTTCAAGAAAAATTTAATACCATTTGATTCTAATCAATAATAATAAGGGAATAACATATTCAAGTTTCGGAACGAAATTTTTATTAATTATTTCACTATATTAGAACAAACTTTAATTAATTATATAAGCGCATATTGATTATATAAACATAAAATTTATCATTACTGCTACTAAATATATTGCTATAATGTTATATACTCAAACCATTTCGTTAAATTGCGTTCTTTAGTAATTCTGAGTAGAGTGCCAACGCCCTTAATCAAAATCACAGCAATATTCCCGGCTAGGCGGGTGAAATACCGGCCAGTTGGCAACCGTACTCGTAAATCAGAATGCTGAATGCACCAAAATACTTCACCATGCATTCTATAGTTTTTGCAAAATGAGTTTAATCAAGATGTTCAAATAAAACAAGACACTGTCTTATAATTTTCTCTTTAAAAGTCTACTTTGTGAATTTGTTATATCTTCCAATTACCAGTTTTCTGCACGAGATGAGGATGGAGGTTTGTGATCAAGTTAGAAAGAAAAAATTGCATTTTTCTCATAAGGATTCAGCTCACGTAAGAAATAATGAATAAGTTTAATAATAAGAGCTGAGCAGTGATAAACTAATTCACAAATAATGATTGTAAGAATAAATATAAATATAAAAAGAAAAAAACTTTAGATTCCATCATCATTAAAATAAGATCCATTAGTGAATCACACGATAGTGTAAACATACCAATCGACACAATAGCGGGTACAAAGTCTTGTTAGTAAATACTCCAAAGAATGTGACACATTTTTTTTAATGTTTCTACCATTTAAAGAGTCCCCGGATAGTTTTCATTCTGGCGGCGCTCTTAATTGTGTACAAACGAAAATTTCGCCTGCACATTTCTGTACAAACGATGTACAAACGAATACGACAATATATGATTGAATTGTACATGTAGGCGGGCTACCATTTGGAGGGCCCCAACTTTGTTTTTAGTTCTGTCGGCGCCCCTAATTCAGGAGCGTCATTTCTGATTTTGCTTGCGGGGGCCAAAACCACTCGATATAAGTAAAATTTCGCGTTTTTCACTGATTTACTACTATTCTATTGATAAAATCTAAATACATCTCAATCTCGGGGGGGGGGGACAAATGCCCCTCTCTGCCCCTCCTAAATGACGCTACTGCCCTAATTGTGTACAAACAAAAATTTCGGCTGCACATTTCTGCACATGTTGTACTATAGCAAACAATTTATGCAGCTATTTAATTCACTTGGGTACTTTCTAGCGGAAAAAAGTTGTGTAGAAACCAAGGATGAAACTAGGGGGAGCACGGGTCCAAATCTTGACTTGCCTTCCAAATATTTAAACTAGTACATAAATACTAGTTTGCTAATTATACTACTAGTTTAGTATATATGCCCCCCACCCAAATCAGAACTCTGGCTTCGTTCCTGGTAGAAACTAAAAAAAGTGTAATTGCTGAGCATTTTGAACGTCCGAAAACGTGATTCACAAAAAAAAAAAAAAAAAAAAAAAAAAAAACTTTTGACGCGCAGTTACCAGCTCTGATGATAATTGTATCACAAAAGTGGTATAATAGAAGAAAAAATTCATTTCTCAGTGGGATCCGACTTTTCCAACTTCTAAAACGTGGAATTTGCTATTTATTTTTCCATAGGAGTATTTTTTTTTTCATTTGCTCAGAATTTTCTGGGATTGGTTGGGTATGAACCCAAAGACCCCCGTCCATCTGCACGTCTCTATATATATCACGTAGCTATCATTGTATCACAGTGATGCCTCTGAAACTTCTGGATTAATTTTAGACTTCCAAACTATGTTATGCATAAGAAATTGAAGTCCTTTAGAATGGCTGTGTCCGTCCGTCTGTCTATCTGTCTGCCTGTCAACAGGTATCATAGCAAAAACGGTAAGAGCTATTTTCATACAATTTAAGCGGTAAAATCTATCGATAAGTGGTTTTCGGAAATCGATTCAGCATTCCATGAACAGATTCCATCTCCTTCAACAACCTCCTACTTAATCCGGAAGTGGTCGATTTTTACCACTTCCTGTTTCAACAGTAATAGTCATAACCCAGAAACGATAATAGCTAGCGTCAATTGGTTCTCAGAAATCGATTCAAGGTGTAAAGGAAACAAAAACACTTCGACTTCTGTATTTCCACTAAACCGGAAGTGGTAGAAATTCACTACTACTTCCGGTTTCAATATTGATTTTCATGGATATAAAACTGTGAGTTATCGACAAGCAGTTTTCAGAAACCGATTCAGCATCCTAAGAATATGTCCTATCTCCTTCACCAATCTTCAAGTTAAACCGGAAGCTATACAAATCGGCCACTTCCGGTTTCAATAGTATTTGTCATAACTCAAAAACGGTTAGAGGTATCGACAAGAGGTTTCTAAGAATCGATTCATCGTTCCAAGAATAGGTACAATCTCCTTCGACAATCTTCTATTTGAACCAGAAGTGGTAGAAATTAACTACTTCCGGTCTCTACTATTTCCAGTTTTACTATGTAATTTGTATAGTTTGGAAGTCTACCGTAGTTTCACACTGTGGAACGATACTCACTTGTTTCTTCTTTTTCAGGGACGATCATGAATCGCAGAATTGATATGTCATGTTCCACTAATTGAAGTCAAGCTAAATTCTTTTAAAATTCTTATAATTTATGTGTGGATGTATACACATTGAGTAAGTAGAGAAAATTACGAGAATTTCTGGGAGGCTATCAGTTCTGTGGATTCATGTATTATAAAATATGTTTCAACTCTACGATTCCAGGTTGTCTTGAAACTTCGTTTTTACATATTTCGCAAACATATACCTCGACAAAGATAATTTTGAAGGATATGTTTAATGAACATTTCTTTTAATGTTTGTAGGAAAAGTAGCTATTTGTGCTTACAAATTTCAGTTCACCCTGTCCTGTTTCAAGAATGCTTTACATTATTTTTCGTATTAGGTCAGTTCAGATGAAAGAACTTTAATTGAAGTATCCTTCAGCGGACAGCATGGAAATTCGACTTATGAAGAACATCGCCGCAACCGTCTAACGCCATCCATCTTCCATAAAGTTGTGAAATGTAAAGATCACACTTCGTGCCATGTGTTGGTGTAAGACATTTTACACAAGAGAAATTTATCGACACCATCAATAGAATACGGAAGAAATCGTGAAGATGTTGCTCCACGAAAGTTTGCGGAGGAGAAGAATGTGACAGTAGAGAAATGAGGATTATATATTGATTCTAAGTATAGCTACTAGTCCAGATGGTAAGATATATTTTTCAACTTCTTTGTTGATATAATATAATAAGTGTTTAAGTCTAATAAGTGCTGTTTCTTAAGTGTGCTATAATTAGAGGACTGAATCTGAACGAAACCAAGCCACTTCCTTTTGGAAAAGGGACAGACAGATTATTATATTACTTTTTTTAAAAAAAAATATATTTTCATTCTTGTCTATCAATTAATTATCTTCTAATCATATTTCAGGATATGTAGTAGATAATGCGTTAGTGGAAGTAAAGTGTGTTCTTCCACTCAGAAATAAGGATGTCACTGAAGAGAAAGAAAAAGACAGGGGCATTTTTTCTTAGAGCCATTCCAGACGGAACTATAGGACTAAATACTAACAGCGACTACTACTACCAAATTCAGGGCCAGTTAAATATTACCAAATTAGACAAATGCTTTTTAGTTGTATACATTGATGATAAATCACCTTTACACATTGTGGAAGTAAGAAGAGATGAAGAATTATGGGGAAATGTTATGCTACCGAAACTTATAGGTTTTTTAAAGAGAATACGCTTCCTGAGATAGTAGATTCTATGGTACAACGTGGGATGCCCTATAGAGACCCGGAATATATCCTAAGTGCTCAAAGCAAGATCGCCAAGAAAAAAGACAATGATCGAGCAAAGATGAAATAGGTGTAATAATGTACATACTTACTGCAACGAATTTGTGTTCTAAATAATCGTGTTCAGCATGCGTATATGATTATTGTTACTATTATTGTATATTTGCAGTTCGTTAATTACTATTGTAATGTTTTATAATACTGCTTCTATCGTGTTACTCGAAATGCTGGAAAATGCCATGATTTATTGGATCATGGTTAGGAAATATATAAATATTGTAAATATTTTCTTAATAATGTAAACTTGTATTGTGTTTATTTGTTGTTCTTTGTATTATAGTTGCGCTGTGTATGTATTTGAATTTGTTCATGTTGATGTAATTGTTAATATTGAATAAAGTAACTTAGGGTATTATTATATGATATAAAGACTCAAAATAGAGAACTAAGAATGATCTAAATAGTGTAAATAATTTATAAAATGAAAATTACCATTGCAATACTTTATTTTTACTCAAATATTCTGTTACATATTTTTTATTCATATAGATTCTTAGGTACTTATGTTACACTCAAATAACTACTTTACATTACTTAAATTTCCAAGTTCCAAGTTTTTAAATGTAGTTTATAATGTAGTAACAGTATTCTTGCGCTGAATAACCAAACAATCATAACATTATTTGTATTTTAGCATAAATAAAGAAATCGCTAGTCTGACCAGCCCCAAGCAAGTCTGGAAATGCAGCCAAGTTGACATTGTACCAGTGTTTCTCAAACTGTGTGGTAACAACTCCCAAAATCGGTAAAATATCAAGGATTTTGTAAGTTTAAAAATATTCATTCGTAAATGACTTTGTGACATTAGTGTTATACAAAGAGGAGACGTCGTAACTTTTACTGACTTCTAAAGAGGATCTAGAGGTAAATTGTTTGAGAATCACTGTGTTACACATTCTTGACGGTCACAAGCCCGGTGAATGCTGAGGGACAGTTGCCGATTGCTTTTCCTGTCATTTGTATTTTGTGTATATCTTTAAGTAGAGAGGATAGAAGGGTAGAAGTGAGCGCGAGGTACGTACGTCAAGGAAGAATGAACATCTCCGCTCTATAGGACGAGTTTTCTGGAGTGAGTGACAGCTTCTACACGGGGAGGGACCGCGTGTTGAACAGAAGGATGGGTGAATCACCATTGAAAGAACTCCCCCGCCACGGTTAGTGCCATAGATATAGACTGCTGCTGCTACAAAACGTATTCTTCTAATTACTTGGTTCGAAAGACAAGTTTTTGGGCCATTCTTTTTCCCTGAAATCCCATCCTTTCAATTCGTATTTGATGCTTTTGTATTTCAAGGCGATGGAAGAGGTTCCTATGGCTTTTTTTATATTGTTTTAAAATTTTATTAAATTTGATAAATAATAACAAATAATATGTATAAAACCAGAGTAACCAGACGACGGTGTATGGCCCTGCACCGGCCCCAACCATGGGTTTTCTCAGAATTTTGTCTGGGATTCTGTATTTTTGCTGGGGGAGTTTGGATATTGATACATGTAGCAACAACATAACGTAAACGAAATTACATGTGTGATAAAATAAGGCCAAAAAATCTCTAACAAGTAAACCTTCTCCAAAAAATACTTTTCATGGCGTGATCGAGGGCTATTTCAGATTTGACTATCTCTACAGGGTACCCCTGTAGTTTTCAATTAAAGTTTCTAATATTTCTTCATACATTTACCCAGGGACGCACGCAGGGGGTGGGTTCTGGGGGTCCGCCTTCCCCCCGAAATTCTGTCTTTTTTCTAAATTTAGTCTAACTTTAGGGGCAATTTTACACATTTTAATACAATTTAACCTCGGACCTCCAGAAATGGTTTGGACCCCTCCGAAAATAAATTCCTGCGTACTACCATGAGCAAAATAAATGACGCGCTTCTTTATTTTGAAATTTTTTGAAAATATCTCTGTTTTCTTTATATGTTCGAAATTTCGGAAGGTTTCCCCATCAGGACAGGTTAATAACAAACCCGTTTTTAATATTTGTGTTAGATATTAGTTTAAAATAAATAAGTTAGAAGCAAAAAACATTAAATCGACAGAAATCTCGAGAATTACCAACTCTGCTAAAGTGGGAAATTTTCAAGAACGCGAGGGAATTCTGCAGTTCAACACGAAGCAGCGACACCTATGTCACTGAGAGAAATGTGGATAAAATCTACAAACGAAACTTTTAACGAAATATTTCTAATATGTCTTATTTCGTGCATTATCTGCAAACTCCATATATATGAATATATGCCAAGTATTAACGTAAAGATAGAGCAAAAAGTGGAAATTGTCTATGGAAAAGGACGAATTGGTAGCGCGACCGTAATGAAAAATCGTCTTTACCGGAGAACAGGGTCAGTTCACGTAAGGAAACAAATAGCTCAGTTAGTTAAAGCAACTAGTCTGTATGCCGAAGGTAGCGGGTTCGAATCCAGATGGAAGTGACGTTGTCATTTTTATTACTGTGGTTATTTTATTTATTTTTTTATGTGGGAAAGAATCAAATTGTAACATATGTGTAAAATTCATGACGATACCAAAAAAAGAAAAATGTCGTTGTCGCACTTGCATTAGCATCCCTAATTTTGTTTGCAAAAAGTTTAGTAATTATTTTCCCTTTGCTCACTGCTCACTATACGTAATGCTCGCTGGCGCGTTGTTTCCCAGTAAATGTTAATCCTAATTTGGAGAATTTTATAAAGTTTCACAATATTTCTCACTAGATAGGCTTCTATCTACTTGTTTCGATATTTTGATAACAGATTTCCCTATTAAATGTTTAATTTTCCCTAGATGTTTAATTACGGAAAAGTTTTACAATGTATTTGTATTAAATTGAAATTGTTTTGAATTTACCACATGAGATAAGTAGCTCGAAGGAGGAAAACTCAAGTAATTGATATTCTACGTAAAAGCTACCTATTGTAGAATGATGATACTTCTTGCCATCAGCACATAATCTTCACGTTAGAGAGTCAGACAGAAAAAGAAAATTCTGGTTTTTCCTCCCTATGACCACCCATCTTAAACCGCTACATTCCACTGTTCGTCTCACAAAATTTCGGTGCTCCAAAAACATTCATATAATAATAATAATAATAATAATAATAATAATAATAATAATAATAATAATAATAATAATAATAATAATAATCCTGAATATGCCATCCTTACATAATGTAAGGATATCTTAGTTTCTTAGTTTAAATCTTAGATATCTTAGTCTAAAGTGCTTTCTTTAGTAATTATTTGAACAACCATGTAGGAGGGGGTACGGCGTTTTATTTTGCCCCTCTCATTTCAGTACCCTTCCAAGAGAAAGTAATTTCTCATAAGCAGGGTCGACAAAATGAATAAGAAATATATTTACAGCATCCTCTCCCCTTTCATGATTGGAATATCACGTAGCATTTTTTTATTATACCAAAGATGGCCCTGTGCGGTTAGGGGTAAGTAACTAAAGAAATACCTAATATATAGCGCCCCTTCATTGTAATATTACCGCTTCTTTATTTGTACGAGGGAGCAACAACAAGGTGATAAAAAGAATAGGAAAAATGTCTATTGAATCCAGTGGTGGATCCAGCACAAACTTCTGGGAGGGAGGGTAGTGAAAGATTCTTTTGATGATGTGAAGCTGTCACAAATTACCACTTAACTAAACTAAACATAATAGTGGGGTGAACTGGAACCCAGTCAGTTTAAATTGATGTAAAAGTTTAATTTTTGGCTTCATATTAAAGTTTTGGTTTCAAATGAAAATTTCAGTCCCAGTGGTCAAGGATCAAATCTCGTGGGGCTCTTCAGTGTAGGCTAATACGGGCCCCTTGTAAGAAAAGGCAAAAATATTAAAATGTTTCTAACGTTCGAATTTTTCGTCTATTTTAAAGAATTGTTGGGCTTCGTATTAAAGTGTTGGTTCCAAATGGCAATTTCAGTCCGATGGAGAATGATCAAATCCTGTAGTCGGGGGGACTCATCAGTATAGTGTGCTACGGCTCCATTATGGGAAAAGGCAAAAATATGAAAATGCTTATAACTTTCGAATTTTTGGTCTATTTTAAAGAAATTATTGGCTTCATATTAAAGTCTTGGCTTCAAATGACAATTTCAGTCCTTGTGGACAATTATCAAATCTCGGAGGGCTCTTTGGTGTAGGGGTTTCGGCTTCTTTATGGGACAAGATTCACGTAATTGATATTGCAAAATTGTTTTGTATACATTAGTGTAAACTTGCACCATTTGGTTAATTTTACCTATTATATTTTGCAGATTTCAAATTCCAAGCATAGTTACTTCTCAAAGCTAAAAGGCACTTACTAGTTTCATTAAAAGGAAATGTCTTTTATGAAAAGTTGTCATGGAGTAGACGAACGAACAGGCACCCAAACATTGGTTGAGTCGGACGGTTGAAACTCGTTAAGCTCACTTCTATTATTATTATTATTATTATTATTATTATTATTATTATTATTATTATTATTATTATTATTATTATTATTATATTATTATTATTATTATTAATAATAATAATAATAATAATAGAGCATTCATGGGGTCCGTGGCTCGACTCCACTTCCCGCCAAGTGAAATTTGAGGTAGACAAATACCGTGTGCATGGGTATGGGTTTTCTTGGAATTTTCCATTTTCTTCCCACTTTCTTCATTTCATCATTTCATTCATCATCATTCTCCCTTAGCGTAGGTGCATAATCGTGCAACGTTAAACTAGATATTCCATTTAATTTTAATTTCAATAATAATAATAAACAATTAATTCAACTGAAAGAACTGTAATTTATGTTGACGGCAATTATCATAAATATGCAACCATTATAAAAAGAATGCTTTGAGTAGAAAGATAATCCTTCCCAAGTGTTCACGAATGCGCACGAAATAAGACATGTCTCGAGAAAGAGACGAGACGCGCTTTGTGACATCCGAAAGAAGACGAAACAAATGTTTTGGACACTAGATAGCTTTTGAAATGTCTCGTCTTGTCTTTAATGTCTCGAAAACAAAAGTCTAAGTTTTAAAATTATTTTTAAAGATCTATTCTCTCAAAAGTAGCTCTCTGCCTTAAAATTAATAACGGCATTTGTGATTTTTTTTAAAAATAAACAATGTCTAAAGTTAATAGTTAACTTTTCGAAAAGAAGCTTCATTAAGGGTGAACCTGAAAGATGTCCACAAACTTCGGGAGATGATTCGTGACATCAAAAGGAGACAAATAGCCCTCTTGCAGTTTTCGAGTTCAGCTTCGTTGTCGAGATACAGGGTTGCCAACTGGTCGTGTTTGAGAAACTCACTGGAAATAAATTCAACTCCAAGAATAAGCTACTACAGGTCAATTGACTTATACCATGCTGCAAGGTTAAATATTTGTTTATGAAGTGTGTACAAAATTTGCCAGTGTCCTTTCTGAGAACATCGTCGAGAAAAAGTCACCTCCAAGAATAAACTACCCCTCGTAAATTTTTCTAAGAGAAATATCTGATACTGCAATATAGGGTTGTTAACTAAATATTGATTAATGAAAAATAAACAAAATTGTTAAAACCATTTTGGAGAAAATAGGTTTTTTCGATTTTCGGCTGTTAGTAAACCACATTTATTTGAGGGGGGAAGGAAAAAAATGGGAAAATCTTCTGTAGGAATACTATGTAAACCCTAAGTTTAAAATTTGGTGTAGATACGTTGAACGGTATGGCCTCTAGGCGCGTGCACAGAAAAGTGTACCGAACGGACGGACCGGAAGGACGGGTATCGAAAAGTCACACTTCCAGTATGTAGACGCCATGAAGTATGTAAATCCGTTGAAATGCGAATTTGATATACTATTTTCACAATCACCATATTTTCTTCTCTCTTTTGTCGCTCGAAAAAGAAAAGCCTCAGTTTACCACAAAAAGCTATTGTGTTTACCAAAAAATGTTCAATTACAGGGCCACCGCACTAAACTTTTTCAATTCAATTTCTTAACTGTGTTAGACCGCAGTTGTTACTGAAGTGTGTATTTAGATAATACGAAAAAAATATCGTATTATTCAAATACATCGAATGTCAGATTATCGAATAAAAAACTTCGATTGAAGAAAATCCACACTACAAAACTAACTCACACTTTGAGCACATTTTCATTAGACATATAATAGAGCAATTAATGCAATAATTGTTTATGAAATATGAAAAAAATCAAATGAGTCATTTTCGAGAAAGTCGTTCAAAAAGAACACGTCAGAAGTAACCTATCTCTTGTGAATTGTTTCGAACAATGACTTAAGATATACTTTTGCTTATTAATGAAATATTTATTTGCGAAATTTGAACAAAATCGCCTGTCGTTCGAGAAAATTGTTGGGAAAAACCTTGACCCCCAAAATAATCTATCCGTCGTAATTGTTTTTCATAGAAATGACTTATACTAAAATATAGGGTTATTAATGAAATATTTATTTATGAATTATCAATAAAATTGTCCACGTAAGTTTTGAGAAAATCGTGAGGGAAAAATAACTCCCCGAATAAACTATCTCTTGAGGATTCTTTCAGGGCAAGCGAGTTATTCCATATTATTAGGTTTTTAATGAAATATTTATTTCTGAGTACGAACAAAATTGCTTGATTCATTTTAGGGAAAACCCTGGAGGAAAAACACCCCCAAGAGTAAACTACCCCTCGTATATTTTTTTCAGGACAAACGAGTTTTGCCATATTGTTCGGTTATTAACGAAATATGTATTTTTGAAATACGAATAAACTCTTTTGAGTCATTTTTGAGAAAATCACCCAGACAACACACTCCACCAAGAATAAACTACCCCTCGCATTTTTTTAGGACAAACGAGTTATTTATTTCAAAGTTATTAATGAAATATTTATTTATGAAATATGAACGAAAACACTTGAGTCCATTTTGAGAAAATCACTGAGAAAAAACTTACCCCTAAGTATAAACTACCCCTTGTAGATTTTTCTCAGATAAATGCCTTATACCACAAAATAGGGTTGCTAATTAAATATTGATTTATAAAAAAAAGAAAACAAGATCGTTAGAGCCAGTTATTAGAAAATATATTTTTTCTATTTTCATCGTACAGGAAACTATCCTTATTTTGGGAGTAGGAGGGAAATAAAAGAAACTATAGGAAATACTATGAAAATCTTAAACTAAAATTTGGTGCAGATAAGTTTAACGGTTGGCCTCTAGGCGAGTGCGCAGAAAAGTGTAGCGAAAGGACGGACGAACAGATGAGCATGTATCAAAAAATAACTTTTTCGGTATTAGGGGCTATAATACGTGTAAATTCGTTGAAATCTCAAATTTGATTTTTTTTTTCGATCACCATACTTTCTTCTCTCATTTGTCACTTCAAAGTAAAAGGAACTCAGAACTACAGATAAGAGACACCTACTTTTACACATAGACATTTATTAATTTAAAACTCTTTTAGTTTGTCATTTCACTTCCAATTGAAAGGTTTTACCATGACTAACGGCATACCAATGACGAGACGGAAGTTTTGAGGAAGTAAATGCATTCAGAAGTCTAGACTACATTACGCCTATCAGCCTGTTTTTACTTGTTGACAGTTGTAATTTCGTCCAAACGCTATATGAAATAATTCTTGGTTGACGTCATTGTGTTACTATTTTAGTATTGTTTTCTTCAGACTTGGTTGAAGTTTTGTCTTAACGGTTATACATTTTTCTTCCTTATTTCATCGTCACACATAAGAATAAAATGTTCTGGTGAGTGGATAAATTCGAATCTACGAACATTGAGTTTTCATTCTTCCAACATTACCAATGGACCAAGCTTTGTCTTCACGTTAACGCACGGTTACAGGGTTTATTACGATTTAAATAAAATGGCTGGCTGTTAGAGTTTCCTGCCCAAATATTTCGATAAAAAATTTTCATTGCTTCGTAGATACGTAGAGCAATATTTAGATACACATTTTAGGATAGTGCATTTTAGTGTATATAATAATTTCATGCCAGATAAAAGCTAGATAAGTTTTGATAAAATGTTTCATATGTAGTTCTCAATAATAGGCTTGCTGTTCGGGGTGAAGTTTCAAGGTTCAGCATTGACTAGCAGTTTTTGCTATTAATATCCCTTCTAACAATATTGGCAGTGGACAAAAGTTAGCCCGTGTTGAAGCTTTTTGCTCCTAATTTAATTATTTTACTTTATTATTTAACGAATATATTGAAAATTGTCAGCAGGCACGTATACAGTAACTTATTTCGGAAGGGGCCCGACTTCAATATTAGGATAAATTATAATAAAATTTTAAAAGATAATCCCAAAAATCAGGCTAAATTTACAGAAAAGTTGGGATTTCAGAGGGGGTCCGGACCCCCTGTACCCACCCCTAAATGCGTCCTTGTTTGTCAGTAACGTTTCCTCATTTTGAAACCCTCAAAAACTTCGGATATATAAAGGGAAAAGAGTTATTTTCGATAAAATATCACTTCAAGGAGATGCGACAGTTTTATTGCACATGGTGGTATCCAACGTTCCCAAGGGCAAGAATTCCTTCCCTTTTATTCTTTTGCTATTGTGCTCTATCGAAAGGTTAGGTTTGTAAAATATTACTCTTACAAACAAGCGTGATTGGCAGATAGGAATATTGAACAGAACTCCACAGAAATGCATGCTGAACTTACGTTTATAGCTACTCTTTGGTGATTTGGCCTCAAGGTCAATCGAGTGGTAATTCAGTTCCGTCTCTGTTCTTGATCCATGTTCGTATTACTTCGAACAGTTTTGCTAATGAAAAGCATGCTTCGTAATATAACAGACTTCTTTCGCGTAAGAAATCGAAGCTCAGTTGGTCACAGCAACTTTTGTTACCTAACCATAACGGCCTAGGGTCGTCTTCAGTAGAATAAAAAATGTTACGTGATATTCCATTCACGAAGGAGGAAAGGTTACTTTAGATATATTTCTTTTTCATTTTGTCTGCTCTGCTTGTCAGAAATTATATACTTTCTGTTGGGACGGTGCTGAAAAGAGAGGGGGGGAATAAAACTTCGTGCCCCCTCATACATTTTAAATTTTGTTACATGGTTGCTCAAATTATTACTAAAGAAAGCACTTTAAACCAAGATATCTAAAGTTACATTATGTAAGGGTGGCATATTCAGGAATAATAATAATAATAATAATAATAATAATAATAATAATAATAATAATAAAATTAATAATAATAATAAATGTCTTTGGAGAGCCGAAATTATGTGACACGAATCATTATATGTAGAGCTTTAAGATGAGTGGTCATAGGAGAGGAAAAAACAGGGTTGTTCTCTGTCTGACCAACGTAAAGATTATGTGCTGAAGTTAAGAAGCATAATAATTCTACAATAGGTTGCGTTTACGTAGAATATCAGTTACTTCAGTTCTCCTCCTTCGGGCTACTTACCTCATGTGGTAAATTCAAAACTATTTCAATTTAAGACAAATACATGTAAAACTTTTCTGTAATTAAATATATATAGGGGAAATTAAACATTTAATAATGAAATCTGTTATCAAAATGTCCAAAAAAGTAGATAGAAGACTATCAAGCAAGAAACATTGTGAAACTTTATAAAATTCTCCAAATTAGAATTAACATTTACTGGAAAACATTCGTTATGCACCAGTGAGCATGTAGTGAGTAGTGAGCACAGGGGAAATTATTACGAAACTGTTTGCAAACAAAAATTAGAGACACTAATGCAAGGGCGAGAACGGCATTTTTTGTATCGTCATGAGTTTTACACATATGTTACAATTTGATTTTTTTCCCACATAAAAAATAAATAAAATAACCACAGTAATAAAAATTACAACGGCACTTCCATGGGGTTCGAACCCAACACCTTCGGCAGACAGACTAGTTGCTTTAACTAATTGAGCTACTTGTTTTCTTACGTGAACTGAACCTGTTCTACGGTAAAGACGATTTTTCATTACGATTGTGCTAAGAATTCGTCTTTTTCCATAGGTAATTTCCACTATTTGCTCTATCTATACGTTAATACTTAGCATAGATTCATATATTTGGAGTTCGCTGATAATGCATGTAATAAGACACATTAGAAATGTTTCGTTAAAAGTTTCGTTTGTAGATCTAATCCACGTCTCTCTCAATGACATAGATGTCGTTGCTTCGTGTTGAACTGCAAAATTCCCTCGCGTTCTTGAAAATTTCACACTTTAGCAGAGTTGGTAATTCTCGAGATTTCTGTCGATTTAATGTTTTTTACTTCTAATTTATTTATTTTAAGCTAATATCTAACACAAATATTAAAAACGGGTTTGTTATTAACCTGTCCTGCTGGAGAAACCTTCCGAAATTTCGAACATATAAAGAAAATGGAGATATTTTCAAAAAACTTCAGAATAAAGAGACGCGTCATTTATTTTGCTCATGGTAGTACGTCTCTGAGGCCAAAACATTAGCAAATACAGATAATTTATCTTTAAGGGTGATATAAAAGGTTATATATTTTTCTCTGTATCCATCGATGAATTATGGCAACAACCGTTGAATCTATTGAAAGAGATCAACGTGAAGCTTCCACCATAGGAAGCATATATAGCAGGCACGTATCCAGGGGGGACCTGGGGGCTCATGTCCCCTCCGAAACTGAAGCACGTTTTTAATAAACATAGTTTTACGCTTTTGAGATTCTTTTGTTTCAAATTACTTCGAGTCTGTCAAAATTTTGGGCAATGTGTTTCGTCTTCTTTTAAGTCTAAGAACATACCGTGATGCCATAACCCCTTGGTGGAATAAAAAAAAACACTTAAATAGGATTAAAATTTCGTTTCTGTTCTGTTTACAAATTTAAATGTAATGGAACTATACACTCAGTGTTTTCTTATTATTGTTATATGCTATAGCAGACATTTTCCTTAGTTACATATCTCTCGGAAATATTTGTTTGACTTTCTTTGTGCCACAATACAGTTCCTTCAAACTAAACTGGTTCTTATAATGAAAAGTAAGGAAAGGTTTAAGCAAGAATAGAACTCTTGCATTATTATTATTATTATTATTATTATTATTATTATTATTATTTTGAAAACAAATTGATATTTCAAAACATTAGAATTACGTGCTTACGAGACTTACCCTTGTCAGCCCCCCCCCCCCGCGAAAAGAAAACCTAGATAAGTGCTTAATATATAGTGATTAAATTCCCATCAAATCAAATAAGTTCTCATGTATCTGACCTTGATACATGGATACATGTATTCAAACTACAGACCAGGAGAGCATAACGTGTTCTACAAGATAAAATTTTGAGATGACCAATTTCACATCACTTGACAAACTCAGGATTGTGAAGATAAGGGGCGTACGCAAGGAGTGGGTCCTGGGGGTCCGGAGCCCCCAATCTCCCGACATTTTTGTAAATTTAGTCTAATTTTAGGGGCAAATATACAAAGTTTAATATAATTATTATCCGTTAATATAATTATTATATTATCCGTACGGTAATCGGGTTTAGATGTACATCTGCGGACAGCCAAGTTACTGTACAATTTCCATCTCTAAATCGAACAAAATCTGTTTTTAAATACTTTAGTATTTTATTTCGTAACAGAAGAAAAGACTTGATGGGTTGAAAATATATAAATATTGGAAACAGAAGGAAGAAGTTAAAGGGTTACTTACAAAAATAAAAATAAAAATAACGTATTACGCTTATTGATACGCGTTTTCGTGCACACGGATAATAATAATAATAATAATAATAATAATAATAATAATAATAATAATAATAATAATAATAATAATATAATAATAATATAAAAATAATAATAATAATAATAATAATAATAATAAAACGTAACAGATACTCCATAGAAACACATTATATACCAAGCAATGCAGAACAAGTAATCATTTCAAGACTTCAGTGTCTTTTAAGGCAAGTTCTGCATACAGAGGCCAATTAACCAGAATAAACACCTTTGTTCAGGCTTTTGATTCAAATGAAGGGAGAAGCCGCGGGTGCTCAGAGATAGAGCGTTCACCTCTGGTGAATGGGGTCCCTGGTTCGATCCCAACTTGCGCCATATGAACTTTGTGGTGGACAAACACAGTGTGCATGTTTTTCTCGGGGTTCTTCCACTTTCTTCATTCCACCATTTCATTCATTTCTCATCATCATCGTCTCCTTTAGCCTAACCGGCATAACCGTAGGACGTAAAACTCAAAGATTTCCAAATGAAGGCACTATCGAAGAAATGTGTGCACGCTTAAAACATCTAAATAGCATCTGGTCAAAGCAGGAGGAGGTGCAAGATACTATTGAGACTAATCAAATTGAACCCGAAGCAGAAGAAAACGTCCGTGCAGTGATTCAAAACACTGTATATATTGTATTTTTATTTAGAGACTCCAATACAAGCACTTGTTTCAAAGCATAAAAATAAATTCTACTGTTTTGCAAAATTTGATCCGCCATATTGGATCCACTATTTTGAAGATTTCAATTAGGATATCAAGTTCGTGATCAGTGAAGTCAAAAACCACAGCATGCCCATTTTTGCACACTCTGAAAGTGATTTTGAATTTTGGCCACGTTTTTAGCATTTCGTAGCACTGTGCGTCTTCGCAACACACAGGACAGCTCTTTAAAAACAGTACTGTATTGCGAAAATTAGTAGGTCTGGACACCCTATGCTAGTCAGACGAATTTCGTAACAGAGAATTTGATGCAATAATTGAAAATCAAATGTATAGACAATATATTCCAATTCGAGGTATAAATCAAGCAATATCTAATAGAAAGTCCTCTGTGACATTCATATGTTAACACATTTTCATTGAATATAAATTGTTCAGTTTTCCCTCATATTAGCGGTAAAAGTGTGCTGGAACACAGGAGGACGCCGTCCCCAACTTCCAAAAAATATGTACGGCGTCCCCCAAATTCATAAAAAATTACAATGGGCAAAGATAATCAGCGCTTGTCCATCACAAAGTTCACATGGCGATGGCTGGGATCGTACCAGGGACCCCAAGCTCAAGAGGTGGGGTCCGATAGTTATGCCTCTGGGCCTGTTCCATACATGACAAGTTAATTAAGGGACAATATTGACATATCTCAAAGTCGTACGAATAAATATAACTTCTAGGGCAACTACTAATACGGAGTTTTTTTAAACTGAAATTGGCCCACGACTCATTTTTGTTTGTGCTGTTTTGTATATGTAATATAATGAACCTGTTTGATACTTCATTAATAATTTCATGTTCGTATCGTATATGGTTGAAAAATATATTGTCTTCAATTGGATCCCCCTCGAACGGCGGGGTGCTACCCTGGGGAGAAGTTGCCCTCCTGTCCTCCACAAGTTAAGACCCTAATAGAATCCACTACTTATGAACATTGTTTCTAGCATTTTCATTTTATTTAGTGAAGATATATCGAACCAGAGAACTCTACCACTAAGCCACTGCGCTCCCTACAATCGTTATCGAGTTCTTGATATACATTAGCGGGTCGGTGAAAGTAAGCAGAAGGGTAACAAATAGAATCGAAGTTAATAAACAGGTTGGGCTAGGTAGTACCATTTAAATCACTTTCTTTGATGCCCCCTCCAAATTTTGCATGCCGGAGACGCCAGTGCGCGGGAACATACTATAACCGCATCTTTTTCGTGCGCAGCAACAATTAACAAATGTAACACAACATATAGAATTTATGACAATTTGAAATGTATATGAATAGTATTATATTAACTCGCCACATGTATATAGCTCTTCCACTTCTAAGGCCACGATTCTTCATGTTGCACATGGAATACTATTAGCTGGTTAATATTTAGTTTATTCGTCGTCTTCCCCACCATGGACACTTACAAATCATGTTTTCGTGATATTTGTAACTGTACTAGCAACTTGGTACAGTTGCCAATTAATGAATATTTTTATCACAAACATTTTCCCCACTTGTAAACTCACCTTCACTTGACTATAAGAATCAACGAACTTATTCCACATTGCATCACCATATGACAAATGAAGGACGCGAACCGAACATACATGCAGCGAGACCAGACTACGATTTCTCCAATGAGGCTCTTCATCGGCAAAGGTGGCTCGGCGTCTGCCCAAGCACCTTTCCAAGGTCGGTCCGTCCGCTTTTTTCAGACCTTCTTTCGACTCCGACACGTCGACAGCGTTTCGGCGCCTTTCCGACAACATTTGCCGAGATCGCCCGTCCGATGTTTGCCGTCTTATTCCAAAATGTTTGTCAAGGATCCTCTGGTACTTGTAATTTAATTTTAAAAATTTACTTCTCATATACCGTTTACGTGCAGTCCCTTTACTACATTTCTTTTCATACATTTACCTTTTTTATGGTCGGCACGCCGTCAACGTTTCGACGTCTTTACAACCATCATTTGTAGTGGTCGTTCCGTTCGCTGTATGCCGACTATCTGCAGACTCCGTTTTCACAATTCATATTTTATGGAATTAGTGCCCACTCAAGGGAAAAACCTTCGGACAGTTTCATTTTTTACTTCATCTTTAACATCTACGGACCAGCATTTTTCAGTGCTCGAAAAAATTATTTCTGAATATTTTCTAGTTAGTACACTGTATACTCAAAGCTGCCATATGATGGACCCAGAGTGCACTAAATCTATTCTCGAATGAGTACTTGAGTAGCAAAACTTGTAACGATGCAATTGACATGAAACGACATACGTTTACGTAATATTAAAATGAATGTACTCAAGTGAGCACTGGGGTCCGTAGAGGCTAAAGAAGATACAGGCTTTATTCATTTTCCAAAATTCGACTCGTTGCCACTTTTACCCGATATTGAAACATTCTCCGACGTCTATTTTTAAAAGAAATTGCCGGCAGTGCCTTTTTGCAGTCGTCATCCTACTGGCTGCCGACTGTTTCGAGAAAGCTTTATACGAGGGAAATATAAGCCCTAATTCGTATTTTAAAGCAACAAATTACCTTCTAACTCTCATTGTTTCTTTTGGTGAACGAATCTCTTTTTGCTCGTCGCGTTCGAAAATCGCGCGGAAAGACGCCCGTGTCCTCAGTAGGGACATGCAAGATTGAACTATCTTCTGTTAATTAATGTGAAATTTGGCGTAATTGTAGCAAAATACTATGTGCTTTTCAAATCTGAAATGTTATTTTGGTAATACACCGTCTTAGGGGGCGAAGCTCAGAAGATGGATCTTTATAAAAATTCAAAATTTTTCTCCCGAAATGCAAGTGAGCGTCAGATTATCCACAAATATCATATAATTAATATTTGAATTCTCTTTCCTGTGCCAGTGATTTATATGGGGCTATAGCCCCCTTTCAGAAATAAAAGAGTCACCATATATATCCTTAGTACGAACATACGAGAAGAATGTATTTCTTGTCAATTGATGTGAAATTTAGCGTCATTGTAACAAAAAGGATGTGCTTATCAAATCTTGAATGTTATGTCGGTAACGCACCGCCTTAGGGGGACACTGGGGGCGAAGCGTATGTTACTGGATCTTTATATAAAAAAATAAATTTTATTTTGGAAATCCAGTGAGTGTCAAGTTAATCAAAAATGATACGAAATTAACATTCTGATGCTCCTTGCATGTGCCAGTGACTGATATTGGGCTACAGCCCCCTTCAAAAATCACATTAAAATTCATGATAAATATCCTAAGCAGGGATATGCGCAAGAAGCTATTGGTTGTCAATTAATATGAAATTTGTCGTTATGTTAGTAAATATCTGGAATGTTATTTTGGTAACAGGGAGCACACAGTACGCAGGGTAAATTAGTAGAGATACCTTCGGCAATCACAGGGGGAGGGGAAATAAAAATTCCAAATTTTATTTTGGGAGTGCTCATGAGTTTCAAATTACTTGCAAGATGCGCAGAATTAATGATCCATACTATTTTATGTACCAATGACTAATATGGGACTACAGCCTCCTTCGAAGAGCATAATAAATTCAATATGATTGTTCTTACGCAAGGATTTACTGGCAGAAGCTAAATATTTTTTTATAGTTAATAGGAAATTTGTCATTATTTTTTAAAGAAAATGTTTATTTAGAAAAGAGTCTTAGTAACAATAGGATAATACCCCTGTGTTGTTCTCCTTTCAGGCCACGGACTCAGAATTTCTTTTGCCTAATGGGAGTGCCAATATGAAACGTTGGAAGTACTTTTCTCTAATTCAGTGGTTCTCAAACTTTCCAATAACGGGGACCCCTTTTCGTTTGGAAAGTGGTCTGTAGGTCCCCTTGCAACGCTATTTGGAATAGATGGAATTACCACTGAGAAGAAAAAGATCAAGAAAAATAATGCAATAATTAGTTTATTCTAAATATACATGATTGTTTCCTAGTTAACGAAATTTCAATTGAAAATACAGTAATCCTCAAGACTGAAAATCAGTCTTTTCTTCTTAAAGGATACCACTTCGTATACAATGTTCTCAAATGTGCGATCACTAATGTGAAGAATGATTTTTTTTTCATAATTTCGTTGAAATCTGGAATAGGTTTTATCACCATCAATCTTAGGTCCGATTCGACACCAAGACGATTTCATTTCTAAGTTTTAATACTGCAAAGAGCAGAAAATTTATGCTCACTTAAGTAAGTGGTAGGGGAAGCCATCAAATGTTGTGATGCCTTTTCATACAACTCTTTATACTCACAGCGCACAAGCAACCAAAAGTTACAAAGTTCATTTTTCAAAAGTTTATCCATTAATTCCCAAGATAGTTCCAATAGCTGTTCTTTTCTGTGTTCGAAACATTCATAATTTGTACGTCATGTATTTCTACTATCACCGACCCGAAGCTCATTTTGAAAATTTTAAAAAAGACATTTGGAAGAGACAGACATAATATCAAACTTTATTAACCAACCCTCGTATATAAAAGGAACAATCTCGAAGCTTTTTTCATCAGTTTTGTATTTCGTGCATCTGTGTTGGTAGGTCTCATTTTGATTTTTACGGTCATATATGGTCGAGGAACAAGGACTGTTCACGTGAGAGTTACATGCTTGGTAAATGTCCTTTTGGGTCTGATTTTGGGACAATCACTTTCAACCTACGCACTTTTAATACCAAAAGCTCATTGGACAATAATTCTGATCCCGACGCTAGGAGCGAAAACGGGATTTCCCCGTTTACCATATACAAGCTTTGGTTTGCTAAATAGAACTCTCACTGTGTGTTTAGTACGCGTGCCTGTTTGTTACTTCGAAGAGCACCCACCAAGGCGTGTGGGGTGCCGTGTTCTAAAGATAATACGCGCTCCCCTTGTATGGGTTGAGCTTCGCACGTTGAATCGCCGTTGGCATATGTGAGAGTTAATTTTCAGAATTTATCAACAGTGATATGTTACGCATCTGTACAAAAAAGGTCATTCTAACAGTGTGTCGAACTCTCATATAAAGTGACTCGTAATACGTGTTAACACTTTAACATTCGTTTGTGGCCTCAGCTCGGATGGTCGTTTTATTTCTGCCAGTAGGGAATTACATTGAACCTTCAAGACTAGTTGACGCAGCGCCGAGCTTATTTCGGCTCTAGTACAGGAACTTTTGTGGATCTTGTTTACATCCAGGGGATTTGACGCCAGGACCCGAGTTGTACACTCTAAATACAGTACCCACTATTTCAGAGGTACAAAACGGCCTTTCTGTACCCATGAATTTAGCAAGTACATGGTACCCAAGAAGTAGCAGGTACAATGTACGTCTGATTTCTTAGCTACAAATATTTTTCATAGGTACTAAAGCTCGTAATTTCATGGGTACAAAACCTAATTTCATGGGTACATGTATAGTCAGAAACAATATTAAGTATAGGTTGGAGCTATAATTTCATATACTTTCAACCTATACTAAAGTTAATATTGTTTCTGACTGTGCCTATTACATGGAGCTGCAGTGGCTCAGTGGTAGAGCGTTCACCTCTGGTGCATGGGGTCCCTGGTTCGACTCCAGGTCGTGCCAGGTGAACTTTGTGGTAGGCAAACACCGTGTGCGTGGGTTTCCTCGGGGTTCTACCATTTCCTCTCACTTTCTTTATTCTACAATTTCATTCATTTATCATCATTGCCGTCTTCTTTAGCCTTACTAGCATAAGCGTGGAACGTAAAACTCAAAGATTTCATTTCATTTTGTACCTGTTTTATTGATAAACATAAGTTGACTCAATCAATATCTAGAGTACAACCCTTAACAACATTTGCTATTATAGGTCGTAATCTAAGCATTTTCCAGTCAACATTAAAAGTCGCAATCACTCTGATTAACATAAATATGCTAAAAAAGAAATGTGATGGTTCTGTATAAAACTTAGGTGGGCTCGTGAAAACTTTCGTAACGTGAGTCTGTTGCCCATTTCATAAGTAGAAATATTGGTTTAATCTATTAAAAAAATAATGGAAACAAGGGTCATGTGATGCATCACCTTTAAGACTAGATTTCAATAGAAATTCAAAGGCAAAGTCAGATTTTCAGTATTTGTACCCTGCTACTTTTCAGAGATGACTTTATTAATGATATTGAAATTAGGAACAATATGAAACTTGGTTACATAAACAGTAATAATGAAAACTCATTTTTTCAATAAAGTTCTGATGATATACTATCACAAAATGAGGTGGGCTCCATTTTCAATTTAAGATTATTTTCAGACAAATTCAACAGGGCTGCCTCCAAAATGGCCTACAGAACACTTTATACTGCTAGAAATTTTCCGCATCCAACTAAACCAATTTACAATTATTCCTCTTTCACTTCAGAATATACGGTAATCAGGGTGGCTCTAACTTTGACTTACTTTGTACCGTATCATATATGAATATACCTTGTACTTTGTTGCTTATTATAAACACAAATATTTATTCGATTTGAAATGTTTGAATACATTTTATATTAATACTAAAGTACGGCCATTTGTCCTACTGGAAGGACGCGCCTCCTGATTAAAAAATGGAGAATCTGTCCTCCCGGAAGAATATAAAACTCCTATAAGAGGTATTCTGCAAAAGAACGAATATCAGTGTGATATTATCCATCAAACATTACCTTCGGAAAGCATCTCACTTTTAGTGAACGAACAATCGTAACTTTTTTTTTTTTTTTTTTTAAGATTGGATGCCATACAGAACTGAGACTTCTCTTTTTCCTTAGTGATGCTTTCTATGCTACCACAAATATACAAAGTCCTCTTAACTATGGGAAAATATTGTAGTACCTTTTGGACGTTCAGTCCTTCCTGAAGGATGTTTAAGTTACATGTTTTCTGATGAAAGTAATGAAAATACTTAAAAATACCATCGATTATATTTTCGACATCAAAGCTCTGCTTTTATTAACCCAAATAAAACAACATAACATCTGAGCAATGCAAATACCTTCCATTAAAAGCTAAGCTTTTAGCTTTTGATAAAACTTATTTTCTTTGTTCAGCTGTTATTTTATTTTACTTGGGGCAAAATGCCACATATTCTTCTTCAAGCTGTGGATTAGGAAAAAATGAAGAAAGAATATTTCAGTTTGCGTGTGCGGACTCACACCGATTAAAGCATCCCAAATTGAATAAAGCAGATCCGGAAGCTACGCGAAAAATTTGAAGAACAACCAAGGACGAGATTGTTTTGTTGAATTAGGGGAGGGGGCGCTGATAAAGCAAATTTGATGTTTTAACCTTTTGTTCACAATTTTTGCTGCTACATTATATAACCTTATTAAATAATAAATAAACATTCTTATTTTAAAATGAAGTGCTAAATATACTTGATATACAGGAACATAATTAAAGTAATACAAAACAAGTTTATTGCTATTGTATAATTGTTATTCTTGCAGTTGTTTTCGTTATAATATTTAGTATTTTATATGGTTTCTGCAGTACGCTGCGTTTAATATTTCTTTTTCACATGTCAAAATGTTTTTGCAAGTCCCAGAAATTGTCCAAAACATGTTGGGTATAATAAATTCTTAAAGTAATAAATACATAAGAGCAGCAGGGATGTCTCTTCGATATCACGGCTGTTTCTCCATTTCCTTTCCACAGCATTTTGGATTCGGCAGTATAGAATAGGGTTGGTCCTTGAGGCTTTTAAGGTTTCTGGAAACGATGCCTGTAATATATATATCCAAAGGAATGAGTTTAGATATGTTTAATAAAATATAAAGAACACAGTACATATTTAAATAAAGAAATAAAATCACGAAATAACAATGCTGTGCAAAATATGCAATAATTATCTTATCCAGTGTAGCTACATCTAAATTGAAAAGTTGTTTACATACTATCGTTATGTAGACGACACGTTAATTCTCTATAAAGACAACAAAAAAATAGAAGTACTCCTTAGATTGTTTAACAATATTAATTTTAAAAATGAAATATGTTATACTTTGGTACGTTGTTTTAGTGGTAACATACTACAAAAACTTATAACTTTACTTTGAAATTTGATTGTTCTTGGTAAAATTCTGTATTTTCGTCAGAGTTTGTCCATGTGGGCGCAGCTCAGCCAAAAAAGCTGGTTTTTTTTTCGGGTTGGAAAAACCTGAGAAAACCCACTTGGTTATTGAGCTTTTGATGAGTATATTAGTCATACAACTAAGCGGATCACATTGAAAGTGATTTTTACAAAATTTGGCCTTTTAGGCATACTACATCATTCAATATATACTAATTAAGTCTTTTCTAGGACCTTTGTAAAGTACTGAATGAATTTTTAAAAACTCAGCTTGAGATAATTATGGAATTAATTGAGATAATTATACAAATTAATGCACAGATTATGCTTATATTTGAAATAAATGAAGTCTTTGAGTTTTACGTCCCATGGGTATGGTATGGGTTATGGGCTAAAGGAGGCTGTGATGAAGAGAAATGAACGAAATGGTGAAATGAAGAAAGTGGGAGGAAACGGGAGAACCCCGAGAAACGGTGATTGTCCTCCACAAAGTCCACATGGCGCGAGCTGGGATCGAACCAGGGATCCCAAGAACCGGAGGTGAACGCTCTACCACTGAACCACCGAGCCCCCTTGTTGCAAATTATGACAATGAGAATCTTGAAATATAAATCACATTTTAACACTTTTACCCACTTACATTTAGATATTTTGAAAAATAAATTAAGTCCGAGAAAACCGATACAGACGTAAGTGGGTTGTTTTTTTAAACCCTGATTTTAGTAGCTCTCGACTTTGTCTGGGTACGATGCTATTAGCTGTTAAGTTCCTAAAATCCACAAACAACAAAGCTTCAGTGAGAATCGAACCTGGAACATTGAAGTAAGCGGAATGATACTTAAAAGCGCACGGCTACTGCGGTCAACTCTCGTTCTAATTTACAAAATCAAGTAAAAGGTGCTACAAGACTTTTTTCTGAACTGCAAAATTGGTTTCAAAGTACTTTTAAATTCTTATGTGCAATAGATGTAATCTGTTGGTCGTAGAAGGATGTCAGAAGGAAAAGAAAAAATGTATACAATTAAAATATATTAAAAAACTATAGTAATTCCGTGGGAAAAGAGCGGCAGATCGCCGAAAGATCTATGTAACTTTAGAAAAATATGGTTTCATGTGTTAAATTTAGAATATTTGAATCAATATACAATGAATTTTATGTTGAGCATTCACTGATAGAGCAATTCCAGCAATTTCATCAAAAGTGATGTGTGATTGGAAAACAAAACTAGTACACGTGATTAATGGCATTGGTACAGTAATTAAATAATTGGAAGTTTACTAAATGTAATAAATGTATACAGGTACCTATTTGGTCTAGGAATTAATTCGTGCGGTTGGTACGCACACATTGAAGCTGTAGTACAAACACAAAATACATAAATTCCTTAAGAAAAATATTGTCCATCGCTAGCCACCACTTTCGCACATCTGTCAGGCATTGTACGGATTCCGTGGCGAAAGAAGTCCTCATCCTTGGAAGCGATCCAGTCAGAGACCCATGTTGCGATATCTTCTGAAGAAGTAAACCGCTGTCCAATCAAATCGTTGTTCATGCAATCGAACAAGTAGTAGTCCGAAGGAGCAACGTCTGGTGAATACGGCGGGTGGGGTAAAACTTCCCATCCGACATTTTCTAAATAGGTTTTGACCGGTTTTGCGACATGTGGGCGAGCGTTATCATGTTGAACAATAAGTTTATCATGTCTGTTCTCCCATTCTGGTCGTGTTCTGGCCAGAGCTTGCTTCAAACGCACTAATTGTCGTCGATAACGTTCTCCATTCATAGTTTCACCCGGTTGCAGCAGTTCATAGTACACCACACCTTTCATATCCCACCATATGCACAGCATAACCTTTGCACAGTGAATATCTCGTTTTGGTTGTGATGGACCTGGTTCACCTGGTTTCACCCAGGCCTTTTTTCGTTTAGGGTTCTCGTAATGGATCCACTTCTCATCACCCGTAATAATTCGATGCAGAAACCCCTTTCTGCTCTGTCGTTGAAGCAGCAATTCGCAAATGGTTTTTCGTCTTTCAACGTCTCTGTCTTTCAATTCATGTGGAACCCAATGTGACATCTTTTGAATCATTCCCATGGCTTTCAAGCGTTTGGAGACTGTTGTTTGATCAACGACTAATGCTGCTGCAAGTTGTTCCTGCGTTTGACACGAATCCTGCTCGAGCAATGCTGTCAATTCTTCGTCTTGAAATTTTTTTGGCTGTCCAGCTCGCTCTTGGTCTGCCAAGCCGAAATCACCACTTCTAAACCGTGCAAACCACTTCTGACACGTTCGCTCAGCTACAGCATGGTCACCATACACTTCCAACAAAATACGATGACTTTCAGTCGCACTTTTCTGCATGTTAAAGTAATGCAGCAGGACACCCCGCAAAAACACTTTATCAGGCACAAATTGCGCCATGTTCACTTAACTACAAACTGGTGTTGTTGACGCTTTAATCCACTGCCCTATACTACGAACGATACGCGCTGACAGGGGTTTGCAACACATGTGTGGATACACGGAACTGTGGGACGCTCCGTTCGTTGCGCCATCCGCACAAATTAATTCCTAGACCAAATATAATTATTATTGCTCTTTAAAGATAGCAACACATTACCATTTTAATGGTAAGAGAACATTTACTTGATTTTTAAAATATCAAAGCGATTATTTATTAAAACATACTTCGATTTTGCTGCTATCTATGTCTCATAAAATAACGAATTATTTATTGAGATCACAACGCAAAGGCGAAGATTAATCAAATTGCGGTCCCAATTCCAAGCACTTCTATTCAAAAAAAAAAAAAAAAAAAATGAAGAATATTCTTCTGTATCCTACTGCCATATTACCAGATTTTACTACAATGCACGAGTATTGCATAAACAGGCTATTCAAAATTCCTTCTCCAATTTACTGTAATTACTGATGACGATCTTAAAGACATCCGAAACATTGATGTTGCGATTTCTAATAAATTTATTTTCAAAATAATAAAAAATTGCAAAAGATAAAAATAAATGGTTAAAATTTCGTACAATGCTATTACCTATGTTAAAGGGTTTAAAAAGTCGACACTGGCCGTATTTAAGGCACCATTACAGCATTTGCCTAGTACGACTGACAAGTAAGGTTTCCCAGGTGATACACGCCGATTTTAATCAAACTTCACAGATTTGTAGAACAGCAAAATATAAGCGACACGTATTTTTTTATAGCGGCCCATATGCATATTTAGGCGGTATAATAGGGCTGTCAAATTGAAACAACAAAGCATACTTTATGTAATAGCGCGAAAACGAGAAGAGATAGCCAAACGTTGTAAAGGAGCAAATTGTCATGACACGATAAGCATTTCAATAACACATACCGCTTCCACGGGGATAACACACAACATCCGCAAATGGACCAATCAGGGATGAAAAGCAATCACAGAGCTTTATCTATTACGCGGAATCCAAATAACGTAGGTAAGAATAAAGAATGAAAAAAATAAGTGATACGTTTTTTTTTCGTTTTTGCAAGATGAGACAAATAACGTAAATAGATGCATCGTTATCTCAATGTCGAAAGATTGGAGAACTGGGAATATGAAGATGTGAACGCCTGTATGAGAGGCAACCCGTCAATCAGTGTTGTAGAACTGGTTGCAGGTGACAGGTAGAATCCTGATCGAGAGATAAATACCAAACCTGGTCTTGTTGTTCAATGGTTTATATGTTATACTAGCAGCGTTCACCCCGCTTCGCTGCGGTCACCCCGGAACGCAATAAACTTTGTTACTTAGATAATTTTTACTTTTTCGCTTTCAAGTGATATATTATATCGCCTGTCATTTATGTTAACCCGCCGAGTAACACGGTCATGCGGGTTGCATATACATGCGGGTTGCATATAAATACGGTTAGATTTAGCTATGATGAGATGGACACTTGAATGGTCAATTATCTCAAGACACTGGTAATTGAAAATTAAAGTGATATGATAAAAACCATCTAGGGTCCAAATCCTAATAACCCCCCAAAAATGAATGAAATTGGTTCAGCCGTATTAGCGTGATGAGGGAACAAAGGATTTGTACGTTCTCTTTTATATATATAGAAGATATATTAGTAGTTAGTGATTGCGAACAGTTCAATGCTCATGATCAGTAATTTAAAAGCCAGCCAGCAGTAAACGAAATCACGCCCTCCCTGTAAGAATCGGCCGTATATGATAGTAATACAAACATTGATATTGTTTTGCAACAAGCCCCGTTGTAGGGATAAATTGGCCCTTTGTGGGATACTAAACAACATGTTGAACACAATTGAACAGGTTGACAAAAATAGACAATTCATAGTCACATGCATATGAACATGCATTTAAACCAAAACACATGAATATGTTACACAAGCACTATTTTCGGTAATATGCTGTATGTTGAACCATAGCCGGCTGCTATTTAACAGAATGTAGCGTAATGTCGAATATTGTATGGAACGAATATAAGCAATTGTAGTAAATATTCGTCATACAAATGATTCTTATTGAAATCGGACATGAGCCTAATAGAACTTTCTTGACATAAGCAGTATTAAAACGATATTAAATGATTCGAGGCTACATGTATTTGTTTCGAAATATACAAATATAAATATTATAAAGTATGGCACGTCAAACGAAAATGAAAAGTCCTACAACTAACTAACAAAACAGTTCGATATACATTTACGAAAACAGTACATAAATACCGTTCTTGGCCATTCAAATACGTTTGAATTTGCCACATGTCAATATTGGAAACCATTCCTCTGTTGTATTAATAGATAGAACTAAACGTAGCATTCCGAACACAAACATCTAGAAAACAGGTCTAGTGTCATTGACAAAGAACTGGGCATAACTAAAACCGAAGAACATAACCAGTGATGCAATTCATGTTGTTTAGTATCCCGCAAAGGGCCAATTTATCCCTACAACGGGGCTTGTTGCAAAACAATATCAATGTTTGTATTATTATCCTATACGGCCGATTCTTACAGGAAGGGCGTGATTTCGTTTACTGCTGGCTGGCTCTTAAATTACTGATCATGAGCATTGAACAACAAGACCAGGTTTGGTATTTATCTCTCGAGCAGGATTCTACCTGTCACCTGCAACCAGTTCTACAACACTGATTGACAGGTTGCCTCTCATACATGCGTTCACATCTTCATATTCCCAGTTCTCCAATCTTTCGACATTGAGATAACGATGCATCTATTTACGTTATTTGTCTCATCTTGCAAAAACGAAAAAACCCGTATCACTTATTTTTTATCATTCTTTATTCTTACCTACGTTATTTGGATTCCGCGTAATAGATAAAGCTCTGTGATTGCTTTTCATCCCTGATTGGTCCATTTGCGGATGTTGTGTGTTATCCCCGTGGAAGCGCTATGTGTTACTGAAATGCTTATCGTGTCATGACAACTTGCTCCTTTACAACGTTTTGCTACCTCTTCTTGTTTTCGTGCTATTACCTAAAGTATGCTTTGTTGTTTCAATTTGACAGCCTTATTATACCGCCTAAATATGCATATGGGCCGCTATAAAAAAATACGTGTCGCTTATTTTTTGCTGTTCTACAAATCTGTGAAGTTTGATTAAAATCGTCGTGTATCACCTGGGAAACCTTACTTGTGAGATAAACCAGGGATAAGCGGTTGCTGAGCGCGAACCCAGGAACTTCCTAAAACGAAGCCAGCGCTCTACTCAACTGCCCTACGGTCACTCGCTAATATAAAGCAAAACTTTAATATAATTACCCCTAACTCAAGTTCATTTGGAACGACATGGGTTTGTTGCTTCTCTTTTGACAACAGTTTTTGCTTCTTTCTTCCTCTGCCAATCTTCTTATGAAAATACCTTACGAAGAAGAAGAGGAGAGAACTGTCACTTTTATTTTACCAATAATAAACTAATTCTTAATTATAAATCAAAATAAAAGTTAGTGTGCTTTAAATATGAAGCAACACATTTGTATTATAATCGCGCTATTTATTCCTATTGCATCAGACAGCTAAACATTTTCCTAGTAATCGATGTCTACTTTCGGAAAAAGATCTTCTTTCATATCACTGTGTTGCATAAGGACGTTAAGGCCAAATAAAATTTTTTATATCCATATGTAATCTAAATAAATTAAGAAATTTATTTAATCCAAAACACCGCTTGAAAAGAAATATATATATATATATATATATATATATATATATATATATATATATATTTGGCTGACCATGTGTAGCAGACAGATACTGGCACCCAACAAAATATTTCCCACCAGCTGTATCGAGTAATATTATATGTTAGTAGCGTAAGTAATTTTGGGAGTCTTATAAATTACACACGAGTAGAATCACAGTATTTACAGACAAATTGTTGAGTGGGTCAGGAAAGTTTAACGAAATTATATTTGTCTGTTTGTTTAGTTTGAGATATTGCATTCCCTATTTGAGTTTGCGATATTGAGCAAGAAACACTGAAATTTCGAAGGAACCGTATATTTTATTTTTGTTTGGCCAAGTTTAAGCTATCACCGTTCATAAAAAAAGACAGAGAGAACTGTGTAAGTTGTAGGCCCAGTTGCTAAATTTTCCTTCGATCGCTTTTACGTTTTTTTTTCCTACGAACTCTTGTGTAATATCAGCTAGGGCCAGGTTAATTTAAGTCCTTTCAGTTTTCGTCGTTACTTTCGTGATATAGGCCTATGATGTGAAGGAAAGGATAACCCCTCCCCCATGATATTCGAGTTTTATTTGCCGCATTTTGATAAAACCGCCTTCTCCGTGTGCACATTGTGTATGTTTTTTGTCATGTACTTGTACAAAGACTTCGATGTATTCGTAGAAGGTAGAGGGGTGCAACGTTGTGACTGGTGTCCGAGGGAGAAGGGGGAATTTGTGTTATATAGAGATGTAAGAAAGCCGTTTTTTTTGAATCGATGGTTTTTTCACATAAATAGCCGGCTTTATTTGGGAAAAAACGAGAATTTTGGAAATTTTGGCTTTTTTCATTTTCATGATTTTTCTATCTAAATAGCTTTCTTATAGTATACTAACTAACTAACTAACTCTATGGCCTATGGAATCCGGAGGTTCAGTGCCGCGTTCACAAAAGCTCTCCACTGACTTCTATCCTTAGCTAATTGCATCCAGTTTCTACTTTGTATTCCTATCTCTGCGAGATCCATCTTAATATTATCCTCCCATCTGCGCCTAGGTCTTCCTAATGGTCGTTTTCCTATGGGTCTACCAGTCAAGACTTTGAAAGCGTTTCTACTTTCTTCCATTCTAGCTACATGACCTGCCCACCTAAGCCTCCTAGACTTGACGACCCTAACAATGTTGGATAAACCGTATAAACTATGTAGTTCCTCGTTATGAGCTTCCGCCATTCCCCATTCTCGTTCCTCTTGGGTCCGAATATTCTTCTCAGGATTCTGTTCTCAAATACTTTCAGTCTATGTTCTTCCCTCAGAGTAAGCGACCATGTTTCGCAACCATACAGAACAACAGGCATGATTATCGTTTTATATATTTTAATCTTCAAATTCCTCGACAGAATTCGCGACGACAAGAGATTTTGAACCGAATAGTAACACGAATTACATGCTTTTAGTTGACATTTAATTTCTTCGTGAATATGATTTTCGTCTGTTAATATTGATCCTAAATATTTGAAAGTATCTACTTTATCAAAAATATTATTTAATATTTTAACGCCTCCACAATTTGCAGTACTACAGACGCGACGCACTTCCATGTATTTAGTTTTCTCTGCATTTACTTCTAAACCCATGTCCCTGCAAGCGTTTAATAAGATCTCTGCATTTATTTCTACTGTTCTCCTATCATTCCCTATTAAATTTACACTGCCACTTCTATTCGATTGGGTTCTGGAATATACGGTTCTGCGGTGTGTATCTCCTTTTCTCCACGCACATTAGTTTTTGGCTGCGAGTTCAGCAAATCGTCAAAGAAATCTTTCCATCAATTTAAGAGGCTATCCGTATCAGCGAGAAATGTTCCGTCAGATTTCTTTAAAATATAAGCACGAGGTTGATAGCCTTTCTTAAATTCGCTTATCCCTTTATACATGTCCCGAATATTTTTATTTTTACTATTATCTTCAAGTTCCTTAATTTTAGCTTTCAAAAAATCGCGTTTCTTTGTACTAAAAGTTTTGGAAGTTTTCCGCCTGATATCTGCGAAATTTTGTGTAGTTATTTCATTCGGATTTTGTAGCCACCGTAATTTTGCCTGTTTTCTCTTCTCTGCTAGTTTAATTCATTCTTGGTCGAACCATGGTTTGTTCCTACGTATTTCCGCGTGTCTCAATTTTTCTATTGCTGAACTTTTAATGCTATCTCTAATTGCAATCCAAGTATCCTCAACACTAGTGCACTCCGAGACTTCCAAAACCGAGAATCTATTCGAAACTTCAATCTGGTATTTCTCTCTTACCTGGCTCTCTTCTAATTTCTTTAAATTAAATCTCTCCGTTTTCGGACATTGAGTATTACCTTTATTCAACGATAATCTTTCCTGTATTATCGCTGCTACCAGGTAGTGATCAATGTCACAATCAGCCCCTCTTAACGACCGGACGTCAATTATGCTAGATTGTCTTCTTCTATCTACTAAAACGTGATCAATTTGATTATGTGTTTTTCCGTCTGGTGATGTCCAAGTGTATTTATGAACGTCGCGATGTGGGAATTTTGTACTCTTCACAATTAGGTTTTTGGATGTTGCAAAGTTCACGAGTCTAACACCGTTGTCGTTACTTTCCTTATGTAAACTTTCGTTCCCTATAATCGGTTTGAAAATATCCTCTCGTCCTACCTTCGCATTGAAATCCCCTAATAGAATCTTCATATGGTATCGCGGGAGTTGGTCAAATATCCGTTCCACTTCTTCGTAAAAACTATCTTTTATATCGTCACCCTTATCTTCAGTTGGAGCATGTACATTTAATACAATAATATCACTCCACCGTCCCTTAAGAGTAATAAAAGAAAGTCTGTCAGTAACGAATTCAACCCGTTTAATTGCTGGTAATATTCGTTTGTGAACGAAAAACCCTGTTCCTAACTGGTGATTTTTATTTCCTTCCCCGCAAAATTTCCGGAATTATCAGATCCATTTCCTTCCCACCTAACTTCCTGAACTCCTACTAAGTCCATCCTGTATTTCTCTAACTCACTCGTTACAGATTTTAACGCGCTGGAGGACCACTCCTAGTCGTCTGTCCGCGACTGCTTATTCAGTATATTCGCAGCTAACCTCTATATCTAGAGGCCTTCTCCTCGATCCGCAACCTGAGGACGCGCCATGCCGTGGTCACAGGAACCCACGTTATTTCTTATAATATATTCTATAGTTAGTTAAGAATTCCATGACCTGAATGCAATATTTCGCTCTGAAATTCACCATCAAGATGGATGGAGCACATGTTTTACGAATTAAAGCTAACATGAAGAATGTAGTATTTGAGGGCAATTTTAGAGGCTATTTAACTTTATTTTAACTTTTGAGTTATCGACATCTTTTTTCTTCTCTAGATCATTTTAGTTTGTCATCCATGTTTCATTTCTAAGAGCTTAGTACTCTAGCTTCTAGCACAAAAGTTAAACTTGCCCGTTTATCTATTTATCCGTCAAAGCATACGTTTTTCAATATACCCGTCAAACCGTACTTCCACATTTCTGTTAAACTGTAGCTGTGAAGTGATTTAGCAATAATTTTCCGAACACAATCTTGAATACCAATTTATACAAATAATCAGAAGCGAATTTAGAAAAGTACTTTAGGAGGGGTTTTTCTGATTGTTTCGTTTTCTAAAAAGTCCTAATTTTATTTGGGAGGTGCTTGAAGTTTATGAGTACAGGCATAACTAATATTTCGTTTCGTTTATATGCTTAGCAATAATCTTCCGGATACAACCTTAAAAATAATTTTATACTGAGAATCAGAGGCGGACTTCGAAAAGTATTTTGGGAAGGGTTTTTCTTACTAATGTTTAGTTTTCTAAACAATCGTAATTTTTATTTGACGAGAGCTTAAAGTTTATGAGTAAAAGCATAACTAATATATATTTTGTTTGTTGCACACATTCCGTAACTTTGGGGAACGGGCTTCGGTCCGAAAGACCGCCCCCTAACCTTCGCAAAACCGTCATTGCTGATAATTAGTAATAATAACGATATATAAACAATAAGAAAGGAAGTCGGCCAACTCACGGTACACGGACTATTTCTACATTCACAGATGGAATGAAGAAAAGCATTGTCAGAATGGTCGAATGCTGGTTGAATCCCGGACTTCCCGATAGAAGCGTAAAAGTTAATCACTCAGTCATGTATGTCGTGCAGTTGTATTTAGCTTAACTTAAATATATTCCGTAGTCCTTTTTTGGGAAGGGGGGGGGTGATTCCGTAATGATATGTTGAATCCCTCTTGTTAAAAATTCAGAAAACTTGAGGATTGGGTAAACCGTGATGGTGGTTATATAAAACGTAACTGTAGAATTTCAAAAATATACAAAACCAAAATCTCTAGATGTGCAGCCTTTAAGTGTATCATATAAAACTAAGTATTTCTCTTATGTTTTATTCTAATTTTACCTTGTTTCAAAAAGAGGGTTTGGAATATTTTGAAGTAAAAACACTACATAATATTTTGCTAGTTATTTGTGTATTTTTTGTTTTTAAAAAGAAGTGTTTACTTTTAGGGTGGGCTGGTTTAACCAACTTTTTTTTAATAACTGGTTTAAACCATAAAAATAAAAAGAATGAAAAATGCGAATCGTGTGAACGTCATGGTGACCCTTCCAGATATCAAACCTCCTGCAATAGTTTTATTTCCTTTTCACCTTTTAATCAAGGTGTCTCATGATCAATTCTCGGTCGAACAAACCAAGTAGCGGTTTGGATGTCACTTTAAGCGAAAGTCTTCTCCTTGATAACCTCGGTATTACGTAAGGATGTTCAGCCTAAACGTACAAAACGATACCAAATTGTATATTTTTCCTTGCCTGAATGCCTGTTGTTTTATAAAGAATCCAAAATTGCTTAAATATATTGATAGAAATTGGCAAAATTTATCGATTGCCTACGTAGCTTCCAGCATTAGATTGGATTGCACTTTCAATGATATCTACGTATTAAATTTATAATTTAATACCTCAGTTTTAGCGTACTGATTATGATACGTTGACCTTTAAATTTTACATGCAAAGCAATAACAGGGATTTCTCGTTATTGTCTTACATTTCAAGTAATGACGGGATTTTCCCGATGGCTAGGGCGGGAGATTCTCAATTTAAGAAATTTACTGACCGGGCTTCTTTAAGCGTATGGGAGTTCTTCCGGCAAAATCTCGCTGTTGCATAATAACACAAAGGCGAAGCAAACTTATTTCTGTGAATATGTAATATAAATACATAAAGCAAAAAATCTAAATAAAAAACTGGTTTAAACCAAAAAAGCCTGGTTTAAACATCCCCCCAAAAACGGGTTTTTGGCATTTTCAAAAACAACCATGGTTCTTGTCAAGTCTGCTGACTTTTGTACATAGAAGGTTAAAAAATTCTTATTATATACATTGGTTAATCCTGTGGAATTCATAATGTAAATATGTTAAAGAAAAATTGTTTGAAATACCTTTAGAAATTCATAGTTTATTTTCGAGATTTTATATTATTATCAGCACCAACCACTAATTAAATGACTTTTTGTGTTATAGAGAAGCGAAACAGTCTCCTTTATCAATTTAAAGCAGAATTTTGAGAAAAAGCCCAAAATTTCCCAAGCAAAAAAGAGAAGCAGAAAAAACCGAGTTTTTTTCCAAAAACGCCGGTTTTTTCCGAGCCCTTGCTTCTCTAGCATTATATCGAGGACTACATGAAAACACAAAAAAGTACCAAAGTGTACCGCACTTGGTTAGATTACATTACGTTACTTGAGGCTAGGTCAGGTTCAGTTACCTTCAAAACAGAGCCATGCAAACTTTTAGGATTTACATGGCATAAAAAATTACTATTGCGTACAAAAACGGCGTACGGATGTATGCTACAGTGTTGGGTGCGTCCGGAGGAAGCAGGCGTGTCAGCGATGGTGGGTATGCGAGTTGGCAGTGAAACAAATGGTTTTTGGCAATGATACTAGCTTCAATAGGACTTCATATTAGTAAAGCTCCACTTGTAAACAGTATACTGTGTCTTTTACAGAATTTCAACAACTGACATTCGTTTTTTTTTGTGTAATTCTATAAAACGCAAACAAGGTATGTTAGAATCTTGACATATACGCGCTATTACCACACTGTCTTTTCCACCACTAAATCATATCAAGTGTACTTCTCCGACAAACAGTCACTTCCGCCTCCGCATACAATATCCCTTACAATATCAAACAGCCTACAGAAATCGCTATTCCCTTCACCTGACTTTCCCTTACTCTTCCTCTCGAACCAAAATAAATTCTCCAATTCACCCTGTAAATTTCCAAAAATTGGTCCGGCGATACAACACTTACACGGTAAAGTCCTTGCTCAAGCACAAGGTACAGGGATTTAGTAAACGTTACCTTGAACGTAAGCACCAGAAGCCATAAACACAACCTATAGAAACCAGTGTACTGCAAGGTGCACGTAACCATGTGTATGGAATACTTACCCTTGCACTTTCAATTCCATACTCTTGATTTTCCTACATACGTTAATGGCACCCACGGAACAGTCGGAATATTATTCAGATAAAGTCACGAAAATTAGCATGTTTTTTTTTTTTTTTAAAAAAAACTAGATTTAAAATGTACATTTTGTAATCAGCTTAACCATGAAAAATTGTTTCAAAGGAACTATGGCATAAATTACTGTTTGACTACTGAAATATAATATACATTTTAGACAAGCTAAATCATTTAAAATATCCAGATACAGTTATAAATACTAAATATTCCATTTACTTTTATATGTGACTCGTTTGATTGGTTGCTGGAATCTTTTCAATCTTCATTCAAATAATGCACAGACAACACATCAACCGAAAACACACAATATGGCGTATGTTCATGTTACCTTATTGTCATGGATACATTCTTCGGTACAAATTTACTGTACCCACAAATCTTCCATGTACCCACTAATTCATGGGTAAGAGGCTGAGATGCGTTGTGTACCCACTAAAGTCTTCGGTACATTGAATTCTCATAGGTACATTGGCGAAGTACCTTCTATTTCATGGGTACTTGTGCAAAATCATGAGTACTGTTTTTAGAGTGTTTCAGCAGTGGAACAACTGACCGGTCGAAGATTTATCGTGAGTAAGTGAAACATTAATTATTGGAGCCACCTAACCACTTTTTTATTGAAGGAAAGCAAAAAGAAATGAAATGAAAGGTTGAAACCATCAAATAAAATTGAACAAATCTACTTGACCGCTTGTAATCTCTTAATGTTCTCTTAATTTGTGTAATTCAGATTCAGCAACACATTCTTTGCACAGTTTAATTAGGTTTTTTTGAGTTGTATCGTAAAGTGGTTTCTTTATTATTCGTTAATATTTGTGTTGAAATTAATAATTTTCACATATTTCTATTTTACGGTCAACCGTATGTGCCCAGCTTCGGGTTTTCGATAAGATATAAGTTCGGATGTAATTGTGATTTGCCGTAGTAAAGTTGGGGTGAATGCTTAGTTTTATAGAGTTTTAACAACGAAAAAAAAACACGATTACAAACACATAGTGACCATGACAAGACAAAATCATCAATCTTCGGATGTAATTGTGCCCGAAGGTACTACTGATTTACTTGGTAAACACGAAAGTATTTAGAACAGGTATTGTAGTGTTTGCGTATAGAATCCAGAGTTTGAGTCACGTAGTATATGTAGCAAACTAGTTAAATTTAATTTCCTTGGAAATAGTTCAAACTTGTGAAAAAGGAAAGAGAAAATAATAAGCAGGCTTTAAAAACCATAAAGTAAATTTAATTACTATAGAAATATTACTAGTATAAGTTTTTCGTAAGACATTAAAATATAACATTTTTATCTTTGTTCGCAAAGTTTTCCAACCGTCAACTTCCAATATTACGCACATATGAATAAACACCAATCAGCTGATCACAGCCGAACACACACCAATATAGACATAACCTTCTGTTTGCACCTTTATTTATACTTATGCTAAGAATATTGTGAGGAAATAATTATAGGATACGTGTTAAGATATGTTAAAATAATTTAATAAGTTTTGAGAAGTGTCAAAAAAGAGAAGGTTTTGTGCAATTGAAATAATGACACATTAGTTTCAGAAAGTTGTTTGTTTACACTTTGTTGTTGAAGTTAGGCGTTCGTATTTTTCACTTTTATATTGTGAATTAGTTGTTTGTAACTTAAATAAATATAGAGAGTAGAATTACATTAGAACAAATTCAAGCATTGTTAGAGAAACAGTCTGCTAAATTAGAGCAGAAACTAGAAAATAACAGTGAACGTTTATAATATAAAATTGAAAGCAATAGAGAATGAGTAGATGAATTAACAGGCGAATGCAAACAGTCAATAACAGAATTAGCAAATGAATGTAAACAGTGCATAACCAAATTAGAGAAAGAGTGGACGTAGAATTGAGTTGAATTAAAAAGTAGACTTGATGGTTTGAGTAGTACGATTACTGATTACTGAATTCAATAATACGATTACTGAAATACGTTTGGAATTAGCTAGCCTAACCAAACGCGTTGAATCACTTAGGGAAGAATATAGGAAAAGTGTTGGGCAATTACGGGCATCCATACAAGCGGTAGAGATTGAGAGTAGAGAAACCACCGAGGCCCAACAGCGTGATATTGATACTTTGAAAGAGGAAGTGCAAGGGCTAAAAGGCCAAGTAGAGAAAATACAAGATCACCAGGTGCTCACAGACAGAAAATGCGAGATTGTTAGCTTGTGTGTGAATAGACAGGAAAGTGCCGTACGCGAATTAAAAGGATATGTAAGGGAAGTCGCGGAAAATAGAGGTGAGATAGGTGAAGAAGTACAAGGGCAACGGCAAATTCTAAAACTTAACAGTGAACGGTCAGATGGAACCGAACAAACCTTAGAAAGTTTTAGTGAACACCATAAAGCTACTGTTGAAATGATAATGGAGCATTTTGAGAAATTGCCCGCTTTTACCGTAAAATCCGAACATGATCAAAATATTACTCAGGAAATGCATAGATTAGAGAGAGTAGATCGTGAATTATTAGTACGACAGGAACATATTGATAAATTGCGACAATTGCATATTGATACACGTACGTCACCACGTAAAGAGAATCAGTTCGATCATGAGTACCACGGCTCACATTATCAAAGTGAAGGATTCAAATCCGACGGTCCCCTAGTGTATTTATGAATATGTAATATTTGGCATAACTTGAACGAAATTTGTCGTGACTAGTGATGGGCAGTGGGAATATTCCCGGTGGGAAAGAATTTAAAAATGGGAATATTCCCGGGTTTTTTCCCCTGGCCTATAAATTCCCGGGAAGGAATTTATTTCCATTTCTTTAAATTATCTTCCAAATTATAAGAACCAAATGACTAATTACTTTATTTTAATATATTATGATGTACTTCTAGGTTTTAAAGGATTTGGAGGTTAAAAAATTTAAAATTGACGGTACTTTATATAACTAATAATATGATTTTTTAAGTTCCATTTCCATTTGCAGTAAAACGTAAGGTAATTGTTTAGTATTGGGGGGGCCAAAACTTGCAAAAAGTAGGATGATTTAGGGAAGAAATGAGTTGATAGTGATGTTCAAGTAGTCAAGAGAGTATCGAACACATTTGTTTAGGGCAGTAACGGATTTATACAAAACGGAAAGGTAAGTGGAAGTGATTTATGTGAAAAAAGAAAATGAATTGTCGGTAACGAAGATAAAAAAAAAAACAACGTGCCATGGGGGGTTCTAACCCGCCTTCATTCGCTAGCGCTCGCTCTACAATGCTGTCTGAATTTAATGTTGGTAACGTAATTTAACGTATGAAACCATAAAACAACCGCATCGGAATAGAATATCGCAAAAAAGTAGGTGCATGAACTGGCTCTCAATGTTAAAGAACAGCCAAAATTAGCCAAAGTACTAATTTACAAATGAAGAAAATTAACCATTTTGTAAAATAATTTAGAATTATGTATAATTAGAGATTAAGTGCTCTTAATAAACCTTGAACCACCATTAGTAATAGACGTCGGTCTGTCTACTCTCTCTGACTCGAATTTGTGAAGAGGTAGGCTACTTGGACTTCTTTTACATGTGAATTAACGTATGGAATTTCAAGAAATAGATAGAATGAAAGGTCGTGTATGATGTCAAGTTGAGTAAATCCACTTACATATAAATTTAAACTGTTACTATATAATTTTTTCACACATATTTAATTGATAGAACGTATTGTAAATAAATATACATTTATGTGTACTGTCTAAAAGTAATCAAGTGGTAATAAGGTAACATAGTACCGTTCAGAATGTACATTTTAAAGAATCCTCTGAGGACAACAATAATAATATACTGTGATATAATAATTAATTGAACTTCGAAATCATAATATAGTAATGTAATGCAATTTTCTTTCTGATTTTACATAATCAGAAAGAAGGTGTATATATGAAGGTATACATATATATGAAGGTATATATATATATACCTTCTGCGCGTGTGTGCCCCTCCAAATATCCAGAGAAATGGGCGCCCTTGCCTAGTACTATATACCTAGGTACTTGCTAGAAATTACAGAAGGTTATTCGTTTTATACCCACCCATTTTCGGTTCGGTGCTGCCACCTGGCGTATCATACTGGAATTATGGTCACCTTACAAGGGTAGTGTTTGTCTGACCTGGAATACTAGCAGAAACAGTTAAAGATGCTTTTATCATGGAATCTGGAAAGTCCTCAAAACTTTCCCTTCTGTTCTTTGAGATATTTGTTAGAGATTTATGACCCCGTTACCTGAAAATCAACGTTGCTACTTCCCTCTATTGTCCCTTTCTTTTATCTACCATTCATTTTTTTTTATAATGCTGAATTTTGTTGTTTATGAAAGGTTACGGAAGTACGGCAACATTGAAGAGAAAGACAGCGCACGTGCTGCTTAAGATCAGCCCTGGGTTGTGTGGGGGGAAATGTGTAGTGTTTGGGGCAAGAGATCTCTAAGTTTGTCTCCAATAGTTACAGTAGGTGCGTGAGTGATGGTAGTGACTGTTATCAAATGGTACCGAAAATCAACGTCTTATTCCACGAGACGCTTACACATACACACAAAAGCCACAACCAGTTATTGTTCTCAAGTGAAAAAATTGTGTTAAAATATTAAATTGTTCGCACTAACTATCTTAAGTCGCGGCACAAGTCACAATCAAAAGTAGCATTTGAAGCAATAATAGCACGTGTATTAAATAAAATTAGTACCGGTATACGTAACGGGAGATCGACAGTCAGTCAAACCGCAATGGCATACAGAAATACAGGATTTGCTATTCCCGCTAAAACGATAAAGATGGATGGATAACTTCTGAAAGACGAGAACAGCGGTATGTGAGAGTGAGCTACACTAGCGACAAAAGATCTCACTTGAATGAAGTATGAACTAAAGATGTAAACATCCGGGTTCCTTTTCATTTTTCCGGCTGCTACAAACAAACAAACAATTGCCTAGAGAGCGATCGTGGCTAAGGAAATAAGGATCTGCAGAAGATGATTTTAAATATAAAGTTGCTTTTGTGAACGTTCTTGTAAATCATTTCATTAAGACTGGCAACATAAAATATAAGGGAAGTATAAGAACAGTGTTATATTCTTATTATATTTCAATTCGCAATGGCTGGTGAGGCGTCTGTTAAGTTGGAATTGATGTGCAAAGAAGAAATTCCTTATGACTTACCTCAGGAAGATCCACTCGAAGGGAAAGGGTGGACATACGAACTGATGACTAACAAGAAAGAGTTAATATTATCCACAACGGAAGGAGAGGAAACAATGGACAATGATACAGCTATGTGTTCTTTGGATGTGAAACTAAACGTTGATAGGGTGAAATCAGAATTAGCAGTAGAAGATGATCCTGAATTTGAAAGGAATATAGAAACGCCTAGAAAAATAGTGGTTCAGGGGACTTGCGCGTCGTACTCTAATAACTTCCAACAATTAACAACAAAAAGTTTAAATTCACTTCGCCCAGAAAGGTAATGTTCAATTTTTCATATACTAATTGGCTCAGATTGATAATACGGTTACATGCGTTCGAATAGTTTGTTGGCTAAAAGCAATACTTCACGAGAAATATTTAGATATGTGAGATATCTCGAACGTAAGTTAGTAACCTACAATTAGGAAATTGGAAGACACAGGTAGATAAGCTGTATACCTAATAAAAATAAGATCGATACGACTAATACAAATCTTATGTAGTTTAGATCTTGATAAACTAATTATTTCTTTATTATTGATCACACACTTCTCACTAATTGTTGCACATATTTAAAATATGGGTGCTCGACAATATTGTTTTATTTATATAGAGACTTATGTAAAATAACAAATCGTGAGAATGGTATATATCCTAATATTTTGCAAATTTAAACGTGGAATGTATTATATTGGAACAAGAACTATGGACGTTTGTGTTTTTACTTAGAATTTAGCTCAAATGTGTCTAGCCTCATTTTTCCGGAGGGCTTCGAAAGACATTAGTAAAATACAAGAGAAAGAATATTTTAACCATCAATGGATGTTCGTTAATTGTAGAGGTCCATACATCAAATCATTTCATAGCTGCACTCATTTCTTTCAAGGAAGTCGACTTTTTACATTCCCAGGAATCATTTCTAGAGTATGAACCTAAATTTCTCAATGTATAATCACTGTAGGGGCTTAGTGAACGTACATGATGTGTGAATTATTGTACAGACAACGCTAACCAGCATGTGCTAGATGGCCGGTAAAAATAAGATTGCTATGCAGATTAGAGCATTACGCAGAATGTTGGTAAACGAGGATAGCGCAAAATTCTGTATTTAGGATAAACTTACATGTCTTACGTGTTGAATGTGTTCTTGTACGTTCCTAAGTATTTTATAGGTAACATCTTGAAATGCTTTCTTTGCTTGTATATTTGTGTTCCAAACTAACGCAATATATTAGGGACGTAATTCCTTAGTTATATGAATTCCTTCCTTCCCAAAGGTTTTTCTAGTTTTGTGTCATGATTTGCCACATTGAATGTTGATATTTCGTTTCGCTTACAGTGGTAACTAGCTACCGTAACACGGGGTTACTTTGCACATTGGGCATTACTTCCTACAAAATATGAAAAGAGATTCAGTCATCCGTTAGTAAAACCCTGAACTGTAAACAGATTGGTGGTAGTTCATAGTTTTCTCACTGGGTGTCTGTACAGTCATATGGTACTATGTTACTGTGGCGCCACATATTCTGTCTGCTTGTATGTGTGGAATGCGGTGAGTGGGTAATTGAATTTTGGTTTCATGGCGACGATCGTGGTAACTATTCTACAACCAACTTTACTGAATAAATAACTTAGTTCTTTCATTTTTAGTAGTTAAGTTTAACAAATTTGGATTTGTGCTTTTTACAATTTAGAAATTTATAAGAACTCATCTAGGTGGCGAATACAAAGAAAGTTTGAATTCGTTCTATTTCAAGCGCTTTCCGATTCGATTTTTTTTTTCGCTGCTCTGAGCCTATCGTTGATGTATGTATTTGACATCTAGGTATTCCTAGTAGAAGTGGCAAGTAGCTCGCGAGTTTTGTTTTTTAATCAAGAAGGAAGTATTAATGTTTGTACTGACAAACAATGAAAGACATTTTGATCGTTGCTTTAAAGTTGTTTCAAACTTCGTGATGAGAACGGCTCCTACTCTGCGGATGGTATAATTTGAGAACGTTTCATTTCTTTTAGCCGAGTGAAATAAATTGAGATCTTATTTGAATATATAAAGGAAAGTAAGAATATCTCAGGTACAAAGCATGAAAAATTTCCCAACCATTCTATTTTTAACATCTTCCAAACTTTAACAGCTATTGCCAGTTATTTTGCTTCTAACTGCAGTGAATGTAATTTGAGATAACGTCTTTCTTATTAGGTGAGTTAAATAAATTTTGTTACTCTGCTTTTAGATTTTAGATAGAGTGAGAATGGCCATAGATACAAGTCCCGCAGGGTTTTGTGTTTTCTTATTTAAGAACAGTTTTGGAATAGAAGATTAAGAATAGATTTATCAATACAAAATAACTATGCAAAGTATCTCTTTTGACAAAGCAGAACCTTAATATGTTTTAAAAATGTGCCCGACGTCGGTTTCTTCTTTTTGGGTTCCCTTTAAAGGGGGGTGTTCATTATGACTACAAGTCGATTTCTAAGTAACGTTAGTTTCAATTTTTGTTATGGGGCAGCAGCATTTTATCAGATGATATTCTCGTTGTACTGTTGAAAATGGTATTTTATAAACGACTTTTCCTTCTTCTACATAGAAATGTAGAACTTCTGTACAGATCATCATTATTATTTAAATTCATTTCAGAACGATGTTAAATCAAATTTCATTGTGGGTTACTGAGATATACTCATAAAATACTAGGGAAGCGTTATTTATTTATTTATAAATTAGCCTGTTTAGAGTCCAGATTAAGAATATCATTAATACGATATTATTAAGTACATCCCCCCTTTCGAACAAAATTTCTTAGTATGATAGAAAACTATATCGTCTAAGCTGCATTTCATTCTTGAATGTAGGTTTACATTAGGAAAGCACAATGATGGTTGAGTCCAAGTTTTTGTGAGACAAAGATTTAAATTGCTTTAAGAAAAATTATTTTCCACTTTATTATATTTCTTACACGGGGGAATATATTCTATGATCCAATCGAAACTGCAGGAACGTGAGAGTAAAACTAACCAAGACAGACGAAAAGGTTATGGAGCTAATGGTTTATAGTTTACTTGTGTATCAGTTTTCTGATATATTTTGTGTTTCCACGTATTTTTCCTTTCTTTAATTTCCATTTTTCTCAATTTTTAAGATTTTTTCACACCATTTTAGACTAAATTCCACCAAGATATGAGTTTTCTATCATTTTTTCAGTACTTGTGTGAATTGATAGTTTTCCCATAGTTCATACTGCCTTTTTGGACAGGTCTATATTTTTGCTCTTAAAGTTGTAAACGCTGAGCTATTCCATATAAAATCAGGAAGTTCACGAGTGAAGCCTTAAAAATTAAAGTTAGATTTTATGTTTCAAATGAAATTGACGTTTGTTTGATTTGCACTTGCTGATGGCTCAAAGCTCATAGGATACAGGCTTGGGTGTCGTTTCTAAGCTTGTGCATCATCCTTTACAAGAATTTCCATTAACAAACCTGGATTTCTTTAATTTGTATTATTGTTTTCTTTTGAGATTTTAGCTTGCATTCTCCGTTTTTTGTTGACTATTTACATCTTTATCTCGGGCACTTGCGTAATGCTTTTTCATCCTTGTAAGTGTCTATTTCCTTTGTTTTTTTTTCTGGTTAGTTATAACTCAGTAGTTTACGAAAATGCATTTTAAATTTTGCATTGTCCCTGAATTTTAAACTCAATCTTTTATTCTCCTTCGTTTCCTTCTGCTTTTTAACCCTTAAGAGGAAATATGTGTATGTCAGACACCTATGTTTTTTCTTTGTATTACATTGGCAACACTGATTCACTCAATGTATCGGTTCTCTCAGTACCTTCCAATTATTTAGTTGTATGTGTGTCGCAGTAGTCCATTGTTGGCGTAATGTCTGAGTGAACATTTATCGATGATTTTAGAAAGAGGCACACATTTCCATTATTGTTTATATTTTTGCGTGATTATGGGACACACATTTCCTGAAGAGAGTTTTGCTTTCAAAAATTTTTGTGGTTTACTTTTATTTACCATGAAATAGAAGCTATTGAGCTCTTGAAACATACTACTTTGTTTGTGTGAGATTTTATGTATTTGCAAAATATAGACCTAGTACCTCGAGAAAGAAATTTAAGAATGAAACTGTAAGTACAGCAGATCCTTATTTCACGGGGAAAATTCCAAAAATGTTGAAAGTACAGAAGTAATTTATATTATTGTCTTCAGTAGATTCTGACTGAGACGCCTAATTTTTTCCTCAAATCAAGAATTACCTACTGAAAGTGAGGACGATACCAATTCTGATACAGTGCCAGGTGTGAGCTCAAGTAGTAACAGAACTGTCAATCTGAGCAGCCCTAGTGAAGTTTCATGTGATAACGAAGGCCTTAGATACAGAGGTAAAAACAAGTTTGTTTGGAATTGAAATGAACCTCTAAGAAACCGAAGGGTACTCATCAAAACATAGTCAGAGGGATTCCTGGCATAGTCACCCATGTAAGAAGTCTGGGAAAAAAATCCTGTCTTACTTATGTAATGATGATATAATTCAGGAGATTTCAATATAAAGTTGGAAGAAAATCGAAACAAATTTGAAGTAAATTAGAGCAAAGTCAAACTACAGATCTACTGACCTATCTGAAAATAAAGCCTTTATTGCTCTCCTAATATTGTATTCTATTTGTAAATCAGGCAACGAAGACATGTATTCACCATTTTCAAGACACTTTGGGACGACCTCTATTTAAAGCTAACATGTTCGTTAAACGTTTCCAAGCTTTTGGACAAATAGAACATTTGAACAGGGCAGCTACATGTGGACAAATAGCATATTTGCGGGGTAGTAATATGTAGAATTATACTAATTTAAAATTTTTCAGTTTTTAAATTTATATTCTATTTTTATTTAGATATTGAAATATTTTCCGAATTTATATTCCAATAAAACCGAATTAATATATGTAATTCTTGTTTATCTAATTTTGCTCGAAGTACAAAATATAAAGTTTCATTATTCTACATTACACATACGTTTTTTAAAAAAGATCTTACTTTATACATGTCCGTGTCCCAGAGACACGCATTTCTTGTAAGCGAACAAAAATAACTTTCCCTGTTAAGGGTTAAGATATTTTCTGACTTTAAAAATTACTCTAATAGAATACATTTTACAAAAATGGAGATCCTAAAAGAGCTGGGAGTGAATCAAAAAACTACTCTCTCTTCTTTGTCTTCAGTTAAATATAATGTTACTATTTGGATGAATCCTTCGCGATTAATTCCAATCAGTATTGTCCTAAAATCGATAAGATAAAGCGCAAGTAAAATGGAATTAAAACAAGAAGAAACAGCTGGCAATCAACAAGGATATCATCTTAAAGTTTCTTCTTGGCTTTCTTTTCATTCTTTCGAATATCTCTTTTCCATTTTGTCTATTGCCAAACAACATCTGGAATTACAAACATGTATTATAACGAACATTAACAAAACGGAAGTGATGTTCACCTGTTCCACGTTATTTCGAGAGAAGATAATTTTGTTTATAACAAGTTTTCGTCTTCGTTTATAAAGATTTATAATTTGTGCTGAAGGAATGTATGATTTTTTCTTGCTTTCCTTCTTTTTATCTTCTCCCGATATTCTTTACCATATATTGAGCTAAGTTCTGAAATTAATTTCCTATCTTACCATTTGATGTTATCCCATGCATCTCAATTAGCTTTTTCTAATAACTATATTGTTCTCGTTTCTACCAGGGTCATAATGGGAAGCTGTGAGGGGCGTAGACATAAAATCATAAATAAGGCGCACTGACTGTAACATAGGGACGTTATTTCATATGCGTATTTTTTATTAAACAGGCTTATCAACAGTTGCATATGCAGTATTATTACAAACTATCCTCGCAGACCGTTTAAACGCTCAAAATTGTAAATAAGTAATATGCAGCGAAATGATAACTATTTCATAATAAGTTACTAGGTTTGGAAACACCTGCTCGACACACAGGTACCGTAGTGAGTCATCAAAATTACCAGAATGCCATTTTAGAACATTTTATAACTTTTTCGTTTTTATAAAAAAGTTAAATCGAATATTTCTGGTTCAGGCTTACACATCCAGGATAACAATGCTACCAACTTGAAATGTACAAAATATAGCTAGAGGACCAAATATTTAAACATGTACAAATTTTGCCCTGTAATCCAAATTGAAAAGTTGAATATAATACAACTCAAAGATATGGTAGTCAAATAGATTGATTATTTGATCTCTGTGGATTCAAACTTCAGAAAAACGATCATATGGTATTTCACTATATTTGACCCAAAAGCCGTTGCTTGTGGGAAGCGCAAACCGTTGACCGCTAAGTTAGTCCGACGGTGATTTCTTCCGACTTTTGGTCTACCATGCAGTAACATGTTAAATCACATTAGGTATTTAATCTTCTAGTATAAGAATTACAGGAACCCTGACCTGTGAACCTTTTCAAAGTCTCTTTGTTTAATTCCCTTTTTTAATTTTATTAGTCGGTATATTTTTTTCAATTTGTCATCTCTTGGTTAATTTTTACCATGATATGCATTTTCTGTTGATGATTGCTTTTTGCTGCATATCCAAATATTTCTTAAATGTTCACTTATTTCCCTTTAATCCAATTTTTTATCACTTTTCCATGTCAGCTAACCACTAACATTTAAGGGGACTGGCGTTCTAAGAAATATTAGCTCCTTCCTCCAGTTTAATTCTTTCAGTTTATGTCTGATAGCTGGACACCGAACATGGCAACACGTATGCCCCGAAATATGACATGCCAGTATATTTCTCCAATTGGAGCAAGAAAGAGTGAATATTTCGCCATGACTTAGAGACGCACTAGATAGATTTGATAAACTACATTCACTTTGAATTCTAAGGTATGAAAATTAATGCAAGCAAAATGAATATAACAATATGCATCATGCTAAGACAGAAAGCATGGACACAACAACGAAATTTCAACTTTTAAGAATAGAAAGTCTGCATTCAAATCAGCCATAAAACTCCACACTGCCATATATTGCCCCCGGTTCCATTTCAATTTTTGGTTTATTTACAGTTTATAAATGTTTATGGGATAACATCTGGTCCCAAAAAAAATTGCATTTCTAGATCAAGGTCAGGCAAATTTAATCCACTATCTTCAGAAGTTACTGTTAAGTCTAAATATATGTAGGATCAATCGAGGATTTCCATTGAGAAAAGCTAAAATATCTAAGCTAGAAGCACTTTGAATGTGGTCTTGGCGCACAATGTTGCGTATATCATGGACCGAAAGAAAAAGAAATGAACAAGCACTAAGGGTTGCTAATGAAGAACAACAGATCATGAAAATAATAGGAAAAAGAAGAAACACTATGGTTTGCCATCTTATTCGGCACTCCGATGTGATCACCATGCTGATAGCGGGAAATGCAATAGAAATACCAGGAAGAAGAATACCAAGGATACAATATATAGACACTTACGAAGAAGAGACGTTATCAAGTTTTAAAACTGATCTCCCACGGTAGAGAAGAGTTTCAAAATTTCCATGTTGCCCACCTATCTATGGTTGGGGTGAACAGGATGGAATCGACGATTTAAAGATTGGTTTCCCTAATTTACTATATTCACACTAGCTCTTTAAGGATAATTAGAATGTTGATTTCATAAATCTACGAAGCCAGTTGTACCTCTTGAAGGAGGTGTACTCACCAATAATGCATGCGGGAATGACATTTCTTAGCTTTGTTATGTAATGTTCGGGCAGCGTAAATAAAACTTCGAAAATAATATTCGCAACCTCTCGCATGAATACGTCGGAACTAGGTCGTGTTATTTTTTTAAATAAACCGCGTTCAAGTATCGGCTGATACAAGCTATATTTTGCTCTCAAAACACATTATTTTGTTAATAATAATATGTTTTCTGCATTTCTTGTAGATATCTTAAATTTTATTGGCCAGTGGTTAGTGGAGGTTAGTGTTGGTGAAATATCTTTACACTTCTATTTCTTTCTTTTAACTGCGTGGATTATTCCAGTGGCCATGAAATCCTGTTTCCTGTCGTTGTTAGAATTTTGTAAATATATTCGGAAAGTTCATATAGATTTTCGCTTTTTTCCCAAAAGTTTACACATCTTTCTCTCTCTCTCTGTCACTTGTTTATTGCTTTTATCCCAACTTTGCTACGGCAAATCACGATTTCTTTCGTACCTACATTGTGTCATAAACCGAAGCTGGGGAGAACGGTAGACAAAACATAGATACCGTAAAAATTGAAAAGTGAACAAATGATCAAATTAAGCTCAGGTATTAACAAACTAAAATTATGATGTGCAAATCACAAAAGCTGTTTGAACTTTACACAAAATATGATAATACCAAATATAATTCAGACAAATTAAAGAACATCAAAAGGTTACAAATGATAAAGTAGCTTTTATTGTATATATTTTCGGCCGTTTTAACTTGTTTTATTTCCCCTTTTATCTTTTATTATTTTCGGTATTTTCGAAATATCTTTTTATTTTATTTTCGGGTTTGTCACACAAAACTGAGATTAGAAACGATTGTTAGGATTAAACAGTGGAGTGCATTGTTCTAAAGTAAACTCATGTTATACTCTTATGAGTGCTCCAATTGTACGGATTGAGCTTCGCAAGCTAAATCGCCGTTTGCATACGTGAGATCCAATTTTTTGTTTGTTTATCATCAGTGGTTGTACGATATTTTCATACGCCTCCGTGTAAAATAATTTTTTCAAATATTGTGCAGAAATCAGCGGTGAAGTGACTAGTACATATGTGTTAGCACCCTAACATTCGTTTGTAATCTCAGTTTTGTGACAAATTCTGGCTCCATATCATTGAAACGGAAGGAGTAATTGTGCCTGCTTGAACGATCGCTTATTACTATCTGCAGAGGACTCCAGCCGACCCTTGGGATAATACGACGTGGAACGCCTGAGATCCTATTAACTGCAACACCTCTGAAGGAGTTGGCCGGTCGAAGATTATTGTGATTAAGTGAAATCTTAATTTATCAATTGTGCCACACAGTACAGTATTAAAAGAAAATAAAATAAGATAAAAGGTGAAATAAAAAAAGTTAACACGGCCGAAAATATATACAGTAAAAGCTACTTTTTCATTTGTAACTTTTTGATGTTCTTTTAATTTGTGTAAATTACATTCAGTATTATCACATTTTCTGTACAGTTTAAACACGTTTTATGATTTCCACCAGAAGATAATTTTAGTTTGTTAATATCTAAGGTTAATTTGATCATTTGCTCACTTTTCCATTTTTACGGTATCTTTGTTTTGTCTACCGTTCTATCTAGCTTCGGTTTATAACACAACGTATGTACGGAAGAAATCGTGATTTGCCGTAGCAAAGCTGGGATGAACGCAACACACAAGTGAGAGAGAGAAAGGATGTGTAAACTTTTGGAAAAACAGCGAAAATCATTATGAACGTTACGGTTATATTTACAAGGTTCTAACAACGACATAAACCACGATTTTATGGCCACAGAAATAACCCACGAAGTAAAAAAAGGAAATAGAAGTGTAATGATATTTCACCAACACTAGCCTCCACTAAGCACTGGCCAATAAAATTTAAGATATCTACAAGAAAAGCAGAAAACAAATTATTATTAACAAAATAATGTGTTTTGAAAGTAAAATATAGCTTGTACCAGCCGATACTTGAACGCGTGTTCATGCGAGAGCTTGTAAATATTATTTTCGAAGATTTATTTACGCTGACAAAACATTACATAACGAAACTAAGAAAAGTCATTCCCGTCATGCTTTCTCTGTCTCAGCATGATGCATATTATTATATTAATTTTGTTTGTATTTATTTTCCTCTCTTAGAATTCAACGTGAATGTAGTTTATCAAATCTATCTAGTGCGTCTCTAAGTGATGGCGAAATATTCATTCTTTCTTGCTCCAATTGGAGAAATATACTAGCATGTCATATTTCGGGGCATGCGTGTTGCCATGTACGATGTCCAGCTATCAGACATAAACTGAAAGGATTCAACTGAAGGAAGGAGCTACTATTTCTTAGAACGCCAATCTCCTTAAATGTTAGTGGTTAGCTGACTAAGACAAGTAATAAAAAATTGGATTAAAAAGAAATAAGTAAACGTTTAAGAAATCTTGGAACAATTCCTATTATGTAGCTAAACGCAATCATCAAAAGAAAATGCATATCACGGTAAAAAATAATTATAAAAGGACAAATTGGAATAATATATACCGACCTTAAAATTAGGAAAGGGAAAAGAGATTTAAACAAAGAAACGATGGAAATGTTTATAGGTGATGGTTCCTATAATTCTTATACTAGAAGATTAAATACGGAATATGATTAAACATGTCACTGCATGGTAGACCAAACGCCAGAAGAAATCAGCGTCGCACTGACTTAGCGGCCAACGGTTTTCGCTTCCTACAAGCAACGGTTTTTGGGTCAAATATATGAAATGCCATATGATCGTTTTTCTGAAGTTTGAACCCACAGAGATCAAATAATCTATCTATGTGACTACTCTATCCTTGAATTTTTATTATATTCAACTTTTCAATTTAGATTTCAGGGTAAAATTTGTACATGTTTAAATATTTGGTCCTCTAGCTATATTTTGTACATTTCAAGTTGGTAGCATAGTTATCCCGGATGTGTAGGCCTGAATCAGAAATATTCGATTAAACTTTTCTTTACAAACGTAAAAGTTATAAAATGGCCTTCTGGCAATATTGATAACTCAATACGCTACCTGTGATTCGAGCAGGTGTGTTTCCAAACCTAGTAACTTATTATGGAATAGCTATCATTTCGCTGCGTTTAGTTATGGAGAAAGAAGTTAAGATCAATACTGTGTACAAGTTGTGCCGTATACTGTATGAATACTGTATAGAAGCTGTACCGTATAAGAGATGGAAAGAGTATTTACCAACCTTATCTTTTAAGATTTGTGTGTTTGTAAGATTGCTGAAGGCAATGGTTTCATGGTAAATTCAAGGTGAAAACAAATAGTGTCGGGAGAAATGTAAGATCATTATGTCGTTTCATTACGTTTCTGGTTTTAAGTTTGTTAACGTTGAGATCTGCGCTTAAATACAATTACTATTAATGCGAATACATTTTACTAATCCTCTGGACTTTCCTGACTTGGTATATACTATTAATTTCACTCCGTTTGCTTATTTGGAAATAGTTCCGCAGGTGTGAATTCGTTTTGCTAATGATTACACTAGGAAAGTAGTACCCAAATCATGTGCTGGCATGTGATGGTATTATTGCCACCTCGCATACTTCGTTTTGATATTTCGTGACTTTTCGCGTCACCCTCAGTTAAAATAGAAATTAATGTGTCTATTGAAGCTTTCCTGGCGACGTATTGTGAACAGGTCTTCTCGGGCTAGCAGCCAGGTGAATACTGTTATATCTTGCGACGTTTCGAGGGCTGACATCGTCCTCATCTTCAGGCGAATATGATTGTGCAATGGAGTGTATGAAATATATATACTCATGTATGTACGATTGGACTCTTCTGATTGGTGGTTGAAATGGCGGCTTCTGATTGGTGCTTGAGATGGCGGGATATGATTGGTGTCCATGTTTTACTCAGTTGGAATCCTGTGTCTCTGTTAAGGTTCGTTTTTTCTTGTATGATTGCAACGGCTTCTTTTATCCTCCTGTCCCAAACTCTTGAGCATTTTGCTATTATTTCGGCATCTGTGAACAAAATCTTATGTTGCTGTTTGATGCTATGTTCAGCCAATCCGGATTTTTCTGGTTGGTTTAGTCTGATGTAACTGTTGTGTTCTTTGCATCTGGCTTCAATGGTTCGTCCTGTTTGTCCAATATATGACTTACCACATTCACATGGAATGCGGTAAACTCCAGGAGTTCGGAGGTCCAGGTCGTCTTTGGTTGATCATATTAAGTTTTTTATTTTTGCTGGAGGCTTGTGTATTGTCCTGATGTTGTACCTGGCAAATAGTCTGCTGAGCTTTCCAGAAGTGTTCCCGGTGTATGGGAGGCAAATTGTGTTTTTCCGTTCTTCATTTACAGTTTCTTCTGCACTTTTGTCCTTGTTGTCACTGTCCTTCGTTCTATTCCTTTTCAGGGCCATATTTATATCTCGCATTGAGTATCCATTTTGTAGCATGGCGCTGCGAAGATGGTTAACTTCCTCTATTAAACAATCTTTGTCGGAGATGGAAAATGCTCTATGTGCTAAAGTGTTGAGAACTCCAAGCCGTTGAGCTTTGTGATGGAAACTGTTTGCGTTCAGATATAAATCTGTATGTGTTGGTTTCCTGTATACCCTATGGCCTAGGCTGCCATCCGTTCTTCTGTATATCATGATGTCAAGAAATGGTAGACGTCCATCTTGTTCAACTTCCATTGTGAATTTAATATTCGGATGCTGGTTATTAAGATGCTGCAGGAATTCCTGTAAGGAGCTGCGTCCATGTGGCCAGATGGTGAAGGTGTCATCAACATACCTATAGATATGTGTGGGTGCCAGTGGTGCTTTCTTCAGTGCTTCATGTTCAAAGTGCTCCATATAAAAATTGGCTACTGCAGGTGATAGTGGAGAGCCCATGGCGACGCCGTCTGTTTGCTCATAGTACTGACCACGGTATAGGAAGAACTTGCATCCACTGGCACCCACACATTTCTATAGGTATGTTGATGACACCTTCACCATCTGGCCACATGAACGCAGCTCCTTACAGGAATTCCTGCAGCATCTTAATAACCAGCATCCGAATATTAAATTTACAATGGAAGTTGAACAAGATGGACGTCTACCATTTCTTGACATCATGATATACAGAAGACCGGATGGCAGCCTAGGCCATAGGGTATACAGGAAACCAACACATACAGATTTATATCTGAACGCAGACAGTTTCCATCACAAAGCTCAACGGCTTGGAGTTCTCAACATTTTAGCACATAGAGCATTTTCCATTTCCGACAAAGATTGTTTAATAGAGGAAGTTAATCATCTTCGCAGCGCCATGCTACAGAATGGATACTTAATGCGAGATATAAATATGGCCCTGAAAAGGACCAGAACGAAGGATAGTGACAACAAGGACAAAAGTGCAGAAGAAACTGTGAATGAAGAACGGAAAAACACAATTTGCCTCCCATACACCGGGAACACTGCTGGAAAGCTCAGCAGACTATTTGCCAGGTACAACATCAGGACAATACACAAGCCTCCAGCAAAAATAAAAAACTTAATACGATCTACCAAAGACGACCTGGGCCTCCGAACTCCTGGAGTTTACCGCATTCCATGTGAATGTGGTAAGTCATATATTGGACAAACAGGACGAACCATTGAAGCCAGATGCAAAGAACACAACAGTTACATCAGACTAAACCAACCAGAAAAATCCGGATTGGCTGAACATAGCATCAAACAGCAACATAAGATTTTGTTCACAGATGCCGAAATAATAGCAAAATGCTCAAGAGTTTGGGACAGGAGGATAAAAGAAGCCGTTGCAATCATACAAGAAAAAACGAACCTTAACAGAGACACAGGATTCCAACTGAGTAAAACATGGACACCAATCATATCCCGCCATCTCAAGCACCAATCAGAAGCTGCCATTTCAACCACCAATCAGAAGAGTCCAATCGTACATACATGAGTATATATATTCCATACACTCCATTGCACAATCATATTCGCCTGAAGATGAGGACGATGTCAGCCCTCGAAACGTTGCAAGATATAACAGTATTCACCTGGCTGCTAGCCCGAGAAGACCTAAAAATTAATGGTTTAACAAATTCTTCATTCCCATAAACAAGTAATAAAAATATCATTTAAATTACTTTGACGATTCTCATAGTACTTAGATACCAAATTCATAATATATATGTTGCATCCGATAGTGCGCTCTACTTCTGAAACTGAGTTGTTGACCACGCGGAATTTAGGTGGCACTTCACACCAGGTGTTGACAATAAGGTAACACTGGTTAACAAAAAGAATGTCCTTGTAATCCACAAGGAGCGTAGCAGATTGGGTGTCGCGTAAACGGGAGGTTGTACGGGTAGTAGGGAGTTGGAGAGGGGTAGGTTCCGAAGAAACCAGCAGGAGGCATGCGTTTTGCTGTGATCAAACCATAGAATGTATTCGTTCGATTGTAACGTTATAATTAAATTTAATGTATTTTTCGTCACATTAGCCCAGTTCGAATACTAAGATAAGTTACTACTTTCAGGCACCCTCAATTTATACGTATATTTGTAATAACTAGTGATTGCATAAATTTCAAACTAGACACATCACATTGACTACAACTACTTTTTATTATGTAGTCTCCATAATTAAATACCAGTTGCCATAGCAAACCGAAACAAAAATTTTATTTTATTACTGTAACCACAAACAGAGACTATTTATCTGAAATCAACATATATTCTATATGTTTTTTCTTCTTCTTACACGAAAACCTTTACCACGACTTTGTGTGTTTCGATCCCAGGCGGATTTCTAATTTAAAAGACGTACTACCCTCAAATGCAATGAACAAAATCTGTGGCATAGATGAAGGGAAAACTATCGAAGAACTAAAATTTTATGCTGATATTTAGTCCAAGACATCGCAAGGAGATGTTGTGAGTGAATGTGATATTGAATATATAAGTAGTGAGTATGAAGAGGAAGCATGTTAAAGCGATATTGAACCAGGGATGTAGGAAATCAAAGTAAACTTGCAAGTCCATCCTTACGTGTGCGTTTAAAATTATATATGAATATCACATGTATGCCTTATGTTATACATACCTCTTTAAAATGTACAAGTTCCTCCTTACTATCCCTCTTACACATGCAGAAAGGAAGTTGTAAATATGCTTTTCTTGAAACTCAATATTATAAAATAAGGATTGAGAGCAAACCACGGGAAAGACAACCTTCAATCGTTTATGTTAATGCAGTATGAAAGGATATACTAAATAAAGTGAATAAAGATGTCTTAAATAATAAATTATGTCATGATAATGCAGAATTGAAAAATTTCTGATATAAGGTAAGGATGTCCTTCCTTCTTGTCATGAAAACAGATCAAAGTAATAAAAGTTAAATGCTATATATATATAATGCACTGCCACTTCATATATATATATATAATTATTGACAGTGCATCAATAGTAATTAAGCTGTCTGAAACCAAAGTGAACTATCATAACTCCATTTTCGAGCTGTCAACAAGTATGTGTAAAATTGGAAACCCTGGATGTCAAATACCACAAAAATTGTACATTGCCACATTTTTACATCACCTTTTCATGTGAGTTTATCCACCACTCTTTCCAATAAGTGATAATTTATCACAAATTATGAAAAACTACAAAGTTTAACCTGGTTGCTGATAGTTTGAAAATGCATTTAGTTCACTGTTTTCACTGTGTTCACTGTTTCAGACAGCTCAATTGAGGTCCCCATAATAAAAGGGATCCAAGTTATACATGATGTTTCCAATAAGTTTTATTTATAATCGGAAAACCACTCTGCGGATCACAATATGCAAACTTCGAAAACCTCATCACACTCAACTCGAGGGTCTACCAATGAGTGAATTGTGTCGTGGTTATCCTCCCAGCTTATATACAGATGATGATAAGAAAAATGAAAAAAACTGTTGTTGGCAGCACGTCAGATGTATTGGTTGGCAGTGATGTGGCACGTGCAGCGCCGGACCGCTGGTGGTGGTGTGTTAGGTCGGTCTCCATACTACGTCAGGCGCAGTGGAACAGCAGTGTCCAGTGGCTGCCTCAGACGGAGGTAGTGTAAAATGGGACACCTATCAGATTTTCAAAGAGGGCAAATTGTTGGTGCGCGGTTATTTGGAGTGAGTGTGACGGCAGTGGCCACTATGTTAGGTGTGTCCCGTAGGACAGTGTCGACAACACTCGGGAAAACCACATCGGGGAAGCGGAATAAAATCATGATTGAGAGGTCACGCCGGGTATTAAAGCGCATTGTCACCCAGAACCGTCGTGCCACTGCGGAGCAAGTGGTGGAGGAACTCAACCAGCACCCCCCCCCCCTGTTTCGACAATCACAGTCCGCCGCGAAATACATGACATGAACTTAAGGGGTCGTGTTGCACGTGCCAAACCGCTCATCAGGGACCATAACGCTTTCACACGCCGCAAATGGTGCCGCGACCATGCAGCTTGGACCGTTGAGGACTGGAAACGTGTGATATGGTCGCACGAGTCATTCTTCACCCTATTCCCAACCACGGGCCGTGTTTATGTGTGGAGAACACCCAAAGAAGCTTATGATCTGCAGTGTCTCCGCCCAACTGGGAAACATTTCGGCGGCTTGGTGATGCTGTGGGCCTATGGTCAAACTTAGCGGAAGAATCACTGCCAACGATTATGTCGCAATTCTGGAGACCACTTGCATCCTATGGTCCAGATGTTGTTCCCGGACAATGACGCCATCTTCCAGGATGATAAGGCACCCATTCACACAGTTGGAGTTGTTGCAGAGTGGTTTGAGGAACATCGGGATGACGTTCAACACCTTCCCTGGCCCGCCCAATCACCAGATTTCAACATAATTGAACATCTGTGGTCCGTCTTGGAAACAAGATTCCGGCGACGATTTCCACCTCCATCCTCTCTCACAGAACTGGCCGATGCCCTGCACGAGGAATGGTGTAAAATTCCACTTGCTACCATTCACGACCTCTATGCCTCCATCCCACGTCGCATCAACGCTGTTCTGAAGGCGAAAGGTGGCCCGACACCATATTAATCTGGTAAGTTGCAATTTCGTTCAGGTGTTTCCATTTTTCTGATCACCATCTGTATTTCACTATGGAGTGTCAATTTCCTAGATAAATTTATCTACTTCAAAAGTCACTTTTCTTGCCCTCTAAGGTGTTCACCTTGTGTTTGATGTAGATGTATTATTGAGTGGAATAACATTATGTGGTTTTGAAACTTACAATTTTGAGCGTTTAAACGGTGTGCGAGGATAGTTTGTAATAATACTCCACATACAACTGTTTATCAGCAAGTTAAATAAAAAATACGCATATGTTATAACGTCTGTATTTTACATTCAGTGCGCCTTATTAATGATTTTAAGTCTACACCCCTGACAGCTTCTCATTATGACTCTGGTAGATATAAGAACACTATTGATATTAGAAAAATCCAGAGGCCAGACTAATCCAGAGGCATGGGATAACATCAAGTGGTAAAATAGAAAATTAATTTAAGAACTTAGCCTAATATATAGTAAAGAATATCGCGAGAAGAAAGAACAACGAAAACAAGAGAAAAATCATACGTTACTTTAGCACAAATTATAAATATTTACAAACGAAGCCGAAAACTTGTTATAAACAAAATTAATTTCTCTCGAAATAACCTGAAACAGGCGAACATCACTTCCGTTTTGTTAATGTTCGTTATAATACATGTTTGTAATTCCAGATATTGTTTGGCAATAGACCAAATAGAAAAGAGAAACAAACCATAAAAAATGATACTCGGATAAATGAAAAGAAAGCCAAGAACAAACTTTTAGATGATATCCCTGTTGATTGCCAGCAGTTTCTTCTTGTTTCAATTCCATTTTACTCGCGCTTTATCCTATCGATTTTATGACAATACTGATGAGAATTAATCGCGAAGGATTCACCCAAATAGTAACATCATATTTAACTGAATACAAAGAAGAGAAAGTAGCTTCTTGACTGACTCCCTGCTCTTTAAGGATTTCCATTTTTGTAAGGTATTTGCTATAGAGTAGTTTTTAAATTCAGAAAATATCTTAAAAAACAGAACTAAACGAAGGAGAAAGGGATTGAGTTTAAACTTCAAAGACGATGCAATATTTAAAATGCATAATCGTAACCTACTGAGTTATATCCAACGAGAAAAGAGTGGCAACGAAAATAGACAATTACAAGGAAGAAAAAGGCATGAGACAATTGTCGTAAATAAGACTGTAAGTAGCCTACAAAAAACGGAGAATGCAGGCTATAATCTTAAAAGAAAACAATAGTACAAATTAAAGAAATCTGGTTTGATAATGGAAATTGTTGTGAAGGGTAATTCATAAGCTTAGAAACGACACCCAAGCCTGTATTCTATGAGCTTTGAGTCATCAGCCAGTTCTACTCGAACAAACGTCAATTTCATTTGAAATGAAAATCTAACTTTAATTTTTAAGGCTTCATTCGTGAACTTCCTGATTTTGTATGGAATAACTCCGCGTTTACAGCTTCAAATGCACAAAAAAAAGGACCTGTCCAAAAAGGCAGTATGAACTATGGGAAAAGCTATCAATTCACACAAGTACTGACAAAATGATAGAAAACTCATATCTTGGTGGAATTCAATCCAAAATAGTGTCTTAAAAATTGAGAAAAGTGCAAATTAAAGAAAGGGAAAAATACGTGGAAACACAAAATACACCAGAAAACTGATACACAAGTAAACTATAAACCATTAGCTCCATAACCTTTTCGTCTGTCTTGGTTCGTTGTACTCTCACGTTCCTGCACTTTCGATCGGATCATAGAATATATTCCCCCGTGTAAGAAATATAATAAAAGTGGAATATAATTTTTCTTAAAGCAGTTTAAATCTTTGTCTTATAAAAACTTGGATTCAGCCATCATCGTGCTCTACTAATGTAAACCTACATTCAGGAGTGAAATGTAGCTTAGACAGTACAGTTTTCTATCCTAGTAAGAAATTTTGTTCGAAAATCTGGATGTACTTAATAAATTCGTATTTAAGATAATATTCTTAATGTTGACTTTACAGGGCTAATTTATAAATAAATAAATAACACTTGGCTGGCATTTTATGCGTACATCTCAGTAACCCACAAAGAAATTTGACTTAACATCGGTCTGAAATGAACTTAATTAATAATGATGATCTACAGGAGTTCTATATAGAAGAACGAAAAGTCGCTTATAAAATACCCTTTCTAGAAGTACAACGAGAACATTATTTGTTAAAATGCTGCTGCCACATAACAGAAATTGAAACTAACGTTACTTAGAAATCGATTTGTAGTCATAATAACCACCCCCTTTAAAGGGAACCCAAAAGGAAGAAACCGTCGGGCACATTTTTTTAAATATATTAAGATACTATTTTGTCAAGAAAAGATACTTTGCATAGTTTTTTTGTATTGATAAATCTATTCTTAGTCTTCTATCCTAAATCTGTTCTTAAATAAAAAATACAAAATCCTGCGGAACTTGTATCTATGGCCATTCTCACTTATGTCTAAAATCTAAAAGCAGAGTAACAAAATTGATTTCACTCAACTAATAAGAAAGACGTTATCTCAGATTACATTCTCTCCAGCTAGAAGCAAAGTAACTGGCAATTGCTCTTAAAGTTCCAAACATGTTTCAAATAGAATGGTTGGGAAATGTTTCATGGTTTGTACCCGGGATATTCTTACATTCCTTTATATTCTCAAATAAGATCTCAATTCATTTCACTCGCCTAAAAGAAATGAAACGGTGTCAATTTATACCACCCGCAGAGTAGGAGCCGTTCTGATCACGAAGTTTGAAACAAGTTTAATACTACGACCAAAATTTCTTTCATTGTTTGTCAGCACTTACATTAATACTTCCTTCTTCATAAAAAAAATACTCACGAGTTACTTGCCTCTTCTACCAGGAATAGCAGGATGTCAAATATGCATACTTCTACGATAGGCTTAGAGCAGCGTAAACAAATATTCGAATTCGAAAGGGCTTAAAATAGAACGAATTGAAACTTTCTTTGTAGTTTCAAGCTAGGGATATTCTTACAAATTTCTAAATTGTTTAAAGCACAAACTCCTTATTTGTTAAACTTAACTACTAAAAATGAAAAGAAATAAGTTATTTATTCCGGAATGTTTGTTGTAGAATAGTTGCAAGTAAAGGGTAAAAATCCGATACAAGTTAGGAAAATATTTCCAATCCTTATTGTTGAAATATTATCAAACTTGTGGTTGGTAATAACTATTTTTCCGCTTCTCAACACAAAGGATATAAATTGGATTTGTCTTATCCGTAAAAAGTGAGGGGAAACACATTTGTTACTATGTGATACAATATGAAATATACAACTATGTCCGTAGATAACAAACTAAAATTATCCGTTTCTTCTATTCTTTACGTACTCTAAATTTTGGCCCCTCATTTACGCTCTCTGAGGAACTGACGTGGAAGTGTTTCACTTCAAATCACGTTATCGCTATTCGATGAGTGAAATAATTAGTTATCCATTAAAGGATAAGAATATATGGTAAGGTAATATGGTCAACCACTTGCACCTTCGTTACTTTCTGATTATTGCTAGTGCTCCTATGTTTGTGCTCTCAACATAGAATTTATCATAACCTGCTCTAATGCTAATCGCAAAAATCGAAATATATAGCCTACTAGGTTTGGAATTTTGCTTTTACAGAATTTTTGCAAACAATGCCTCTCGTGTGTTATTACCATCGCGAAACATTCTTCATTATTGTTTTTTACGCTAAAAGTAAAAAGGGCATGCGAAGATAAATACTACACTCTGAGTACCGAAAAAGTGAAGAAATATGTTATGCATCACATTCTAAAATACAGGGAGCTGAACTGTTTGAAATAAATATTTAATATTATAACACGATTGGTTCGTGTTTCTGTTCGGGAAGGTCATTCATATAACTTGGTGGGGTTCGATTCCTGCCTACCCCTATTTGGGAAGACATACTTATGGCCTTCTGGGTTCGTATCTTGTCCGGTACGCCTTACTAATGGTGGTTTTAGTGGTTAGAATTCGTACGAGGAACTGGACCTGCTCGCAACTTGAGATGAATCCGAACCAAGCTGGAATACGCGAGTACCCACCTTCAGTGACACGCCTACTTGGAGTCCACTCAAGATCTGTATTAGGGAGTACTGAATTCTTACTGTACCTGTAGTGATTGATGCGAGGAACATGGATAACAACTGAAAACAAAAATGTACACGAAATTGGTTTTATTCAAGCACAAAATAATATACATATCACATACATACTTACTTCTGTATTTTATTAATATTGACTTTATTTATACCTTTTGATGCTTTTGTATTTCAATTCTTTCCGTTCATTATTTTAGCGTACGAAATATAAGCCCATATATTAGTTAATAGGAGAATAAAAAAATAAAAAAAGAATTTTAACAGATTAACTCAAAAATATATGATATGACGACGAAGAAGCCGGCTTATTGCGTGATAAGAGAGATGATCATTTTACGCACGTTGCTCACTGAACACTAATTCACACAACACTTTAATTTTGGAGATTTTAAGAGAGAAAAAGGGAGGGGGGCATATAATTATTCCGAGTTAAGGAGTTCCTTATAAATTCATGTTTCCTCTTCAATGGTCGTATTTTAGGCTCTATCTCGGTCGCTTCTGTGTAACTTTGCGAATAGTCGAATGTATAACTGCATCTATCCTTTGTTCAAAAGTCGTGGTCGTTCGTCACTTCGAAAATAATGCGTTTCTTTTACATACGTTCATTCACTCTATGAAAATTTAATGCTTAAACTATTATTTTGATCATAATCCCTTTTTCACACAACTTTCTCCACTACACCTTTAAAGATGATTAAAGAAATTTTTGATTTTCGATGCACACAACATTTGCAAGACAGTCCATATTGCAATCCACGCCAATCACACCGCGCCTTCTTCTTTCAGCGTCTGTAAGATTGCGCTAGTCATGACAGAGAAAATATTTTAAGAATATCTATAAGAAGTGTTTTCTTACAAGGAATATATATACATATCGGAAAGTATTAAATGTATTCTTCATTAAAATACGATGATTAAAATATTAAAAATACTCAAAATATTCTTCTATTGCTTTAGATTTAATTGTACTATTTTTTTTATAAAGTCACGACCACATCACATTCCTTTGCCCGACGAACAAGAAGTTCAAATCACCACTCACAGTACGGCCAACTCATTGACAAAGATAAAACCATAACACAGTATGCGCCAACGTACAGTGCATAGAGCCTCATTCCAATTCAGGTAGAAACAACTGGAAAAATTAAGATGAAATGGGAGTGAGGAGGACCACACGCTCACAAATGGCGCGCGGAAGGGACGATGATCTTCTTTGAAGATTATCAGAATCCTGGAAACTTGGAATTTTCCTCTTCGTAAATTTATTTTTCCGGTTATTACTCCTCTTCATTCTTGCACTATTAATATTTGATTTACGATGGTTCACTAATACTTTACACAAACGTAGATGGGCTATTTTACTTTTATGGGCTATTCACTTTAAATGTTTTTATTTGTGCAAGTATAAGATTATATTGTTGTTCATAGCACAATGTTTCAATACAAATGGAATAACATGTTGATTATCTATTATATTTCCATTTTATATCGTATATATGTAGTTTTCATATTCTATTTATTCACATCACATAATATATTTCTTATACCATTACATAAATCGTAAAATTTTAACCTTTCCTTTTTTTCTTTCTTTGTAAGTATCTGACTCGTGTTGTTACATCTTACACTAAATATCCTTATTATACTAAACATATGAAATTTTCAATATTTTAAACAGAATAAAATATAAAATGCAAAGATAACTATTTTTATACGTATATGTACTTACTTATGGCTAATTTTCAAAATAACTTTTAATAATGTAATATTTTCATTATACAAACATTCAAAATACGACATTTAAACGACACTATATCAACTTATAAGTAATTTTTCAAACATAATGCAATAATACGATAACACGAATATATGACATAAATTCTCTCATTAGTAAATACTTTTTTGCAAAACATATTACACACTAAAACTTTATTTTCACACAATATTGAATAACATACGTTTTTTTCGAGATTTAATAAAATTTATCGGCGCCTTTAAGATTGACAGCTAAATTTTTACATAGTAATAATTCAGTTATGATTCTTTCTGACCACTCGACAAGGTCTGCCTGGCTAAATTTCAAAGATACCTACCCACAATGAATTATTTGTTTTCCACCCCGAGATGAGGCCGAAACATAGAACACAAGGTTAAAAATTTAAAATAATAAAGAATGGGACTTACCAAAATTGCTTACTCCGAGCGTTAAAGAAACATTACACAAAATATATAGGGGAGAACCTCATCTCAATGACTTGGCATATATTTTTGCTAATTTTTCCATTACTTTGGAAAAGAAAACATCAACGGACATCTGGAAGTCGCATAGCTGATCACAGATGCCTGCTTATATCGTATGAAAAAAAATTTTTTTTTCTACATTCCTTGAACTCTCTCATTCAATAACACATAAGGGTTTTGTAAATTTACCAATGCTAATTCCAACACATCGGATGAACACAAATTTTTACAGTACAGAAAATTCAAATATTTATCAACTTCCAACAATTTTCCCAAAATTTTGTGTATTCGTTGGTTATTACTTCTTGATTGAACCTTTTGAGATAAACACACTGGTGTTGTGGTTAATGCGTTGCAAAGAACAGTTTCAACACTAATTTCTAAATCTGAATTTTTAAATTCGCTTGAAATCACTTCATGGTATTTCTCAGAATTATGTTTCACAGCTAAATCTAATTAAATTTTACGAGTTTGTTTCGTAGGTTTCCACACCTTCAGTCGGTCTACTGAATGCGATCCAATTGATTTACCAGTTAAAGGATCTAACAATTCGAACACCTTTTCTGAATTTGATGGTTTATTAACACAAAGATAAGGTCCTTTGAACACATTAAAGAATTTTGAGATTTTCTTGTCAGTTGCAGAACTTAAGTTTGTCTGTTTCAAGGAAACCAGATCATTCACCTGTATTTTGTGTTTACTTTCCTGTTGAGAATTGTACCTCTCATTTCGCTTTCGGATCACTTCTTTTCTTTTGAAATCTGCCATTACCAATTTATTATCCCAACTTTCATTGTCATTTTCACTTGTATCATTTGTAAAAATGCCAAAATGTTCGAAGATGGGTTTTTCAGCATGAATGTTCAAATGTAAACTAGCTGGACTCGCGCCAAGACTACTTGATATCGAATAATTCAATAACACAACTTGCGGTATAAATTTCTCCCAGGAACCATGATCATCTTTACAAAATAGTCTGAACAACCTGTTCGTCTCCCGATGGATTCTCTCGACCGCGTTCGAGGCTGGATGGTACGGCGTGGAATAAAATATTTTAACACCATATTCTTCCATTTTTTGTTTGAAGTTTTTAGAAATAAAACAACTACCATTGTCCGCTAATATAGCTGAAGGTATTCCTAAGTGCACAAAGTACAATGATTCCAAACATTTAGCTACACACTTCGTAGTAGCGTTCCGGATCGGATAAACAACAAGGTAGCGAGTAAAAACATCCAAGACTGAAAGTATAAATTTACATTTTGAAGGAGATAGCACAAGAGGTCCGATGATATCAATTGAAATCAATCTCCTAGGGCCTTTCACCTGTATGGTTTCTAGAGATCTAGCTGGGGGTCGAGTATCAACTTTAGTTCGTTTACACTCGAGACAATCGTTAGTATAGTTCATCACGTCTCGTCGCATAGATTTCCAATAACAAATTTCGCTGATAAAACTTACAGTTCTTTCACATCCGAAATGTCCACGGTTGTTATTCATTTCTTCAATTACCAGATTTACTAAAGATGGTGGAATGCAAATTCTCCAGCTGTTAGGGAAATGAAAGTTCTTATACAACAAAATCCTGTTTTCCAATTTGTAGATTTTCTCTACATCTCTATTTTGCATCTTTGTATAAGGGTCGTTTGGTTTTTCTAAAAATTTTATAATTTTACTGTACTCAGGATATTCTTTTTGTTTTTCGGTTAACTCTCCTGGTGTGAGGTTTCTGAAAAATGATTAGAGGACTTCCAAATTGCTGATGTCCAAAATTTCACTAGGAGGGGCCAAAACTATCCTTGACAATGCATCACTGAAAACATTTTCACTCCCCGAAATGAGCTTTATTTCTAAGTTAAATCCCTGTAGTTCGAGACTCCACCGAGCCAAAGGAGAGTTCCAATGGCGAATTTTATTCAAAAACACTAATGAGTTATGGTCTGTATAAACTTTCACGTGATGTCCATAAAATAAATGTCCTCATTTACGTATAGCTGTAACAATTGCATACGCCTCTAATTCCGTGATAGTGAAATTTCGCTGTGCACTATTCAGCACACCGCGTCTTCTTCTTTCAGTGTCTGTAAGATTGCGCTAGTCATGACAGAGAAAATATTTTAAGAATATCTATAAGAAGTGTTTTCTTACAAGGAATATATATATATATCGAAAATTATTAAATGTGTTCTTCATTAAAATACGACGATTAAAATATTAAAAATAGTCAAAATATTCTTCGATTACTTTAGATTCAATTGGACTATTTTTTTTATAAAGTCACGACCACATCACATTCCTTTGTCCGACAAACAAGAAGTTCAAGTCACCACTCACATTACGGCCAACTCATTGACAAAGATAAAACCATAACACTGTATGCGTCAACGTACAGTGCATAGAGCCTCATTCAAATTCAGGTAGAAACAACTGGAAAAATTAAGAGGAAATGGGAGTGAGGGGGGCCACACGCTCACAATATGTGGAGCGTGTTCATGTATGTGGCATTTTATTGCGTTACGTTCATTCAAATGGGTATCATAAAGACGGGAACAGGATTAAAACTGTACTTCAAATATTATAATCTGAGTGGTCTCTCTTGTTAGAGAAAGGACAGTTGGCACACTAGCCTTTTTTACTTTTAAAAAAGTGTCGCCTGCAGCAGTGTTTTCGGAAATAAACATTCAAGAGAGAGAAGACGAACAATCTGCATACTATACTTCAGTACAAAAAATTCAACACCAACCTAATCTGGTATTAGCTCCAGAAATGGCTGAATCGATTGATATTAAATTTTATGTGTCAGCAGTTAGCCAGACATGTAACTCATTTAGAAAACTTTTTATTTTTTCTTACGTTACTCTCACTAGAATGAAGACCCTACGAGTAAAAGAACAGATTGAAATTTTACGCTAAAAATGGAGAGTGGATTATGCTTAGGAGGTTTCTTTACGCTATACCAGTGAGCAAGTGATCTACGACTTACGAGATGAAAACGGGCAAATTCCGCATATTCCGCCTCAATATGCATTTATGAATAACAGACAATGTTTTCTATATGGTACTAGTTTATATCTGTGGTTACTTTATATTGAAGCACTTCGCAAAGTGTAATCTGAGCTGTGAATAAAACAAGGATTGGTTGCTAATGGTCGTAATATCAAAATTCTTTGTGTTTCATGTTTTAAGTGCATGTTTCTTATTTTCGTATCAAACTGAGACATTTATATTTTTGTGCTTTGAAATAGTTGCTTTTAACTCATATCGATATGGAGGCTAGTGTTTTAGAACAATTTCAAGCAATGTTGACAGAGGAATTATAGAAACAATTAGAAACCATTGCTCAGAAAATGGAATTGAATATTGGACGTCTAGGACAAAAATAGATAAATCTGTAAGTGATTCAATTGTGAATAAAACCGCGGCCGCCAGAGGGTTAATGGTCTTTGTTAAGTATCACTGAGGAAATCACTATATTGTGGAACGTCCTATATATAGGTTCAATTTACTGGAAGTTCACCATGGAAAATGGTATATTGGTACCTCACTGTACAAAATGGATCACTTTTCACTTGTTAACTATAAGGTTATTCAACCTATAAGACGATAAGCCACCTGTTATATTTATAATCCCTCATTTAAGCCACCATTATACCACCATTAATAAAAATGTACATATTATTCATTTAAATTTGCAGTTTATAAGTCCTTTTCTTTCATTCACTTATTTATTTATTTATCTATTTATTTTTCAACTGTAGGTTTCTCACCATGAGTGGATGTTTCAATTGATTTTCCAGTCTTTTTCACTGAACATATAACATATTTGAAATCATAGTAAACACCTGAAACTAAATGAATATACTGGTAGACATTAACACAAAAATACTTAATTACTAAACCATAATAGAAAATGTGTATATTTCGGAAGCGTTGCCTAACAACGGTGTAAACGCTAAAGCCGAAATTCCTAATATGTGTATATAGTGTAGTGTAATGTGTGTATATGCACCTTTCTTTACAACAAACTTGTTCAACACTCAAACCTTTTTATTCAAAAATATTTTGTAATATTCAACTACTAAATATAAACACACAATGTAGCATTAAAATGATAATATAAATTAATATATATATTCATACACAAAAAACATTAATAAAACAAGACAATTTTGAAAACAAGCATTTCGCAAAATAGTTATAACATTACTTGTATATTGATTATTTAAAATACTGTATCACAACTTACTAAATAATAAAAATTCTAAAGGAATACAAAAACATTTAAAGTCTCAAGTTTCAATAATCATATTACTCATACGGCAAAACGAAAGACTCATTAAAATGTTTCAAATAAATTTAGAATAACAGGTCAACTCACAAAACAATCCCTCTTGTCTTGCTGTTATTTAAACACATATATATGAAAACTTACATTTTTTTAAATTATCGGTAGTACTCGCAAACAAACTTCTATTTTTACCAAATCATCAAATATAACAGGTACATAGGCATCAACACTCATGCACGGATCTTTACAACATTAGCAAGCACGCGATTTTTAGCTGATAGAATCATTACTTAATCTTATTTTCAACAAACATCTTATTGGCTATGGCAAAGTAAAACTCTACTAGCACATGCACAACAAACGGTTCCTACTCAATTATCATTCACAAGCTAGGCATTCGGGAAGCAAGAAGGAGTAACTATCTACGGAGTGATCCGCTCTCTAATGGCCATTGGCATCACGTTAAAATACGCATTCATTATAACTGTAAATTCATGTAAGGATGCCACTCTAAATCAGCCTTTTGGCATCTTGAAAATAGCCCTAAACCATTTATAATGCTCAATTGCCATTTAGTTGAACTCAAACGTGCACAGCTCTAAAACACTTTATATGCAATCATTTTGTTCGCTTGACGAACGTTATCAATTTTCACGTGCCTAGTTGGGTCATGCATTACTCCCTCAACATACCATGAACAACGGGAACTACCCATCACTAGATTCCTCAACGAATCAAAAAAAATTCTTATGTTGTTTTTCTAATATCAGAATTCTCCAATTCAATTTAAAATCCGTTACATAGTATTACTGTTGTGTGAATCATTCGAACCGTAATCAGTGAAAGATTTATGGGGTTTGTAATTTTCAGGCTGAAGGCCACCCAAAATTGCATGATTTCTTCTTTTTTTAAAAAAAAGGAAAATACTTAATTAGACTCAAACAGTGACTTTAGACGGTTCTTATCGTTTCAATCACTTCTCGGAACAGTTTCTGCGTGAGTCACTTGCTGGAAGCGTTCGTGCCTTTTGAGTGACGTCCTTTTTGGTAGTTCATATTTTTCTCACTATATGTCTCTGTACAGTCATATGGTAGTTTGTTACTGTGACGTCACATGTTCTTTCTGTTTGTATGTGTGGAATGCGGTGAGCGGGTAATTGAATTTTCGTATCATAGTGACAATCGAGTTAGCAATTGCGAATGAGAAACCGTAACATGAATTTATTACAAAGACTCTGAACTTGTGGTTTTTAAATAAGTTTGAATTAGATTCGGATATTAACTCATCGCTTTGCAGCATTGTGTGGTTTCATTGAGTTAGAGAAATCTTAATATGGTTGTGGTCGAAGGCTGAAGATATTTTCGACGTATGGTAAAAGTGGGTGTTAATGGTTAGTCTTGTTTGTAACAATAACAACTGTGCTCGCTTTAGTAAATCGACGTCTGTGCGGAAAGGAACATTTTTCAGTAATGTGAAATTGAGTATTGCGCATGTGTTCTTGCTATCTTATTTTTTCGTGAATCATCACTTGTGAGTTCATTATTCATGAATGTTCAGGTATGGGGAAACGGTGAGTGCTTTCGTTATTAATTGATATTAATTTTATTCTTGATTTGCTTTGCATTTGAGTTTTTAGCAAAGTATTTGTTTGGCTGCTGGTGGTTCCATTATCTTGGTGAGATGTAATTTATTTTTCCTCGTCATGCTGCACTAATTTATAATTAGTGATGATTCTTTTTTCTAAATTTTTCCTTCTTACGTCAGCTTTATAGTACTGGTTTGAATAAATATTGTTTTTTGGGATGTTTTTACGATACTTGAGTGGGGGGTTGAGGGAGCGGTAGTCCCCATTTAGATATCAACATTGATAGTCACCGCTTCACCTGGATTGATTAGGTATAGTGTTTAGTAACATTTTGGCCCTTGTATTTATAGCAACATTCTTTACATTGCACATTACTTTGACTCGGAAAGTGACTGTAACCGATTCATCTGATCCGGTTCCGGGAGCAATTGAGAAATGATTCGTAAACTGCTCTGGTAACCGGATCAGGTGAATCGCTTGCAGTCACTGTTTGACCGAAAGTAAAGATTTGCCGAAAAATCTATTGTTAGTGATTCCAACATGTATAAGGTACAAACCGACTCAAAAAATCTAGTGATTTCTAAAATAATAAGAAAAGGATTTTTGAATGAAGGTCCTGTCAAACTACTTTTCTGGATTCGCCGCTGTCCATAATTTTTTTCTAACAAGAAATTCATTCCGGCATCTACCTAAATAGGAAATTTACCTAACGTTAAAACACAGGAGGCTCCAGTGGTAATAATTTCCTATCTAAGCGTTATTTTGGACCGGTGCAAAATAACCGCGAGTATAGGCTGAAACCCCTTCTCCCAGTTTTACGTTTTTTATGACTAATACGTTAGACATTTCAATTTCAACTACTGCATCAAAGTCCCACTATACATGGTAGTGTACGAAACCAATTTAACCTTGACGAAAATTCTTATAAATGATATCTTTCAAATTTTATCAGCCTTTACAGTGACTGCTTTCAATACCTCTACAAAAATAAACTTTCCCTGTAAGTAGAACTGAATTTAACCACTAACATTACAGCCAAAATACAGTTACTTGTTCTATCTTACGGTAGAAGTTGAAACTTCCGGTTTACTGCTCATGGTTTTCTCGACAGAAAACTGTGAAACTCTTTTCGAATTTTGTGCAAAGTAACGCCTGATGTGCCAAGTAACCCCGTCTTATGGTACTTCAAAGTAGTTTTATGCAAGACATCATAGTTTTCAATAAAGAGTAGGTTATATATCATTATTTGGTTTAGCTTAACTGGGGAAAAGGAATTCCTATGATGATGTTATTAATTTATTTTTTTTTCTCTCTCTCTGTCATCACGTTAGGAATATAAAGCTCGATTCATATACTAATTTATAACAGCAAGTTAATATACATTTATAACTAACATTATGGAGAAGAGAACTATAGATTTGAAAGACCCCAAAATATTATGAAGAGTAGAGATGAGAAAATGATCAAATTGTGCCGCTATCAGTATCGAATCCATAGTCTTCTGGCGCAGTAAATGTTGCTTCTTGGTATTTATTTTGCTTAATTTTTATAATAATAGTTATTATTATAATTACGATAAGGAATTGCAAATGTACCAGTAAGGGACATTGAAATCGCAAGAATGTGTTTTTTTTATTTATTCTCATCCGTTTCTTATTTCAAAATTCTTTCTATATGCGTTTCTTTCCTAAAGCTAGTGCTATTTCGCCTGGCACCTGGTAAAATACAAGCTTGTACAGTATTATATTAAGAATTTTTACCTAATACTGCGCAAAAAATTCGTATTGTGTATCATTTGTTTAACAGCATACAAAAGATATAACTGAAAAATATATATTAATAATCAGTACCTGTTGAGTAATCGAGGAAATTACATAATGATTCCAATGATGTGTAAAAATATTTATAACAATCTTTGAAAAATTCACCACTCGAAATCGAAAATGGAATCAATAATCACTACAGTTTGGAAATATGTTTCAAATAAATAAAAAGCTAAGAAATTGTTTGTGATTCATATTTAGCCCCATTCGTTCTGTAAGATTCTCGAAAATTTTATGTCATTTCACTTGTCTTTTAAATGGTGTGATTTCAAATTATAACTCCTCTGGTGAAAAGCTGGACGCACGCCATTAATAGATGCAAATTCAAAACATGTTACAAATAAAACGATTGAGCATATTTTTATAGCTCTTACCTACGATATTTTTATCCTTTCCTAGATTGTAGAAAACAATTAATTATTTACTCATCGGATAGCGATAACGTGATCTGAAGTGAAACGCTTCTACGTCAGTTCCTCAGAGTGCTCTAATCAATGGAATAAATTTAGCTCTTAGAATAGACGTATCACGCAGCTACAGTTTCACTTGCAATCGATCAGGAAGGAGAAAATATCTGTTGAGCGGCTTTACAAAATTTCATCTGAACTGTGAACAATTCTACAGAAAGACCAGATTGAGAAATGGATGATCATTTCTTTTATCTCAAAAAATAGAAAGAAAGAATAGTGGTTTCGATTATCTAGTTTGATCTACTAATCCTCCTAAACATGATTTTTTTTACTATTAACGTTCGGAAAAAATTAACGTGCACAATGATGCATGTTCGGCTGGTATTGTATATATTGCTATTCTATCTACCTGCACAGTTAGAAGGTCAGGGCTGAAAGGGTAGAAATGGTTTTTAGCAATCAGCAAAAAGACCTTCAATAACTTACTTAGCGTGGGATGAAGGAAAGAATGTTTACATGTTATATATATATAGTTAACACTTACAGTAGAAACCGATATGTCTACTATAGGCGGGTCACGTCGCTTGCGTCAGTAATATGCATGTGAACTGTAAAACTTTCGTGAAAGGTTGGTGTACCAAAACGATAAGATAATATTATACAATACGATAAACTAAGAATGGGCTATAATAATAAAAGTTGGCATGGTTTAGTATAGTATGATATCCAGTTGAGAGGATAAATGTATGAGATGTGGGACTTCGGTTATGGTTAATTACTGATTGAATGAGTTTCGTATATTCTTGAATGTATACGAAACTTTAAAGTGAAGTATATATTTTATTTTTAAGATTTTAATATTTGCTGCTAAAATTACACAGGGAAAATTACTATGAAAACTTCAAATGAAGGTCACGTTTGTTCCAATCAATTGACTATTTCGGCCTTCATTCATAATTTCGCGAACGTATGCTCAGTACGTTGTACTTTCTTGTAACCAGCGAAACAAACATCTGATCACGAGGGTGCTACCTCTGCAAAAGAATGTGCAGAAAACCGATGCTTAATCTCAACTTTTAAATTTCACACATAGTACAGTAAATACAACCAGGACCAAGCTTATGCTTATTGTCCCAGGTTCAGGATATGCTTACGCTTATTGTCCCAGGTTCGATATTTTTCCCTAGAAGTATGTAGATATACTTCCCCATATAAGTAGATTGCTCAATATAAATAAAGAAGCACATTCGGAAGGAACAAATGCGTAGTTTGAAAGAGAAATGACGAAAATATGTTGTTTCCTAGTAAACAATCTTTAAGTCGTATACTACAAGCCTTTTTGCTGTTTTTGACGTTGCTCTTGTTAAGACATCTAAAGAAGTCTATAAGTTTATTTGAGGTTTACAGCTTAATTTCACAATATCCTCTTGAAAACGTAGTTCTTCTATAATTCTTTTTATGCCAACAAAATTGTGATCACTTGAGTGCATCAGCCAATGTGTGATGAAGTTCTGTACATTGCATATTAATGTTATATCATATGGTAAATTTATGTATTATGAAACCTGCGGAAATTGCCCGTTTTCTTTTGTAAGTCTTAGATCACTTGCCCACTGGTATAGTGTAAAGACACCTCTCAAGCAAAATCCACTCACCATTTTTAGCGTAAAATTTAAATCTGTTCTTTTACTGGTAGGATCTTCATTCTAGTGACAGTAACGTAAGAAAAGATTAAAAAAATTTCTAAATGAGTTACATGTGTGGCTAACCGCAGACATGTAAAATTTCATTTCAAACGGTTCAGCTATTTCTGTAGCTAATAGCAGATTAGGTTGATGTCAAATTTTTTGTACTTAGGTGTAGTATGCAGATTGTTCGTCTTCTGTCTCTTTGAATATTTATTTCCGAAAACTGCTGCACGTGACACTTTTTTAAAAGTAAAAAAGCTAGTGTGCCAGCTGTCCTTTCTCTAACAAGAGAAACCACTCAGATTATAATATTTGACGTAAAGTTTTAATCCTGTTCCCGTCTTTATGATACCCATTTGAATGAACGTAACTTAATAAAATGCCACTTAAATGAACACGCTCAACATATTAAATATTTATTTCAAACAGTTCAGCTCCCTGTATTTTATAATGTGATGTATAACATATTTCTTCAATTTTTCGGTATTCAGAGTCTAGCATTTATCTTCGCACTCCCATTTTACTTTTAGCATAAAAAAGCAATAATGACTAGAGTGTTTCACGATGCTAATAACACTCGAGGACATTGTTTGCAAAAGTCCTGTAACAGCAGAATTTCAAACCTATTATATATTTCGATTTTTGCTAATGGCATTGCAGCAGATTGCGATAAATTCTATGTTGAGAACACAAACATAAAAGCACTAGTAATAATGTAAAAGTAACGAAGGTGCTGTTGGGTGTCCATATTACCTTAACGTTGAATTCTGGAATCATTATATCATGTATTTCAAATAAGTACATAATAATAACAATAATTTACAAACTCTATGCTTCTCAAATGTATTTGTTTATTTAGAATGTATGAGATGTAACTACGTCGCTACATATCAATATAAACAAAATTTTACTATCTCAAGGTATCAGATTATATAAAGCGCAACCTTAAATTGGTATGCTTAATGAAATCACGTATCTTGTGCAAAATTTTAAAAGTTGTTATATCGTCCCTTTGTTTCTTTGTAATCATAGTGACAGTTTCTTGTAGCTGCAATTGCAAAAGTTTCATCCGATTTTTAAATTTTCTGACACAAAGAGTAATAATGTTAGTGACAACGGATCTCTATTTTCACTTATAAGAAACGTTTATTCCATATAGCACAAAATAAGTATTTTGGGATGTACCTCAGTTAACTCTGATATCGTATGTGTCGTGTCGGACATAAGTCTTTGACCAGGTAATGGCGACTGCTTTGAAACAAATGCAGAGTGTAAGAATTAAATCTGCCATGTCTGTAGTTTCGTGTGCAGAAGATACATACTTCTGGGTCATTATCGCAGTGGGTCATGGTGAGTGGTGAGTTGTAGTGGGTCGCGTGCTGTTGACCCAGTATCGACTGCCCCACCGACTCAATGACCAACTCCAGCTGTGGCACTTTCCAGAATATCCGTAGAGATTTTGGAAAAGTTCTAAAGGATATGTAATTGTTACTTGAATGGAATTACGATTCGCCATGACTTTTTCTACATATTGTTTTTGTGAGAAAACCTTAATTAGCAATAGAAAATACAACTGTTTTTCGATTCGGATTGGTTTGGGTTAACAGCTTGAAAATGAAATCACTTAATGTCCAACGCTTATGCCCGTTAGCCTAAGGAAAACTATGATTGAAGCAGGTGATGATGGATGAATTGTTGGAATGAGGAATTGCGAGTGTCCCGAGAAATCCCACGACCACTATTTTGTCCATCTCAACCTTACTTGCCTTGGAAACGAACCAGGCACCCCACCCATCTGATTGACTAGTAGGCGGGGTCTCACTTTCGATTCTCGATGGAAAACCTTTGAAATATACGATGCCCTTGGTGTATCCCTGCCCTTCCAGGTTATTGAAATTACCTGTAGAAGGAGAATAACCGAATAGAATAGAGACAAATTTCAGAGATGCTTTCAGTCTTTTTAAAATTTAATCTTGAATTCTCTGGACTGCACTATTTTATCATGACCAAAATTAGTGCTTCATGGTTAATAAAACATTGCATTTGTAAACGTTTGCATTTCCTACATAGACGAGTGATTCTTCACTCTTACATAAAAGAGCATTATTATGGTAGTGGCTTGAGTATTCGCTTTGTGTATTAGGGATCCGCGGTACGATTCTCCGTGGATATTCAGAAAAGAAATTATAATTTAGAATGATCATATTTCTGATTTGTAATAAAATGTAGAATTGTCGATTTCTCTCGTTCTTACAAATTAAAGTTGAAACGACTTCCTTCACAGGGAAAAAGTAATTACATTACGTCACAGCCTACAATCTCAAATTCTACTGTCTGAAAAAATCGCTTGTTTCGCAAACAATTCATGAATAGAAACGGGTCATTTTTCAGGCCTAGTTTGAGTCATAAATTTTCCTGGAACGTCATTGTGTAATTGTTACTACGTGTTCTTGCACTCTTACTTGAAATAATAATAATATTTTCGTTCGGCATTTACAAGAAGTTCCGTATATTCCTTCAAAAAAAATTGATAAATTAAAATTATTCCTTTTTATATATTTTGATAATATATCAATATTGCGCATACATAATCCAATGTCTAGTATTGTAATAACCTAACTTCTGGGCCAAAGCTCTGGCCAACCCATTTTGGAAATATCTTTTACCAGCACAGATTGAGTAGTGTGAGATTGAGCAGGTTGCTTTGCTCATATGCTTTTATGCCATTTAAAATCATAAAAAACTTACATCTAAAACTGCATTACACTAAACATAATTACATTTTTACTCTATCGCATAACGTCCTCCTGATTGTTTATAACTTCTAGACCATTTTTGGAGTATCTATAGCTTTCAGCACACCCGTTATCGCAAGGCTTTGACCAGAACATAAGAATAGCGTGAAATATTTAATAATTAGAATGCTAGCCTATGAAACCCGGAAATTCAATGCCGCGTTCACAAAAGCTCTCCACTGACTTCTATCCTTATCCAATTGGATCCAGTTTCTACTTTGCATTCCTATCTCTGCGAGATCCATCTTGATATTGTCCTCCCATCTGCGCCTAGGTCTTCCTAATAGTCGATTTTTGATTGGTCTTCCAGTCAAGACTTTGTAAGCGTTTCTAGTTTCTTCCATTCTAGCTACATGACCCGCCCACCTATGCCTTCTAGACTTGACAACCCTAACAATATTGGGTAAACCATATAACTTATGTAGTTCCTCATTATGAAGTTTCCGCCATTCCCCATACCCGTTCCTCTTGGGTCCGAATATTCGTCTAAGGATCTTGTTCTCAAATACCTTCAGTCTATGATCTTCCCTCAGAGTAAGTGACCATGTTTCGCAGCCATACAAAACAAGAGGCATAATAATCGTTTTGTATATTTTAAGCTTCAATTTCCTCGACATTTTCTTCAACAAGTTTTTATATATCTGATAAATTCACATGTTTTTCTTTTTTGGTCTGTGTGTGATGTATTATATAGATTGAATAGTCTTTATCATACTTTAGAAGTAAATGCAGAGAAAACTAAATACATGGAAGTGCGTCGGGACCGGAATACAGCAAATTATGGTTGCGTTAAAATATTAAATAATACTTTTGATAAAGTGGATAGTTTCAAATATCTAGGATCAATATTAACAGAGGAAAATCATATTCACGGAGAATTTAAATGTCGATTAAACGCAGCGAATTCGTGTTACTATTCGGTTCAAAATCTCTTGTCGCGAATTCTGTCGAGGAATTTGAAACTTAAAATATACAAAACGATAATATTGCATGTTGTTCTGTATGGCTGCGAAACATGGCCGCTTACTCTGAGGGAAGAACATAGACTGAAAGTATTTGAGAACAAGATCCTGAGACGAATATTCGGACCCAAGAGGAACGAGAATGGGGAATGCCGGAAACTTCATAACGAGGAACTACATAATTTATATGGTTTACCCAACATTGTGAGGGTTGTCAAGTCTAGGAGGCTTAGATGGGCGGGTCATGCAGCTAGAATGGAAGAAAGTAAAGACGCTTTCAAAGTCTTGACTGGAAGACCAATCGGAAAACGACCATTAGGAAAAGCTAGGCGCAGGTGGGAGGACAATATTAAGATGGATCTCCCAGAGATTGGAATACAGAGTAGAAACTGGATGCAGTTAAATAAGGATAGAAGACAGTGGAGAGCTTTTGTGAACGCAGCATTGAACCTCCTGGTTCCATAGGCCATAGAGAGAGAGAGAGAGAGAGAGAGAGAGTCTTTATCATTCGCATAGACATTTATAGAAATATTAACTAATTTTTCGACTCTTGGAATATCGCTTAGTTTTACAGGAAAATGAATATTTTTTAGTATGGATTCTAAGTTTGACAATAGTTCATCATCTTTTGGTACTCGTTCAGGATGTGAATTTGTAGGATATAAGGCACTTTATAATGAGTATAAGAAGCAATTTTCGTCTTCATTTTTACATTAATTACTGCCTTTTTGTTTGAATCTGTTTAGGTAATTCTATGTATGATGATCCTCTGTATGGTATATATTTAACGATTGCTAGTTCAAAAAAGTTAATGTTTATAAGAGCCCAGCCAGAACTTCAAGCTTGAAACTCATCCATTCTTGTTCTTAAGGCTTGTTTCATATTAGTTAGTGGTTCCTTTACATTGGTTGATTGATATATTACTCGGTTTTCAGTATTAAAATAAAACTCTTGCATTTCTTTTCCTTTCTTATATTTAGAACAAACATAGATTAATTTTCAATGAGCCATGTTTTTGTAAGCTGAGTTGAATTATTAATTTTCAATGAGCCATGTTTTTGTAAGCTGAGTTGTATTCTTCTTAATATAGCTTTAGATGTTTTAATATTATGTTCTAATGGATCTTCTGGTTTGTATTGTGTTGTGAATCTCCATGTTTCTAATTTTGATTTAAATGTAGTATTTTGACGATTTACATCGATTGGTATTGATTCAGATTTGATTTTTGGATCTTCAAATACTTCTTTTTTAAATGGAAACAGTTTTAAAGCTCTCTTCCTACCTAATTTCTTAGGTTTTGGTTTTTCCAATATGTCTTTTTTAAATGGGAAAGTTTTCCTAAACTTTAATCTGTTTTGTTCACCTTTATATTCTTTAATTCGGTCTATGAGTTCTGCTTTTCCTTAATCGGGAATAACTTTTGATCCCCTTTCCTTTACATAAGTTTTTTTTTAATTCCACTACTGTGCGCTTAATTAAATTCATAATTACTCTCTTGTTTTTATTATACAATAAATAATTTTTAATCATTTTCGTTATTTAATACAACAGCTAATATTCATGTGACGTAGGAAATCTCGATGTCTATTAGCATGTTGTATTAGAACATGGTTTTTATGGGAAAAACCCATGAAAGTTACTAATGATCTAATGAAAACTAATTCATTTTTGTTATTATTTTTTCAAATCTACCTCATCATGTTCAACACTATCATTTGTAGGCTCAAGTTCTTTGTCACTATCATTTGTGGGCTAAAGTTTTTTGTCGCTATCCCAATTTGATTCTGGTGTATATCTTTCTAATACTCCATTCTCTTTTTCTTTTAATAGCATTTCTTGTTCTTTTAATATTTGTTTTTCTAGTAGTACTGTTATGAGTTGAAGATTTTGATGAATAAGGTTAAGTTTATTCTGTATCCATTCATACTGCTTATCCATATTTATTAAATACAGAAATGAACAAAAATGAATACCTACTTTCTTATTATTATAAAAAAGGAGGTTATGGAAAGGAAAACTATCCCCCAACTTAAGCAATATTGTAGAGAGAACGGAGTACATGGTTATTCAAAGCTTAGAAAAGCAGAAATAATAGCCTTAATCAACGAGCACAGAAATAAGTCTCTAGCAACAACTGCTGCAAATTAACAACAACCAAGTAAACAAGATCAAACAATGATGAATAAAGATGAGCTTATAAAAGACACGATTCAAAGGTTAAACCCTGAGCATATTGTAAACTACTTTCAGAATCCGATTTGTAGAAATATAGTTATAAATGCACTAAGTAGTCGAAAATTCAAAGAATGGAAACAAATTTTAGAAATAAAGAACTTACCCGATAACTTTCTACATATCTTCAAAAACAAGATACATTTGTGTTCAGTTACATTAACCCATAAACTGTCACTTTCTTTTATAGAACGTTATGAAGAACACATCAATTGGGTCAGATTATTAAACAGAAGAGACTTAGATACGAAAACATTATTAATAAGTATAGTGATAAACTTTTCTGAGACAAATTGTGTGAACGAAGGTATGGTTCATGTTGTTATCATCATTTAAAACCAGATTTCGTACGAAACCATAAAGAACATACAAGACGACATATTCATTGGGAAGACTGCACGTATAAATACGCTCAACAAATGAGTGAAGATTATGTTAATGAATTTAAAGAAAAAGTTGATTGGCTCGTGTTTGGTGAAGAAAATAACTGGAGAAATATTCGCAAAAACAAGCTATTGAGGTTTGCACACAATTCCAAGAATACTTACTTTGGAGCATACTCTCTTGCAAAACAGATTTGCTTAAACTTACATTCCTAAAGACCTTTAAAGACAAACTCTGTTGGGATATAGTTTCTAAAAATTGTCGCATCTCAGGAAAAGAACTAACAGCCTTCTTGAGAGAATTTGATTCTATTATCGATTTGCACGATATTACACCACTGCTAGATGAAGCACATGTGAGAAATAAAATAAAGTTTACTGGTCAAATGTTAGTTTACACGATAAAAGCGAAAAATTCGTTCTCGAGTTCGAAAGCAAAGGTTTAGAGTAAAAACAGCATAATACGCACTTGTTGCGATAGGAAGTTCTCAGAAAACTTTCTAATGAAAATCACAGGTAAGATCGATATGTTTAAATTCTTAAGAGTAAATAAGCATGTCACGAGTCCCTCAGAAACAAACTAATGCTACTCTTAACAGGTTTACATTTAATAGAGAACTCAGAAGAATGCTCAATATGCAAAGAAACAAAAAACTGAATTATGTAAAATGACGTGTAAGCTTGTGTTCTGTGTTGAATATATGCTTACCTATTTAAGAATTAATAACACTTGTCCTTTCTGTAGAACAGTTATTATACTTAACAACAACAACAATGAATATCCTGAAGAAAATCCTGATTTTGATAATCCGTTTTTTTTTCTGTGCAAGATTGGAAATATCAACATCGAATATTTATGTTAAGTTTTTTTGAAATGATAATCATAAAAGTTATATCGAAAGTTTTTACAAAGAACTAGTTGTTAACCGATAATAGAAACAATCAATTTTTTTATTTCTTTAACCAAATCTACTTCTGATAGGGACGTCCAAAACTCATTACCCTTACCTTTACGAATATCTAATTCTTTTTGCACTAGGTTGAATAACTTAATACTTTTAGGATCTCGAAACTTTTCGTATATTATCTCATGGTCTGAATATTTTTCTTCTGCCTCATTAAGATGCTTATATAGACTTCTCTTTTGGCATCTGATAGCATAATAAGGGAAAGGATAATTAAGTTTGTTCTTCTTGTATATGATTAGGCAATTATCTTTTGAATCATCATCTGTATATGGTGCTGCTATTTTTTAAGCCCTTGTTCTGAAGACAACTTTTCCGTCTGTATTTCTATATCTTGCATTAGTGTTTGGAGTAATTCGTTGTTAATTCTATATTGCTTAAAGTCTTGGATGAAATAGTCTTCGATAATATCATAACACTTATTGTAAAAATCTTTAGATAACAAAAAGGCAACAGCTAGAAATATTTCTTGTGTACATAAGTTCCACATATGATTAAGGTTGCTTTTTTGTCTCCTCCTTTTATTAGGTATGTGGAAGAGCAATTCCTATAATTAGAGGATTTGGTTAATTCTAGCTCATAGTATCTTATTAACACTTGTGACTTTATTTTTTAACCAATTATCAAACCTCTTACCACCATCTTGACACAAGTTAGTAGCAATGAAGTATCTTGTACTCTTATCCACAATCAATTTAAAATCTCCAAAAATAGCATACCAATAAATGTCTTTAATCTGTTCGTAACAAATAACGTTTAAACTATCCATAGTACTCGTATTTATTGTTTAGAAAATATTTTTTAACATTATTTCGTTACCAGCTAGTTTTACTGTATAAGGTGAGTTTTTGAAGTGGCCCGAATTCGGTCCACTTAGTTTGCTATTGTAATATTCTAATATTCTAAAATTGCACACAATTTAGTAGCATTGAAGTAACCTGTGTTCTTATCTATAATCAGTTTAAAGTCACCAAAGATACCAATATCTTTAGTCTGTTCGTAACATATCTCATTCAAACTTTGATCCATACTAACCTATTATGGTTATTATTCTATAAAAATAATTTTTAAATTTATACTACAACATTACTTTTATCTATCCAGCTATTATGTGAATCATCAAATACTAACCATTTAACGTATGCTTTGTCACCTTTCTTTCTCAACACCTGCACTAAGTATTCATCTTTATGTTTCGTCTTTAATAGTTCTGGTTCGTAAAATCTACCTTGCACATCCTGTTTTCTTAAAGCTTTAATTCTATACGTAGGTGTATTAGATGGTATAACTTCGCTAATAACAAATACTTCTGTTGACCAATTAGGTGCATATCCCTTTTTCAAATAACCCTTTCGATTTCCTATTTGCTTATTTTTTATTCACTTCTATAGGCTTGAAACCAATGGTTCTTTGCATAGAATTCTTATACTTGTTAACTAGTGTTGGTAATATTTCTATCCATTTATAATCTCCTTGTGTTGTAAATTTTTCCACATGTTTTGTTTAAGAGTTCTATTGAATCTCTCAACAACAGAAGCTTTCTTACCCCTATAGGTTGAGTAATGATTAATCTTATTTTCCTCCATCACCTTCTTAAATTCTTTATTGTAAAACTCTTTGCCTTGATCAGTTTGTAAGTTACCAGGTTTTCCCGTTCTTAATATGGATTCAAATGCTTGTGTAACATTTTTACCGCTCTTATCTTTAACAGGAACAGCAAAAGCATATTTCGAAAACACATCTATAATCGTTAGCAAATACTTATATCCTTTGTTTAACTAGGAAATACCTTTTAACATGCCACTATGCATTTCCACAAGATCTGCTAGCCATAAATCATCTATACCTTTAACAATAACACTTAACCTAGGAAAATTCTTTCCGGAACGTTTGTGAATTTCTTCTATAATGTCTTCTGTAATACCTTTACCTTGTTCTAGTCAATCTTTCTTTTTAACGAATTGCGATTTAGTAACACCTCATACTGAACCAATACCTTTCTTTCTATATCTTCCCTTCTGTTTTTTTTCTATTCTAATAGTGTTTTTCTTCCTATCTGTTGATTTCTTACACTTAACACAATACATCTTGTTTATTATATAGGAATTTAAAATTCATCATTACCTAATACTACCCTCCTAACATTATCATTATCACTTAATTCGTTTTCGTATTCATCTTCATTCTCTTTTTCTACATACATAATAAGCATTAATGATTCGCCTTGTTTCAAATCAGAATTTTTGGATGGTCTAATTGTTAACTGATCATTTATATTAAAATGTAATGGAAAACTTTCAAATAGAATGTCATTTAAAAACGTGTCTATAAGTTATGAATTGAAACTTGATTCTGTATGCATTAACTACTTCTATAAAGAAAGTTGTAGTCAGCAGCTAAATTATATACAAAAATGACTGGTTTCTCAACATCATCTTTTGCCAATCGACATGGTAATTCTACAGTTTCTTTTTGTGTAAACCCTTCGTTTGCTTATTCAAGCTGCTCTAATGTTACAACATCTTGTTTATCGATAGCATTAGATACATTAACCAATCTTTTATTCTGAAAATCAACCCGGGATGTATAATTTGACATAAAAAATTCTTTTTTTCTTTTAATGTTAGATGTAAGTTTTAGATGTGAATATTTTACGATTTTAAATGTCATTAAAGCCTATGCGCAAAGCACCCTGCCCAATCTCACCCTACTCAATCTGTGCTGGTCAAAGATATTTCCAAAATGGGTTGGCCTAGAGTTTGGCCCAGGAGTTAGGTTATTACACTATTGTCCTTTACCCAAAGAAAAGGTGTTACTTCGAAAGGGTGTTGTGATTAAGACACATCCTACTTAGGTTCTGTTCGATTTTCAAATTATCCAGTATCTGACACCTTTTCCCTATCTTTTCTTTGCATAGTATCTGATAACTCAATTCATTCTTATATAGGGTTAAAAGAATTTATTTTCATTTCCGTAACTTGAGTATGTTTATTTACATTGCTGTAGGACGTAATATTGAGGTCTCAAATATTCAATAATAATAATAATAATAATAATAATAATAATAATAATAATATTAATAATAATAATATAGGTAACAATTTCCGTATGAGGACACATTGTATTAAAATCTGTAAAATAGACCGTAGCGTTAGCCAGAAGTTACAAAATAGTCGGGATTAGACAGAAGTGTCAGGATCAACAGGACATACCCTCACAAACATCAATACAACTAGCTAAATGTTATAACGGAAAGTTTCCCTAGTACTAGTTAAATGTGATAACGGAAAGTTTCGAGGCAAATTTCGTTTAGAAAGTATGAATTCCGAACTCACAAGAGCCGTAAGAAAATTTGTTTTTAAGTAATGGTTATGCCGGCTAAGCTACAGAACACGTCGATGATGAGAATGAAAGAAATATTGAAATAAAGAAAGTACGAGGAAGCAGAACACAGAGGAAACCTATACACACGTTGTTTGTTCAGCACAATGCATACTAGGCGGGAGCTAGGTGGAACAGGTTGTACCATTAAATTTACAACACTTCAATAATAATAATAATAATAATAATAATAATAATAATAATAATAATAGCAATGGTATTAAAAGTTTATAGTTGCACTAAAATTCGGCAAAACTTACTTAATCGTAGGGGTTTCGAGGAAGGGGTACAGCTACTCTAATGTAAACGAAAGCTTTCTACTAATATTTCGTGTAGAGAATATTCTACTTTACGTTTCCAGGAAAATAACTGTAATAGAAAGACATGAATTTAATTGAACACTAAAGCTTGTAATAAACTAACATGTGGAGTTTGCAGATGTAATTATAAAAGTCTTGCTACAAAAGTATATACACAGACCATAAATCAGTGAGCTCTGAAGTACAAAGTAGCAAAATAATATATAAGGTTCAGTCTACATAGCAATTGTTGCTTAAAGAGTGGCATATACTATTTCTAGAATCGAGATAAGACGAGAAATGTTTACGATACTTTTCGTCTCGTCTCGATTCTCATCTCCAAAGCATGACGATAGAGTGAGTTAGCCTTGTCCCGTCTGGAATTAAAATGTTAAGTCTCATCCCGATTTTGTTCGGTTTGTTTTTAGAATCGAGATGAGAAATTCGTCTTTTCATGGGCAACGTTACACAAAACCATTTTTTTTTATTTCTGCTTGTAATGGTATGACCTGAGCGATAATAAATTTTTAATTTTTAAATATTTTTCCGGATAATATTTATCACTAGTATTATTCCCGAAAATTTGATAGTTGAAGTGTTGAAACAAATGAGTATTTATTTATTTATGTATTTATGACTTCTTTTGCGTGGCGAAGTTAAGGATCTGCAGCCTTCTTCGAGCACTTAACCACGTGCATACATTATATATATTTAAAAAAACACCAATATATAGAAAATATTAACAATTACAAACGAAAAGTATTGAACCACATAAGAAAACAATATACTACTTAATTTAAAAAAAAATGGTTAAGCACTTCAAAAAACAAAAATTGAAAAATAATATTCAATAGGGGAATTAAAAATAACATGGAGAAACCAAAAATTGCATATTGCATATAGCAGTACTAGAGGTATGAATAAGCTGTACAAATTAACATAGGTTACCTATTGGTTGTGTGTTCATAAGTGGGTTATTAATAATCTGGTAAAACGAAGATGCCTCATGTGCTATCAGTGTCCTTATCTTTAATTAAGAGAAGGGAATATACCGATTTTTTTTTTAATTTGTCGACTGTGGAAACGTTGTGTATTAATTGAAGTAAACTGTTCCAGAGACGTGTATTACTTACTGTGAACGATTTTGAGTATGAATCAGAATTGTGACTGCGGTTGGAGAGGAAGAAATTTTCTTGTGATCTTGTGTTTCTAGTATGAAAATCTCATAAATATAAAAATCTACGGGCTAGATACGATGGTTCTGACGTAGTAAGTATTTTGTACAATAGGGTAAGATTATGTAAATTTCTTCTTCCGACTAACGTCAGGCATGACAGTTTTTTATAAAAAGATGTGAGATGTTCCCTGTAAGTTATATTGAAAATAATTCTAATGCAGGCATTTTGCACTCTTTGCAAGCACTTTGATTGATTTTCTGTTAGATCAGAATAGACTGAGTCGCAATAGTCAAGATGTAGGAACACCAGTACCTTGACAAGTTTGATCTTCAAAGATATTAGTAAGAAAATTCATAGTCAATTTAACGTATGTAGGGCACCAAATGCTTTCTTACAAACTCCATTTATTTGATCTGACCAGGAGAAATTTTGATTTATTATGACTCCGAAATTTTTGGCAGCTGTAGAGAATAGAATAACAGTATTGGACAATATTATATTTGGGAGCTGATAGATATTAATAGAAGAAAGAATTCTTCGGGAGCCAATTAAGATGCACTGCGATTTTGTTGCATTTAATTTTAACCCATGAGCCGTAGACCAGTCGCATATTTTGTTTAACTCAGTATTTTTTTTCTCAATCGCATTATTAATATATTGTTGGGGAAAAGAAGCATATAACTGAAAATCATCAGCATTAGTATGGTATTTACAATAGGTGAGAATTTTTGGGAGATCATTAATGTAAAGGGCAAAGAGAAGGGGACCTAGTATGCTACCCTGCGGCACTCCACTGTTGATACAATGCCATGTCGATATGTGATCCTGATTGATCACTACTCTTTGTTTACGTTCGTGAAGGTAAGAATGAAACCATTTAACCACTGATTCAGAAAAATTAAACAATAATGATAATTTCTGAACTAATATGTCAAAATCAAAAGTTTGAAATGCCTTACTATAGTCTAGTAGAGTAAGGAGCGTCAGGTTTCTGTTATAAATAGCCAACCTCATATCCTCCGTATGTTTACTAGTACAGTGCATGTGGTATGATTACTTCGAAAACCAGATTGAAATGTATCCAATAAATTATTTGTTGTTAAGTATTCCTGAATTTGATCATTTACAATATATTCAAAAACTTTTGAAAGCTCGGGAAGGACACTGATAGGACGATAGTCTGCAATATTATCAGCGTTGTTCTTTTTTGGAAGCGGGGGGACCTTAGCGAGTTTCAATACTGTGGGAAAAGTACCTGTGGCAAGAGAGTAATTAAAAATGTCAGTGATAGGATTAAGTACATGCAGTAGGATTTTCCTGATCATGGTTATTGAAATATCATCTGTACCAGTGGCTTTAGATTTAATTCTTTGGATCGCTCTTAATACATTTGCAGGCTGTACGTGAGAAGACGAGAACAGAGAGTTAATTTCCGAAGCTACAATATTATTCATTGTTTGCCTTTTCATGGAGGCTGGTACCATACAGGTTTGACAGAAAAAAGTGTTCAATTCGTCTGGCGTATAGTTAACAGCATTCTTGGCTATGTTTCTCCCAACACCTAATACTTTAGCCATTTCCAAAGAACTGCTCCATTATTTTGGAATTCAAGTATTTAATAGGCAAAGCGCAGTTTTGCCTTCCTTACTTCTTGAGTGCAATGGTTTCTTAACATCCTATTATTTCGAATTTCGTATTAGGATATTGTGCTATCACTGGAAGGATCACTATTTTTAACATGTCTCCTGTATGCTCGATAAGCTTTATCTCTCCGCGCCATTAACGAACGTAATTCATCGGCTTAGCATGGTGATTGGTGTTGCGAAACACGTTTCTTAACTACAGGGGCGTGTCTATCAGAAATTTATTATTAAAGAATTATTAAAGAAGTATTCGAATATTTGAATGTAATAAAGCGTGTGTTAGCGCTGGTCAACCGCCATCAACATTCCTAAAGTAAAAAAAAAAAAAAAAAATGCTCGACGTGTATTCGTCGAAAAAGTTTCAGATTACTCGCCAATCGCCTAGACCACTGAACTACAATCACTACGCTGTAAATGATTCGTACTGTTCGATTTAATTCTCGTACTGTGCATTTGTTTTAAAGCAGCCACGGTTAAAGACTTATGACAGCCACGGTATAAACGATGGCTCAATTTGATATATTGAAACAAACTACAGCCTCTTATTTTGAGAATAGAAAGATATGGAAACTACTCAGTGGTTCTCCATTTCATATTTGTACAATATTCCATGTAATATAAAAATTGAGTGTAATTTTATCATGAAATAAAGAAAATGATTATTTTTTTGTTGCTACTTATTCATTATCTCCATTCACATTTCCTTATTTGTTGAATTTGTTACAGGCGCGATAACGTATTACCATTCCACGGAGACGACGATACGTGTATTACTTTAAAGGAAACCATTTCTCATTCAGATGAGGAATCTCATACTTTGATGCAGTTTGGCAAGGAGTTTCATCCATCACTTTCGTCAAGGCATATTCTAGCTCAGGAGAGTGAAAAACTCTTTAGTCAAAGTTCAACTTTGCCAAGCATTAACTTAGTGCACACAGGTCAAAAATCCCACATATGCGGAGTATGTGGAATGGAATTTACTGTATGTTCATGTTTCGCTACGCACATGTTAAATCGTACAGGAGCAAGGTTACACACATGCCAAGAGTGTGGTAAGTCATTCACTCGACGTTCAAGTTTTGCTAGACACATGTTAATCCACGCTGGAGAAAGATGCTACACATGCCACGAGTGTGGTAAGCAATTTAATGATCGTTCAGCTTTGGTTAAACACGTGTTATTCCACACAGGAGAAAAACCACTTACGTGCCAAGAGTGTGGTAAGGGATTTACTCGACGTTCATATTTGGCTAGACACATGTTAATGCACACAGGAGAAAAACCTCACGCCTGCCAAGATTGTGGTAAGGGATTTAAACGACGTTCTGATTTGGCTGTACACACGTTAATCCACACAGGAAAAAAACCTCACACGTGCCAAGAGTGTGGTAAGGGATTTATACGACGTTATGATTTGGCTACACACACGTTAATTCACACAGGAAAAAAACCTCACACATGCCGAGAGTGTGGTAAGGGATTTAGTGTACGTTCACGTTTGGCTAGACACATGTTAATCCACACAGGAGAAAGACCTCACGTGTGCCAAGAATGTGGTAAGGGATTTAAACATCGTGCTCATTTGGCTACACACATGTTAATCCACACAGGAGAAAAACCACACACGTGCCAAGAGTGTGGTAAAGGATTTACTGCACGTTCAGATTTGGCTAGACACACGTTAATCCACGCAGGAGAAAGAAGCTACATATGCCACGAGTGTGGTAAGGGATTTAATCATCGTTCAGCTTTGGTTAAACACGTGTTACTCCACACAGGAGAAAGACCACACACGTGCCAAGACTGTGGTAAGGGATTTAGTGCACGTTCAGATTTGGCTACACATATGTTAATGCACACAAGAGAAAAACCTCACACGTGCGAAGAGTGTGGTAGGGGATTTAGTTTACGTTCACGTTTGGCTAGGCACATGTTAATCCACGCAGGAGAAAGAAGCTACACATGCCACGAGTGTGGTAAGGGATTTAATCATCGTTCAACTTTAGTTACTCACCTGTTAAACCACTCAGGAGAAAAACCACACACGTGCCAAGAGTGTGGTAAGTCGTTTACTCGACGTTCATATTTGGTTACACACATGTTAATCCACACAGGAGAAATCCCTTACACATGCAAAGAGTGTGGTGAGTCATTTAATCGACATTCCAGTTTGGCTTCACACATGTCAATCCACACAGTTGTAAAGCATCACAGGTCCCATAACATGACATATTTCTACGCGCGTTATGAAAATCGTACAATCCCAAGTCGAGTGCTTGATTAGAATGTTCGACAAAGGAATGTCATTTGTGCGTTGTTATCCCATGTTTACTGTAGATCCATATGTAAGCCCAAGATATATTCACCAAAAAGAAAAATTTCGTCACCTTGTGACAACATTTGGAAATGATTCGTGGCATGTTTCAACTAAATTTGAGGACTGTTCGTATATGGTCTGCAGAAACACCGGACGAAGTTTGTTTTGGATAGACTTATTTGGGCTCAAATAATTTCACACTCACGTACAAGATCATTCTGTGCTCTGCTGCCCTATTTATTTTAATACTACAAACAATCCTCCCATGTGGTTTTGCGGTCTTTTATCTATGTAGAGAATTGGTTGAGAAAAGGCATTCCACTCTTCCTTACCAATACTTTCAGACACCTTTCAATTACCACTAAACAGCATATTCCAGAAACAAACTAATATTCATACCACAGTCCGTAAAATTGATTATAATGCATTGTATATTTAGATAGTATGGTTTAAACGTGTTTTTTTCACTGTACTTTTGACCAGCATTCTTCTCTACATCACTCTCGTGACATTCATTGTTCCTAACCCTACAGTGGTAACGTGAAAGAAAATTTCATGAATGGTAGCACTTTGCTTCCTGGACCCAGGACCATTTTTGCCTGATAAGATGTGAACTAGGATTTAAATTTCTATTATATTTACAATATTAAATACAAACACCAGATAGTCGATACGCTTTAAACGAAACTGTACATTCACTTTATTGAAGCAATAGCTTTCTTGTTATAATTAAGTTCGATACCTATGTGACTATTTTATTGCTTAAATACCAGCACTCAAAATAAAATATTTATTAACTAGAAAGATGTAAACAAGGATTTCTCCTAATAGGGGTGTATTATACATAAGGAAACTCATTATGTTCACTGTTGACTCATTATGTTCCATATCGAAAAGACGAGACTTCACGAGAAACTAATCAATTTCTTTATATTCATAAACTATTACCATTTGGCAACCACACTCTTCAAAACGTTCATCTTTTGCACAACCATGAATATTACACGTTCAGCACGCAGCTCGCAACATTCTTCACTTCGATTTTCATGCCACTTACAATGGTTCGTACGTGCAATTTCATTTATCTTCACTCGAAACAAATATTTAACTTCATAGTGATCATATATACCTAGGTATTTGACTATGACTTTTATTTCTATTTCTCAACATTCTCTTCTACTTACTTCATAAACTCATATCTGAACAATTATTATACGAGGAACAATTTCACACATTGCTTATCAGTAAAACGCATCTCACCTCCAAATTTAATTGCAAATTTACCGGCTATCAACTCATTCGACACGATAAGATGCTTCCGACTCGACGCGCCACCAGCGCCGTGACAATAGTATTTTATCCTTACACATGGTATAGTATTGACTCTCCATCTAATATTCCAGAACATCTAATCATAACTATTTATTACAGATCTTTATGTGTCACAATGACAGTCATCTATGTTCGACCAGGTCGTCCTATTCCCCTCCCATTCCAATATATTTCTAATAATTTCCGACATTACCTGATCTCTTCCAATATTAACATCCATAGCCGCTCAGACCGAGAAGAAACAGCTTTTAACAATTTTATCCCTGCCTCCACTACATGCTTCATTCTCCCATTACCAAAACCAATCCGTTCCTGATCTAACACTACTCCTGACCTTGTGATCATATGGTCTCTCGCCCACAGTATTTTCATCTACATTCTAGATCCTCTGGGTAGTTAACATGTGCCCATTACACTCACTCAAAAAGTTTCCACTACTTCTTCCTCCGTCTGAGCACCTCCTCAGCTAATACTTCGCTACTAAACTTACTAAACTCATACACTGTCAGCGACCTATCCTCCTTTTACTAAAAATGAATTACACCTTTGAATACCAAAACTGGTTCAATTTGGCCCAGATGATCTTTTATAAAGAAATGCCACAATATCAAAAAGAGGTAGTGGGCCAATATTTTTGGTATTCTTCCATTAGCAACCATTATTACTTTTGGAAATCATTTTAGTAGAATTCATATTAAAAAAAAACAAATTACCCCCAAAAATGGCAGAAAGTGTAGCTAGGTCATCTTCACCCAGTTTTGGATACCTCGCGGCCCGGCCCACAAAAATATCATTTTATTATTATTATTATTATTATTATTATTATTATTTTGCCAATTGAAATGAAACCTGGAATAATCACTTCTCCGTTTTACCGAGCTTTGATTCGGGTAAGAGTAATAGTAAATATTATTTTATGAAACTTCTCTTTTCCCCACTCTTTCCCACGTCCACGCGTCACTACATATTTCCTTTTTCAGCATTTGTTATATTTTGGTTCAGTTCCCTAAAATATCTGGTGTTATTTTTAGCAAGACACGTGATTCTTCACCCCTTAAAAGTACATAGGTTGGATAAAAGTATTGGCAACCCTGCTGGCACGCGCCAGTCTAGTGACGGAGAACCGCGAGGTGGCAGCACCGAAGAAAACAATCTCAGTTGAGGAACTTAGGTGAGTGGGAACGCTGTTGAGTTAGTCAGTCAACGAGAGCAGTGGCGTCAAATTGGTATCGCGAGTTGAAGCGCTCTAAACACAATGTTCACTAAACATGAACAGCATTCGTGGATCAAAATTGAACTGGCACGTGGTCGTAGTGCACGAGAATGTTTTCAGGGACTGCGGGAAGCCTGTGGTGATGCAGCGTTGCCATACCGCACCGTAGCTCGATGGGTTAAAGTGTTTCGTGAAGGCAGACAGAACGTGGAAGACCGCCAATGTTCTGGACGACCTCCAGTGGACAGCATGACAATTCAGCTCCTTGCATCCTTGCTGGACGTGGATAGACGGTGGACTCCGCGTGAGTTATCGGCCGAGGTTGGGTTGTGCCATAAAACTGTGCTTCACATTTTGAACGACATCCTGGGTTTTCGCAAATTTGCAGCACGTTGGGTTCGACATGTCATTACCGAGGTGCAGAAATGGTACCGATATGCACTGGCACAAGAATTGCTCGACCGCCACCAGAGGAGGGTGACAATTGCTTGGGCAGGATCATTACCATTGATGAAACCTGGGTTCGATCCTACGAACCATGTTTGAAGCGCCAATCCAACGAATGGAAGCATCCCGGTTCCGCTCGGCCAAAGACTGTGCGCACTAGTCAGGGAGTAGTGAAGGTGATTTTGATAGTGGCGTATGATGTCCAAGGGGTTATCCTGCACCATGCTGTACCAGCAGGGCAGACTGTGAATGCGCCATATAATGTACGTACTTGAAAAACCATCTGCGTCCCACACTTCGGAAAAAGCGATCTGGTCTTTTGGCACGGACCCCAATCATTTAGCACGACAATGCACGCTGTCACACAGCTACCACCTTGACGGACCTTTTACGTGCCTGGAACTGGGAGATTCTGGAACTTCCACCATATTCGCCGGATATGAGTCCGTGCGATTTTATGAACTGTTTTCCAAGATGAAGCAACCACTTCGCGGACAACGATACAACACAAGACAGGCCATCCTCAGTGCCGTAGGGCGGTCGCTGCGAGACATAGCCAGAGTACAACGTGCTGACGGAGTACGGCGCCTTCCATATGTGTGGCAGAAGGTTGTGGACATGGGGGTGATTACATTGAAGGAATGTAGAACGTATTTTCCCTTCTAATACAGTCATTTGTATATTATAACAATTGTGCCATTACTTTTTATCCATCCCTTGTATGTAATCTGTCACAAGCTTGTTTGCAAAGCGCATTGCACCAGCAAACCGCTCTGCAAGGACTGTCAGGTGTAATCAAAATACAATGTGTGACAGAATTTATTCCTAACAAAGCGTATTTTTATGTATAAATTTCTAATGTTACAGTACTATATTTCAGGTATTGTTTGAAAGAATCAAAAGCCGCCACTGACAGTGTATACAGCGTATGAAATTTACTGTAAGAAGCACGAATGGGTCAAAATAACCCACGCTTAGTACTTTACCTAACATTTTAGGTTTGGTTCTCTAAGGGTTAATCCACTCTAATCTCTACCACCAATCATTCAACTCGCAATTGAGTTTTTATCCCTCAAACCGCATATATATCACCTCATCATCCTAAAATTCCTCCGCGCTACTTTCGTCTAGTTAAACATTCACGTCAAATCTATACAGAATATGTTTGCACTGGCAACCACGAAGCTGTTCAGCAACATAGAACCCTCCACCGAACAGTGTATAAATTACGACAGTGGATTAAATTCTGAAACACAATTTCTGCCTTATCACACCCTTCGCAATATTAGATGCGTTTCAACCCATTAGCTGGTAAATTTACCCAAACCTCTTATCCTCTCTTACATCACGATCAGGAATTGTACAGAGACCAAGGAAAAGCTAAAACCTTTGCTTCCAAATTATATTATATTATTTTTACACCTCTATCATTCACTTAGCATTTTAGGCCTAATTATCATCCTGTAGGCATTTCAACTTCAATTCACCACATATCCATTTTCAACCCAACACATATACTCACAAAGCACTCACTACCTTCATTTCTACCACTGAAATTACAAATTTCATCTATCATAAATGTTATAATGACCCGAAAATCAATAACATCTATCGACATGTAAGACAAAGTCCACGAATACTGCTAAATCTTACAAATCATCCAAATTTTTCTTGTTTTTTTAAAATCAACAATACCGTCCGATACAGTTCAACAGAATCTTCAACCAAATTCTAGGGAAAAATATCGTCAAATGACTTCATGCTCATGTTTCTCATTACTACCTTTACCACACCATCAAGCACGCTCCCGCCCACAAATTACCATCAACGATCAGCTTCTGTGTCTCCTCAGCTGCATCCATAAGCAGTATAATACCACCAAGTCATCCTGCCTGGTACTCTTTAATTTTGAAAAGGCATTTGATGACGTGTAGCGTTAGGGTTTGCCTTCAAACCTGCTACACTTTCGCCTTATCGCATATATCCCTTTTATTTAGAATTTCTTGTCTGGCCACAGTACTTACGAATACCTTAATCAACAGTCATATCAAATGATATTTGTGCACTCAGCCGTATTTAAGGCTCTTTACTATCACCCTTTTATATCTGTTTTATGTTGTTGACATGTCTCTTTCCCCACAAAATATTCAGTTATTTCCATACGCTGATGATACAGCTTTTTTTGCAATTTGCAGTATTATACACTAAGTAAACAACGCCTTACAACCAATAATACAGACGTTTGGTCTGTGGTGCAATAAATAGCTACTGAAATCCAATGCTGCTAAAACCCAAACTACAGCATTTCTGGCCCATAAGAAACGCTCCAGATTTCACAGTAATTCACTTTCATCACTGTTAACAACTGTTTTAGAATCTCCAAAACTGTTAATACTTAAGACTCACCATAGATAGACAACTCAGATGGAAGACTTATGTCCAGGACATCAATAGAAAGGCATACATTTGAATCAATATATTAAAACGACTTACTGATACAATCTGGAGTAGTTCTACTAACCTACTCTTAAACACTTATGTAGTCTTCCTTCGACCTGTGATTAGTTACGGCCATACCGTTAGGTCTCGGCAGCTACGCCCTTTTTTTATCAAAAACTTAAGGTTCTCGAACATCGCACACTCAGAATTCTATACCACATCAATCTCCTGAGCTCTATGCTCGCGTGACTTTTCCATACATATGGTTCCATGTAGAAAAGCTTTGCCTCAAATACTTCCGGAACGCTCCATCCTCATCGTCCACTCCTCTCTGATTCCATCAACGCTCATATTTATTTTTATATCGTTCACAGCATCAGTCATTCTACCTCTTCCTCCTCTTTACAATGTATCATTATTCCTTACCACCGAATCATCAAGATCTTCCCCTCAACAGAAAGTTTCTTCTCTATCACCCTCCGCACAATATCATACAATCATATTCTACACAATAATTCCTTTGTCACTAACAGAGCTACCCATCCCTTTGAATAATGCTTGAAGAAGTCCCCGAGGTATAAGAATATCCGTCATTTTACAATATATTATAGTTTGTCTCGTCCACACGCACCTCGTCTCATAGATTTCATTCAACAACGCAATATGATGAAATGTAAATCCAAATATTTTCATCATGATGTCCATAATTCATTGTACAATTTCCTTTCTCCACCATCATTATAATTACGATTGTAAAGATCGTAATGTCCTATTTACTCACGTTGTTTATGACAAAATTACAAAACATTTAAAATCCCTTAGACCATCTTTAACTCCTTTCTCGAAATACCCTTCACTTCTCTTTCCCCCATGGAGGGCATAACCCATGAGTGGGTGGTTATCTAAAACAAACGTGCGCCATACCTTTACGTTATAATTTCAATTATTATGTTATTTCTAAAGGGTGTCTTATAGGTAATTTATGTCTTGAAGCAAAGTAAAGTTCTTTGTTTATAACTTTATCACAAGACTGAAGTCGCTGTAAGACCGTAAGTAAAATTATGCCCAAATATGTACCCCGTTGGCACTTTCAGATAATGATTTTTTTTTTTAATTCCGTATCAGGGAGCCAACACAAATATAGGGAATAAGTGTGAGGTTTAGGACAGTTGGAGATGTGGGACAGTGATATACCTCTCTGGTGATTTGTGTTAAGCCATAGCGGTTGCTAGCAGATGTGGCGGCTACGTTTAAAGAGCATTGCTACCAGGTTCTGAACGTGCACAAGGTTTTAGAAGCAAAGACAGATTTTCCTTCACCGCTGACAACTATTATATCAGATGTATATTATAAACATATTTCACAATATGACGAGGTAGTAGAGGATTTGATATAAAAGTAGAGAGTTAGGTATTGAAAGTATATTTAGAACATTTTTGTATGATTCTAATACCAGAGTGCGGAGCTTTATAGTGACAGTAGTTAAAATGGGTATACAGGGAGGATTATAACATAATTAGTTGAGGAGGATTGGGACACTGTCCCACTCCTATCTGCTCACAAGTGTGAAAACGTTGGGTACATTTATTATAATTCCTGTGTTTCCGCTTGGCTAACGCTATATTTATTTAGTACTTTTTCTCATCAGTGTTTCAGAAAAATGCCAAGGAAGTGAAAGAAGATAAACATAGACTAAATGGAAACAGCAAACAGTGATATTCTGCAAGCCGTAAAGATAGTAGTAGAGAAAAAGAAGAGTGTTTGAGAGGTAGCAAGAGAACACAACATATTGAAAAATACAAGCAAGACTCAAATGGAGATGCTGTAATATTTCAAGGAAATCTCTTTGTGAGAAACTCTCGTTAGCGCAAGTAAGACGAACTATGGGCTTAGAACGAGGCACGGACGAACTTTGACTTACGCATATGAAAATGCCTTGAACAAGAATATGCCAGAATTTTAAACTGTGCAGAAAAGTGCGGGATATGGCTGGCTTAATGGTTTTATGGAGCATCCCCCTCAGTTATCTCTGCGATCCCTGGAATCAAAAGTTTATCAAAAAGTATCAGGTTCAATAAGCAGAACGTGGACGACTTTTTTGAACAATTTGAAATCAGCATATGAGAAATGAAACTTTACTCTGAAGTGTACTTTTAACTGTGATCAAACTGGATTTAGTACCATACACAGAACGCTACCTGTGATAGCTTCACGAGGACAGAATCAATTCGGACAGGTAACTTGAGCGGAACGTGCTGAACAAGTGAAAGTCCTATGTACCTTCAATGCAGTTAGGAATAGCATTCCTCCAGTTTTTCTATATTCGAGCGTAGGGTACAAGAATTTCTTTCTGACGAAAATACCACCTCATAGCTTTGTATTAACAAGGATCACTGCATGGAATAATGCTGAGGTATTTGATGTTTGTTTAGAACACATTAACCGAATTTCAAAATATTCGAAAGAAAATCCAATCATATTGCTCCTCGAACACCACGAAAACCTCGTAAACATCATTGTGGTAAAGAATGCTTACCAAAATGGCGTGTTATGAACATTTGAACCCGCATTGCAATCAAACTGCAACTGGTGGATGTTTCGCTTTATGGACCTCTGAAGACCCATTACAATCGTGTGTGCAATGACTGGCTGATTAATAACCAAAGAGAAACTATTTCTCCTCATTCTATGGATGATTATATAGGACGGGTATACCACAATATGACACAATAGAATATCATATCTCGATTTAAAAAGACTGTAATATACCCTTTCAACAGTGCTTCTTTTACAGAAGACTAATTTCTGATATCTTTAGTAAATGACCGTCCAAATCCCTCGTTGAACAGAAACGCACCGTTTCACCAGCAAAATCTATAGGCAACCTTACCACGCAGAATGTTGCTGTCATATCTGAGGGTATGGACCATGGTTCATCAGAGCTTCTGCCTCAAAGCTATATTAGCTATCCAAGAAACTACTTATGTTATATTTTGCAGCAATATCTTCCACTGCGTTAGTATTCACTCAGAATATCCGTCCTTATCCGAAGGCTGCCTACCCCTCTTAATAAAACCAACCGTGAGAAAAAGAGGAGTGGTCGAACAATAATACTAACAGCAACTCCAGGAAAGATGAAACCAAAGAAGAAGGCTTTGTACAGCAAAAGCGAAAGAGATGTCGGTATTAGAATTCATTTACAACAAGTAAGAGGAAGGTTGATACAAACTCAGAGTCCTCAATCGAAGACAGTATTTTCTCTCAAGAACAGTGTGTTGATATATCCTTTAGTAGTTCTGTTAGTGATGTAGGTCTATCAATGAACGAAATAGAATGGGAAAATGCTAATGTCAATGTTGAAAACAGTAATATTATACTTCTTAAATTTTACATCAATAATGCGTACAGTTTCTGCCAGGTTTTCCAGACCAATTACTAATGGTTGAGATCACTCAATGGTAATGGTTACTTCTTCTTTTCAAATTAAATAATATGTTTCAGAGTAACTTCCGAATTTCTTTTCATGAAGTGAGTAGTGTGTTTTCTTAGAATGTAAATAATTATAAAATGGAAGTTATTATGTATATTGTTGAAATTATTAATATGTCAGGCGATGTAATTGTAAACTTAATAAAAAAGATAAGAAATAGTTCAACTCTGCGCTGCACAGCATTATTAGTTTGATAGATATTATTATTATTATTATTATAGTTCGATGTGTCGAATTCTGCTCTGAGTTTATGGGAGTAGGTGATGGTGATGATGGACGACATAGTAGACTAAAGAACGTGAGATAAATCGGGTTCGGGACAAACCTCAGAAGTCACACGGATAGGATGTTTATCTACCTAAATGCCCACTTAACGAGAGCTAGGATCAAAACAGGAATCCTACATATCAGAACTGATCGGTCTACTACTGAGCCACTTCGAGAACCGGAAACATTCATGTTGGAAATGAACGTAATTCTTTCTACTCCATATCTTATCCTGAATTGCATCCAAAGCACCGAGAATTATCAAAAACCCTAAAGAAAATACACATATTTCATATTATGTGAAATCAAATGTACATTCTAATTCTTCATATTCTTCTCCACACCCACATTTCAAAAGCCTGCAATCTTTTATCGTCCCTTCTGCTTAAGTCCATGTTTCTGCCCCATTGAGAGAAAATGTATAAAGCAATCTAAACATCTGAAAAGAAAACAGGTTCGTAATTATAGTATCGGTCTCTAAACGTATGAACAAGTACTATGACTATGGGCTATCTAAAAGCAAATGTGATTAAGAGGTTTGGATAGTTTATCTATTCATGTTACAATGTTCAATATTAATGTTTACAGCGTTGAATATTAATGAAAAACGCAAGTGCACACAACATATTACAGTAATGCTTAAACACAGTTAGTGATGCCCACGAGACAAGATTTGAGAATGTCTAGTTTCAAAAAAGTTTCGAAAGTTCTGTCTCGTCTCGAAAACCGTATATATTTTCTCTTGAAATAGATCTATCTCGTCTCGAATCTTGTAACGAAAATTCTGTATCATCTCGTGCGTATCACTAAGTATAGTGTGTGAAATAACAAAAAATCAAAATCACGAACCTTGATCCTTCAATAAATCCCAAGTTTTAATTAACCTTTAGTCTAATTTTTGAATAGATTTTACAAATGTTAAAATAACTTATTCGTATGTTCAGTTTGGACCCTCAAAAGCTTTGGATCCCTTTGGAAATAAGTTCCTGCAGACGTGACTGAATATTAGATATTCATGATGTTTGTATATACATAGTTGGACTTCCGTTTTTGTTCAGTTTCATCCCTTAGTAATTATAATACTTCAATATGAACGACTCGATTATGTTATATACAGAAACAGTATCAATCAATATTGTATACGCTTAGTTAACTATCTACTCTCTGTATTTCGCGATTCATCGCCATATTTAATCTCGCTCTATTAATAGAAAAACTCCAATTTAATCTTTTCAGGTGGCTAAAGCGCGTAGCTCCATGGTAGATTCATAATAATTAGAGACTTGCTTTTCGAACTGACTGAAAATCTTACCTGGTGAGGGATAACGCGCTCTTTAGTGTCCGAATTCTCGTTTATATTCGCGAGATCAGACTAGTTAAAATTGTTTGCGGTGTTACCTCTTACGAGAAAATCTATCCAAGTAAAACTCTGACTTCGAGTCGAGACTATGGCCGTTAGATACCTTGTCCCAAAAGAAAATAACACGAAAAGGAATATTCTCGATCGCAACCATTGCGGAGATAAAACGTGAAAAGTTAGATATTGAGCTCCATACTATATATTACAAATTCGGATTCCGGGTCAAATTTTTCGGGAACGGTCCCGTAAGAAAACGTAGCCAATACATATCAAATTAGTGTTGGGAGCCCAGCACCTTTTGAATGAAAAATTTGTGTCACCGGGGCACTCGCAGGGTCCCATGCGAAGTCCAACTCAAAATTTGCTAATCGAACCTGGGGTCAAGTAGCATACTGTATGAGAGCTATTGTTAAATAAAATAAATCTCAACTCTCTACGATAACGCTGTGCAAATGGGCAAGTGGTCAAAATGTCAATACAACCTACATCAGAAAATCTATGGCCAAGCTTCTAAACCCGTTAAGTTGCGACTATAACAAAACAGAAAAATACGTTTAAAAGTGCAAGATATTGAAGTCAAACAAATTGCTGCAGTCTCTCACAGAGTTGCACAACGGACCTTATCCAGGTATAAGTGTGACTTCGAATGACCAATGGACCACAGAATGTCCATGGTCATTGGATTTCGTGTCCTAGAAAAGAATGGTTACATTGTTAACCGCAACCGTCGTGGAGGGTGAGAAGGTCAAAGCCAACGGTATATGCGTCGCACATCGGGACCCCAAATTCACAGATTCCACCGTGGAATTTCTATTGGAAGGTTGGAGAAAACTGGAATAATGGTGCAGAAATAAAATATATCGGAGGATGCTTTTGAGAGAGTTACTCTGCAGAAATTTCCTTTACTTCAATACCTTGCACTTTTAAATTTGTTTTTCTGTTTTGTTATTGTCGCAACTTAACGGATTTAGAAGCTTGGCTATAGATTTTCTGATGTAGGTTGCATTGACATTTTGACCACTTGCCCGTTTGCACAGGGTTATCGTAGAGAGTTGAGATTAGCTCTCTCTTATTTTATTTACATGTTAGGAGAATACATTGGGTGAGAGAGTTTAACTCATGAATAGTCTGCACCTTCGTTGAGTCTTGAAGTGCGTAGGTCTATATAGGTTTGCATTGAAATGAGTATTAATACACAATATCTGTTGAATATTTCGGAGGCTTGCGGACAGGTTTGCAGTGCATTTCACGGAGTTCGATATTGTAAGGATCCTAGCGAACTCCTGAGCCTTCCACACTGTACACCATAAGTTAAATTCGTGCTTAATTAAAAACTATTTGTTTAAATTTAACACTGTTAACCGTTATCACCTGTGCACTACGGGCAACAATCCGCTAGTACTTCTTCAGTTTTGTCCTTTGTTTTAGCGCCATAAATGTTTTTGTTCATAAATTTCTTTGTCTATGATTTTGCATATACGTAGCATGGGCATTATTATATTTTGACTTCTACTTCATATGCATCTAATTACAAACACACGTATAGAATGAACACAGTAAACTTGGAATATATAGTTTGTGTACAGAAAATCATACACGAGTCGCTGCACGGATGAGCAGTGTGCATATTTTTGGCAGTCAACTTCCTAAGAAATTTATAATAATTATAATAATAATAATAATAAACAGAAAACGAAACAGTTATTTACATAATTTATTTATTTAAGTATGTAAGTGCAATGTACTTAAGTTTTCTCTCTCTCTCTTTGAAGGCAAACACCCTTAGGGTTCCAAGACGTAGAAAAGGACTTGTGGCACTCACGACTATAGGGTGGTGTGTGTTTGGCACATCGGCTAATCTTTTTGTTAGTCCCATTTTTTGGACCGCATGAGTTATTCACGGTAGAATATACAAGAAAAGATACTTTTCTTTCACTTTTAAAGTAAATAAATACACTCATTCCCTCAATGTGATACTTGTTTGTTTAACTGTATACAGATAACTGATCCGTGGAAGAATCGTTGATAATAATAAATAAAATAAACTCGAAAAATATTCTTGTAAATAATAAGTAAAAGTTTGCGTTACACTGTTCATTTTGCTGGGCACGCCAATGTGCCGTGTTATCCGGTTGTGGCACACTGGAATATGGGGTATGGCTTTCTATTTTTTCCCAGCTATTTTAACTGCTTCAATTGAAATGAATCTATAATAATAAGAGAGTGAATTTAGTCTTCTTATCCTTCGATTTTAAAGTAAGGTCCACTAGAATTGTATATATAAAAATAATAATACTCAGAATTCTATACAGTAGTTTGTTTTATTTGAAATGACATACTCCCTGCAACTGTTTGGGTTCGAATTATTTGAAATCAAATCTTTAAATTTTACGACCTACGGTTATACCGGCTAGGCTAAAGGACACGGTGTCGATGAGAAATGAATGAAATGGTGGAATGAAGAAAGTGGAAGAAAACGGGAGAACCCCGAGAAAACCCTTGTTCATGGTGCTTCTCCGCCACAAAATTCACTTGGTGCGAGCTGGGGTCGAACCAAGGATCCCATGCACCAGAGATGAACGCTTTATCATTGAGCCACCGCGGCCCCTCTGAAATTATTTATAGGAGAGATGACTAGTTTATGAAAACTTGATATCGAACACATTTGTTTAAAAATACCAGCTTTTTGTAAAATATTGCTTTATATTCAAGAAAACCTAAGTCAATAATAATAATAATAACAATAATAATAATAATAATAATAATAAATTGAAAACTCTCTGGACCTAGTGCATTGGCACAATTCCAACAATTAAAAAGAATTTGTTTCCTTCTCGTGTAAGTGTACAAGGACTTGATCCCTGTTGCTTTCAATATACGAAGAAATTGTCCAACTGTCAAATGAGATGCTACATAAAATGCCCTATGCAACATAATGTAGTATAGAGCCATCATTTCAGGTTGTCTAAAGAACACTTTCGTTTTAGCAAGAAAAGATGAAAATAGGAAATACTCAGTTTTAACCTAGTAGAAAGTTTGCAGATTTAAGGGAAAATGCACAGAGTTGTTGGATATTAAATGTAGTTCGGATTGATGGAGTAAGACACCGTAAGTAGTTTATTGTTTGACATATACTGGGAGTGACCAAGCCATCACTTATGAAAATATCGAAAGAGATACGTTAATGGTGTTAGTTTCAAACTATTGTAGAAATGAAAAATTTAAGGAAATCTCTAAAACTCTGAAATCACAGATCCACATTGACTGACTGCTAAGTAAAACTGCTAAATCTGACTAAAGCCAAAGAAAAAGTCTTAATGACCTTTGTTACAGTTTCAGACATATCATTCTCATATCAAAAGTACGATAGAAGTAAACTATGAATAAAGGTGAATTTTGGGAAAACTTTTTATAAGGCTTTAGATTTTGTTTATTGGTTTGTTTGTTTATTAGCTTCCCCATGCCGTAAACGTCGCTAATACCTAGTGGCTCACTTGACGGTAAACGGCGATCGTCGATATAGCGACGCGTCGAAGGATTGCCGCTAGTGTGCCAAGAGTGGCAGGGATTCGTCGAGTCGAAGGAAATATCGGGGGTATTGAAGTACCACCATAGCGAGAACTTCATTTTGATCCGCGCTCCTTTGATTTGTCACGGAGAATGGCAAAGGGACAAACACGAACTATCGCCAGTCACGTGCATGCGGTTATTATTATATAATATTTTCCCTGACGAATTGTTATTATAAGGACAACACTTGAGCTCCGGCTGTCAAGAGTAACTCGTGCTTTTGCATCATGAAGTGAAAAATCTTGAGATGGGTGCGTATAATTGTATGAATTTGGTTGGCAACTGTCACCGATCACTAGCAAGTGAATATGGGAGAACTATGAAAAAAGTAAATAGACGCTTGTCATTTTGTTATAAAATTACGTGATGAGTGCATTTCATCTGATTCCAAACAGTTATTGTCAAATACACACGGTTAAAGGAGCACTCTGATTAGAAATATTAAAACGACTTCAACGAATTATCACTCTACAAGCTGTCTTCGTAATCGCCTCCATGGCGAATTCGGAAAAAACACGCAACTAGTAACCCTAAGGCTGGTGTTTCATGCCGAGCTCAGGGCACTTCTTTTACTTTTCTAAAAGTGTTTTTAGACTCACCTTGATGCAAAGAAATTACGCATATAGGCGATTTAACGTATTTTAGGGGAATAATTTTGTGGTTCGTTGGCGTTCCGTCGCTTCTCTGCCGGTAGTGGTATAATTTTCAAAACGGAAGTGGGACCAAATTTTGGCTGCGGGACCGCCAATTATTGCGGACGTGTCGCTAGTTGCTTATCGGTGGTCCACCGACGCTTACGGCATGGGGTTGTCCCCTCACAAGTGAGATAGATTGCAATCGACCAAAACTGTTTTGGAAAAATGGGAAACATCTTCCGACTTCGACTTCCGAATGATTCGTTTAGGATCAACTCGAATCAAGGCTGTGCCACGGGAAGGTAGAACAAGGGAGGCAATCGCTCCAAGCACTACGCTCTTGAGCCTCCGTCTCATTGAAGACTTAGACTCTTCAGGGAAAGTAACAAGTTTATTACTTTATTACTAATACTCAAGATTTTGATTTTGAGTATTAGATTCATAAAAACAGCAAATTGTCAGGAAATAATGATCCACGAAAAACAAATTACATAAACATTGTAGTCATTGCTTTTTAATGTAGAAATACTTATGCAACGATGGTATGATGTACGCTTTCTCTAGCAAATTGTTTCATTACAGGAAATTAAAATCAGAATTCAATTAATGTCCGATTGAAAAGAATTGGCAGAATTCGTTGTAAGTAAATTTGTAAGATGTTTGTGAACACAAGACACTCTTCTCGGGTATGTTAGAATTGCCAGGAATTGTGAGTCGAAGCATTACAAGCATTGCCAGTCGTCGACCACAATGAGCAAACCATTGCGTTTCCTAGACAAGAGCACACGCCTCTGACGTCATGCAGAAGCGGCAGATTCCAGGTCACAGGAAGTTCAACAAAAACGAGAGGACCAGAGGTCACTGGAGCAGTTGGACAGTCGAGATCAGATCAGTCAGGAGTGATCAGTCGAGATCAGTCGGAGACGGAGATTTGGAGAAACGGAACAACGATTAACGTCGGAGATTGACGTTAAAACTTCTAACTAGTAGAATGTCTAGAAACAGCTTTATTTAAGCTAAGCGAGTTAACGTTTCGCTAAGACGAACTCTGAAAGTTTATCATACGTTACGGAGGAGATATTATTATGCTGACCGTTCGCAAAACTTCGACGTAATCAAATCATATCGCAGCCCGTTCTTAGTTCGAACCTCCGTTCCATCCTTTGGAGTGACCGCCAGGGAGATACCATCCAGCCTGTGGTTTGACGATCGGAAGGAGCTTTTGGTGGACCAGCATTTGCAGGAGCAGCAGAACAGAACACCAAGAGGTATGTGCTACTTTGTAAACATTAGTCGAAGGCTCAATGTTTGGTATGCAGTGTTAGAACTGACAATTTCTAATTACCCGAATTCATACACGACACCTTACACGTACTTACACAAAGTAATGAAAATACAACAGTAATTCAATTATCGAAATCTGGAGTTGTTATTTAATTACAGAAATCCCCATAATAACATGAACCGAAATATTATCTCTCGCTTAGTTGTACATCATATTCCCACTCATTTCAGATAGTGAGTGGAAGGTAACTTCTCTGTGTTCACTCAAAACATCCCCAAGATTAGAAACGAACCAGGGAGGTTCACAAATTGTAATGTATTCTTGGAGTCAAAGTATTTTGCATAAAACATCGTTTTGTAAGATATGTATACGATTGTATACTATTAATTTCGAAAATTGTACTCATAATATAATTTCCCATCATGGATTTGAAAAACCAAAGTTCGAAGAAAGAAAGATCTCCGATCCACATATCTCTTCATGTTTGATATGGAAGTCTCATCTTCATTATTGACTCTCATCTTCATTATTGACTCCACCCCCTGACTACCAAAAATTATGAAGCCGCCACTGACTTTAACACAGAGGGATAACCCAAAGTGAGATTGAATATGCTTTTATGACATTTAAAATCATAAAAACTTACATCTAAAATATTACAATGGAATCCCACACAAAATATATTTATTGCATCTTAATCTCCAGTTTATAAGCTTTCATTTGACACTTGAATCATGAAAATCCGTTAGTAATTAGCTTTAAAAACTCAATAAGAAGGAATACATACAACTTCGGAACAGGTGATATATCACTGATTCATTTGAACGATTCCAGTACCAGCGCAGGACTGTCTAATCCGATTCTCTTTCCTTGTTCTCATATCAACATACATATATATGCATTAGCCTCTTCCTTCAACAGAGCTTCTAGCTAGCAGTGGACAGAGGGAGCTGTACAATGACGTAGTCTCCTTTGGGGAGAAAACGTAATACATGACGTCATTGAATCCGTGACGTAGTCTCCTTCGGGGAGAAAACGTAATACAATCCATTAGAGAGAGCATGAGTATAGAAGCGGTAAATTCAAAATATATAACAATAAGATTATCTATATCTTGGTTCCTATTGAATATTTTGGCAATCTGATTGCATTTTTGGATAGCCCATATATGTATTGCGGGTTGCATACTTATAGGGGCAATTGTTGCTGATTGCATAACTTCCGAAATTTCAGGGGCAAAACCGAAAAAATGCTTATACCATCCTTATTTGTTAACCGATTTTCAAAATTCAAACGGCAAATGAATACCAATAGCATAACCAATTTTCTAAAAGGCATAAATGGTTGCATAACCCACAGGATATGTTTCCGTTTTTCAATATCTCTACAAAATTTCAACAAATCGAAAAAACAAAAATACTACCATAATGACAATGAAATTCTAAGACTTTTTTTAAGAATAACATTTCCCCGAAAACTCAAAAATAAACCCGTAAAAAATTCCCGAAATTTCGAATTGGCTATAACTTCATCAAATATTAACCGATTTTCAAAATTCAAACGGTAATCAATAGACAATTTAATTTCCTATCTATCCTGTGTTCTGTATACCCAAAAGTCATAGTTTTTTATAGTCTGATACTATAAAAACACTTATACACTTAAAACATGCTTAAAATTACAAGTTCGGATACTGATAATGGAATATTCTGTTAACCTATAGGAAACAATGACTTCTTAAACTCTGTCCACTGATCATAATTCAAGCTGACTAGACAGCCGTTAATATCAAAAACTACTTGAACTTCGTTTTGCACATTTTTCACAATTACATTAAAATTATTAGTAAGAATGAACTTCTTTTGGGGATCCATTTCTAAACACTCCATTTTTTACTTCTGGCAACATATTTTTGTTCATTTTTATTATTTTTTGGATTCACATACAGATCTCAACAGTTGGATAGTTATCTTTTAGACCAGTGTATTTGATTTTTATTCCATCTTTAACGATCTCGTCAATCATTTTATCTGTTATGTGTTTTGTAAATCTAGGTGGAAGAAAGACCTTGAACTCCTCACACTCAACTAAAATGCTCTTTCCAAACTTAGTTTTAATCTTTTCCATTTTCACAATCTTGTATTCTGTATTTAATTCTAATTCTCTTAATCCAACAACTTGTTTCTGCTCAAGACTTCCAATTTTATTTAAAAGTTCAATATGACTCGCCAAGGTGTTTATTATATAGAAAATAAACTCTTCAATTTTTATCTTCACCAAAATATTTTATTCATTTTTATCAATTTCGTTTAATGGAAAAACTTCCATAAAACAATACAAACATACATTTAACTATCTAAAACTCCTCTACAACTTTCTCATTCTCAGGGTCATATGTAAAGTTCTTTCGTCCAATTAAAATCGCATAGCATAGTTCAATGTGAGTATCAGCAGCCACAGCTTCTGCAAAGTCTACGACAATCTTTATGTTTGTTCTCTCATTTACCGATACATTCTTCCTCTTACTACAATTAATCAATACATTGGTCTGTTGTCTATAAACTCTTTAGGATCACAGTACATTTTGGTATTGCCACATGTTATTCTCTTAAATGCAGTATAATCTTCGTACATCTTAAAATAATCCTTGTTAGCAATATCTAAGTTTCTTGATTCTTTTGGAAATACCTCATTCCTCCCATTCTTAAGATAGATATTCTTTACCTTACAATGATCAAACTTACTTGCATCTGCTGTTTGTTTACCACTTCTATCAGTTTGGAACATTACAACTACGAAATCAGGCATATCAAATTTTCTAGAATTAAATTGAGTAGTAACATCAAACTCCAAGAAAGAACCTGCAACAGTTTTTGAACACATTGATAAATATGGAATGAAAACATGATTTTAGGTTCTTTAAGAATATTCAACTTTAACTTGTTTTCATAATTAGATTCGTATTCAACAATAGGCATTATTATCTCCATACTTTTTATTGTTATTTTTCCATCATGAGGAGCTGCTCCTGATCCAGCCCATTTGTACAAGACATCGTTATTGTTGTTAGCTTTTGTAAATGTTATTCTCAATCCACCTTTCCACATAACCTCTTTATAATTACTTAAAAAGCCTGGAATTAATCTTAATCGATACAAAACGCTAAAGTCCTTTCTTAGACCAAGTTTATCATCTGTTTCAAATCCTGCTTGTTTTAGATATTTAACTTCTGGTTTGGAAATCTTTAATGTTCCGATAGCTGTAGATGTTATTCCAGGTAGTTCAATCTTATCTATAACAACTCCATACTTTCTAACCTCAATTTGAGAAAAGAAGAATGGGAAGAAGTTATCTACAAGTTTTATAGTATCATTTGCACCAAATGTTCCTCCAACTGATGCACCAACAACTTCAAAAGTCATATGGCAATCTGCTTTGTGTGGATGTATAAAGCCATCGCCCACATCGAGATCAAACTCAATATCTTTGTTAGCTTCATTCAAATTATTAAATGTTCTTGTGTTAGCTTTAAAACTCTGTAACTCGTAACTCTCAACACTATCCATTTATTATAAAGAAAATCTTGAAACAACGCTTTGATGGGATATACCCATAAAAGAATCATACATAATAACATTTAAAAACTTATAACCCCCATCCCAACTTAACCTTAGCATTCATAGCAGTACAAACTCCAAAAGCAGCTAATCGTTCACCAATTGATGCATCGCTGCTAAACGTTCTTTTCCATGCTTTAGTTTCTAGTTCCTTATCTGCAATATGTCTTGACTCTGTATCTTTATTGTCTCTGTAGTATATAACGTGTTCTTTACAAGCCTAATCTAATGGGTTAATACCTTTATCACCTCTTTCTAATCTTTCTTGTAGCTTAGTTCCCGGACCACAGTACGAAATCCTGGAATATGTAATTCAAATGGGAGTTTATTAATCAAATCATTTACTAATACTTTCCCCAGCTTCTCATCATTGCAGAATCGTGGTGGTAATGTATTTAAGATCTTAATCAAATACCCTATACCTTTTGGATCATTAGGAATAAAATGTAAAAGCTTATTATTAATCATACTCACTATACCTACTTTCTCATTGTAAGTTATTATTGCCAGCCTTTTCTTCTCCATCTATAACTATTAGCCGATCAATTAACTTACTCACATCATCCATCCATATATATTCTTTAGGTATCTCTGTATATTGTTTGATTCCTTCGCCAGTCCTTTTAGGTGTCGTGTTCTTTTTAGGAGTTGGAGGTAAAGTTGGTTTAATATAATTATCCTAAATAGGCTTGATAATATTAATGTACTTAGAACCTCTACTAGATACTACCTTTTTATCTCGATTATATTTTTGGAAGGCAGCATCTGATTCTATTATTATTTCTTTGTACTGTTCAAAATCATCATCATCATAATCTTCAATGGTTTTATTAGTATTCGTCGTTAACAATTCCCATAGACCTTCTGTTCCTTTACAAGTTTTACCATTAATTATCAAATCATCACCATTCACTTTAACTTCCAAATTTCCTATCTTATTTATTATTTTTCCATCTTCTTCTACAGTTCTTATTCCAAACACAGTATCATTTCTTTTACTATAATATTTCGTTGAAATCTTACCAAATGACTGTGCTGTTGCTAAAGGTTCTACTCCTTCCACTTTGTCTTTAATTTGTTTTCTCATTTGTTTTATTTCTCCCGTTATAGGCGTATCACTACTACTTGGAGAACTATCATAAGATATCTTTCTAGGTGTTTCTAGTAGACTAGGATCTATTGAAGCCGTCTTATGTGCAACTGGAACAAGTTCAGTTATTAGATTTTTATTTTGTTCTGCTACTTCTTTGATCTCACTTCCCAAGTTTTGAATAGCATCAATTACAGGTTGTTCTTGTGTCTTAAATTTATCGTATATACCTGCTCTTTCTTTCTTCCAAGATTTGAAGCCCTTTATCAAGAACTCCTTTAACTTGATATTCTTATTAATTTCTTTCTCATCCATTTATTGTATAGAAAACGAACAAACGTCAATAAACGTGAAAGAACGTCAATAAACGTGAAAAAACGTCAATAAACGTCAAAGAACGTCAAACGTTGAAACGTAAAACGTGAAAAAACATCAAACGTTTAAGAAGTGTTTTATCTTGTTCCTATACTTACCATTGTTTATCTTCCTTGTCATATCAATTACTATAAAACCATAATCTTCTTGCCAACATTTTGAACATATCTCTTTAAATTTATCATAAGACATATCTCCTCCAACAAACTCATTATACACATGTTTAAGATTAGTATCATCTTGCCTGAACATACATAGGAAGTTAACGTTATCTCTTATAAGCTGTTTAGGTACTTTTGAATATGTTTGTGCAAAATAGAAACAGTCTAAATGTCTATGCCTACCTCTTGTAAAGTAATTTCTAACAGTATCTTGATTCTCCAAAATGTAATCGTCAAACACAACAGAGTATTTTTCACATTCATCAATAGGTACAATAGAATCATTACCGCTTAAGAACGTTGCTATTTGCTTCTTAAACTTTAATTCTGCCTGTTCAAATCGATCTTTTAACTGCTCATACTTTGGCTGATTCATGCTTTTAGAATATATGTAGAAGTAATTATTGTTTAACCAACCTGGATGTAATAAGAAGTTAAATAACAAAAAAAGTTTTACCACACGCCGACGGACCCACTATAACACAACGAATATCATCAGGTATAAGTTCTCCATTTCTTTTCTTAGCTGTTGTTTCTTTTATAATCTCTTTTACATCCCAATTAATAGTTTTCTTACTCATTTATTATAGAGAAAATCGTTTCTTTTATGATTAGAGAGTACAGACCCGGTTCGTTGATGAAGGTTGTGTGAGGTTGTTCATTTGGAAGAGTGTCCGGATTACGGACGCCTTCTGAAGTGGTCGGGATTCAGGCCACTTCGAAGTTTGTTGTAGTAATCTAGGACGCTATTTGTAGCCTCCAGGTCTTCAAAGCTACTCTGAAACTTTGGTCTCACGTTGTCTTTAAGGACTTGACTTTTATTTACATAGCCTATCTTATATCTTTAAGTTGTTCTCTGATCTTAAGCAACGTATCTTTTATATATTCGCTATCCATTTCGCCATTTAATGTTATTATCATCTCTAACTATTCTTTAAATGAGTTAATACAAGTGACAATGGTTTTATATTCGTCTTTTCTTTTGCTTATGTTTAACTTAGAAGACAAACCTGTTATTATAGCACTTCCAGTTGCAAGAGACGTTGTTAATATCGAGTAAATTGTTACAGGTATAAAAATATTAATAAACCCAGTTGTTGCAGAAAGTATAACCGACAACGTGATCAAAGTGTAGTATGCATATTTAAAAATTCGCAGTTTTCTCTTTTTCTTCTTTAAGCTGTATTCTAACTTTCGAATGACATCTTCTATTAGCTTGATTACTTTCTCTCTTGGAATATCTCTAGGTAAATCAAACTCATTCATTTATTATATAATAAATGGCTAAGGTATTTAAGCTAACGAGTGATACTTCCGTTTTAAAGAAGAAACTCCATTACGAATTAGACAACAAGAGCAACTATTTAAGTATAGGACTAGTTGGGTTTTACAGTACATATCTAACTCCAAACATAACAACAAAAAAAACAGTTTCTCATATGGTGATAGACAAGATTTTATACCAGAAGGGCAATACAGCTTAAACAGTCTTAATGAATATTTAAAATCTCAATCCATCAACATAACATTATCAGAAGATCATTTAAGAAATAGAGTTAAAATTGAAACTGATAGTAATGATGTTACAATTGGGAGTATAGGCACTGTCCTCGTGTTTTTAATGTTTTTGAAGTTTTAGAAAAGAACAAAACACATATTGGAAGTAAGTTGCCAAAGTTTCATCCGTTTGATACTATAAATGTTCACTGTAATATAGCAGATGGCATGTTTGTTAAAGATACAGAATACACACATAGAGAAACAGGAATTATAGCATCATTCAAAACAGATGCTGAGTTCAAACATAGTATTATTTACGAGCCTACTTATCCATTATTTTCCCTATATCCAAAGACAAGGTTCACAATTTTGAGATAAGGATAACAGATGAGAATGATTCCTTAATTGATTTTGGTGGAGCAACAACAACTGTACTTTTGCAAACCAAGATTTTCTCTTAGATAAATAGGAAGATGTGTTCTATTAAAGGTTGTATGTTTAGTGTTCCTTATAACGAACTAAAGGATTTAAATATTGATCATGTATTAACAAAGAAACAACTTAAGGATAAAGCTAAGAAAATTAAAGAAGGCAAAGGAATGGATTTAACTTTAACTACTGCACAAATGAAAAAGATTAAGAAAGAGCATATTGGCGGTTTTATCTTTACAATTCCAGCCATTTTAGCAGCTTTAGCAGCAGTTGGCTCATTAGCAGGTGGTGCAGCAGCGATTACTAAAACTGTATTGGATGCTAAGAAGAATAAACAAGAACTTGAAGAACAAAAAAGACACAATATGGCTATGGAAGAAAAGCAGGGGGCAGGTAAACCGAAGAAGTCAAAAAACTAAAACCATTGACCAACTTCGATATAGAGAGGTTGGCTAAAGAACTAAAGATAAAACGATTTAGAGGTGTATTTATGAGTGATGAACTTCCACAAAAACCATATGTAAATGAGTGTGGTGTAGTTAACCTTGATAAATTAGAAAACATTGGTAATCATTGGATATGCTATTGGAAAGATAACAGCATAAAGTACGTGTTCGATTCTTATGGTGGTGTTCCTCCTAAACAGCTGGTACAATATCTTGGTACCGAAAACTTATTTTACAATGACGAACGAATACAAGACTTTAATTCAGTTATATGTGGTCATCTTTGTGTTAAGGTTTTAAATCTTCTAAATCAAGGGCATTCTTTTAGTGATGTTATGTATATGATTAAAAATGATTAAGTGCTTTTATGGTTTACATCCATAAAAGTTTTGTCGTTATCATGATTAAGAGCGACAACTACCGCAACGGGTTCATGAACGCAACTAAACTAAGTAAAGATGGGGAAAAGGATCTATTTAACTGGAAAAAATTTCAAGATGCGAAGGAAACAGTTGAAACGTTTGCAAGACTTTTAGGCCCTTCACATGTGAAGGGCCAAGGATGAGAGTTCTTTAACAAATCAAAAGGCACAAACAAGCTTGATCTTCTTATCTCAGACACATACTATATACCATCTTCTAAATCAAGGGTATTCCTTTAGCGATGTTATGTATATGATTAAAAATGATTAAGCGCTTTTATGGTTTGTATCCATAGTTTTGCTTTAAGATAAATATGGAAGCTATACACAATAGATTTTTAGATTATTTTGAGAAGCATGAGGGTGAGCTAGATGCGCTAGATAGATATAATTTTTATCAGTATTTTGAGTATGTTAGCGAGATAGACTTAAAAGATAAAAACAACGTATATGATGTTATTGATTTATGGAAAATGCTAATACCATAATTTTTGTACATGGAAGAAGAGCTGGAAAAGTTACGTCCAATATTTACCTTAAAGGACTTGTTGTCAAATTATAGCTCTAGACCATTAGAATGCAGTAATTGTGGTAGTAAGTCATTAACAAAAGGTATGAGTAGATACATTTGTGATGATTGTTCTGTAGAGAGTGGTTGGGTTTACAGTACTTGTGAAGTAACGAAAGCTGCTTGCGTACGAAAACCATGATATGATACTATAAAAAGATTTATGTTACAGTTATCTCGTTTGCTAGATTTACAGGATAGAATTATTCCCGAAGAGGTGCTCAAGGTGTTACATGATGAACTTAGAGATATACCAAAAAATTTAATATCAACAAAAGATGTTCTAAAAGTAATAAAGAAAAACAAATACACAAAATATTATGATGATTTCTATTTAATACACTATCACCTTACCGATCAAAAACCATTAAAATTACAACATATGGAGGAAACACTTATAAATGAGTTCGAAAACTTACACGAGGTCTTTAGGGAGCTGTACCCGGAAAGAGCATTGTTTATTAACTTAAAATGTGTATTGTACCATCTGTTGAGAAAGCACGATGCTCATGTTGATATTGATTTTAAACCTACTCACCTAGACAAATAGAGATGTTAAAGAAATGTTTTGAAAAACTAGGATGGACATTTTCTGTATAATAAATGAGTATGGACATATTCGGTAATGTTAAAGATAGGAAAGGTGATGTTGATATTAGTGAAGAAAAATTAAAATTATTGGAGAACTTAAATGATGTTGTTAGCGTAAGTCAACTTAGATCGATACAAGCCCAATTAGAGAACGATAGAAAACGATTTGAAGATGCATTAGAAACGTTACAAGACACATACGTCAAGAAAGAAGATATTGAAAAGATTAGGATGGATACTACTAAATTGGTTATGCAGAAAGAAACCATGCCTCTACTATATCGATTAAGAGCTAAAAACGTTAAGGAGCCAATCCTTAGAATATTTAATCTCTCTAATGGTTACAAATTTCTCTATAATGGGAAAATAATGCACATGGAATTAAGTTTGGATAAATACTTTCTAGATATATATTTGGGTGATACTTTGATTAAAGAGATACCTTTTAGCTTTAACAAGAACGATATAATAACGATTAAACCAACTAAAAATTCAGCTATGGAAGAAGGGCAATTATTGTTTGTTGTAATGTACATAGAAAGACAGCTTTCCTAAGGACGTTTGCTATATAATAAATATGGATATCTTTGGTAATGTTAAAATGACATCAGAGTTAGATAATACAGTTGTGAGAAAAGATATTGCCATGTTAAAAGAAGAGCTTAACTTCATCAAACGGAGTCATGTTATAGAACTTCCAAGTCGATTGATATCAAAAAATGTTGAAAATCCGTTCTTTTTAATACATAATCTATCTACCGCATACAAATTTCTTTATAAAGGTAGGGTAATGCATATAGAATCATCTTATAATACGTATTTTTTTGATATATATTTAAATGGTTCTCTAGTTGAAACTTTTCCATTGCACTTTAATACAAATGATAATTTGGCAATTAGACCATCTAAAGATTCTGGTCTGAAACATGGTAAATTACTATTGCTTCTTATGCATGTAGAAAGAGAAGACGAAGATAGTGATGATGATGGTGAGAATGTTGATAGCATAATATTAAACAGCGATAGTTATTGATTTTCTATATAATAAACAGGATGTATTGTGTTAAGTGTAAGAAATCGACAGATACGAAGAAAGATGCCATTAGAATTGAACAAACAAAGAATGGAAGATATCTAAAGAAAGGTATTTGTTCTGTATGTGGTGTTACTAAAACTCAATTCGTTAAAAAGCCTGATTGACTAGAAGAAGGTAAAGGTGTTAAAGAAGACATTATAGAAGAAATTCACAAACCATCTAGAAAAAACTTTGACAGATTAAGTGTAGTTATAAAAGGTATCGATGATCTTTGGCAAGCTGATCTTGTAGAAATGGATAGTTTAGTATTAAAAGGTGTTTCCAAATTAAATAAAAGTTATAAGTATTTGCTAACGGTTATAGATGTGTTCTCGAAATATGCGTTTGCTGTTTCTGTTAAAGATAAGAGTGGTAAGAATGTTACAGAAGCATTCGAATCCATATTAAGAACAAGAAAACCTAGTAACTAACAAACTGATCAAGGTAAAGAGTTTTACAATAAAGAATTTAAGAAGTTAATGGATGAAAATAAGATTAATCACTACTCAACCTATAGTTGCAAGAAAGCTTCTGTTGTTGAAAGATTCAATAGAACACTTAAACAGAACATGTGGAAAAGGTTCACAACACAAGGGAATTACAAATGGATAGAGATATTACCAACACTAGTTAAAGAGTATAATCATCAAATTCATAGAACAATTGGTTTAAAGCCTATAGAAGTTAATAAGAAGAATGAGCGAACAATATTGGAGAAAATGTATCAAAAAAATATAAGCGTGTTAAACCCAAATACAAGTTAGGTGATCATGTTCGTGTAAGTAAATCGAAAGGGTTATTTGAGAAGGGATATACGCCTAATTGGTCAACAGAAGTATTTCTTATTAGTGAAGTTATTCAATCCAATCCACCTACATATAGAATTAAAGATTTAGAAGAAGAGGATGTGCAAGGTAGATTTTACGAACCGGAACTATTAAAGACGAAACATAAAGATGAATACTTGGTGGAAAAGGTGTTAAGAATGAAAGGTGACAAAGTATATGTTAAATGGTTAGGGTTTGATGATTCATATAATAGTGGGGTAGATAAGAGTAATGTTATAGTGTAAATATAAATGTTGTCTTTTATGGAATAATAGCCATAAAAGGATAGTTTAAATGAGATAGGGGTAACGAAACGATACCCCTCATAGCATATATTTCCAGGGCCGGTATTCCGACCATAGAAATTATTAAAAAAAAGGCGATGGGGACGATTCTACCAACCGCTCTATATACACAATCAAAAGATGGAGAAAGGCTTGATCATTGGTTAGAAAATAAACGATCTAAGAGACGAGTTGAATATTATGAGAAAAAGCATGGCTCCCGGTATACCGGTGACCATCATCAGCTATTTTGGACCTCCGAATACAGAGGGGCTAAAAATTTTCTGAAATTTAGAGACCAAGAAACAACATCAATTATCTCAGGAACATATGTCTACAGGAAAATATTTCTTGCTATTGCTTTTTGAATTTCACAAGACTTCTATGACAAATGCTATGACTACAAGAAAATTCGAAGTCGCCGGGATTCCGGCCACTTCAAAAACTCATCTTACACAGTAAAACTAGCTGGTAACGAAAATGAAGTTAAAAATAAAGATTTTCTATATAATAAATATGAGTACTATGAATAGTTCACTTAGTTTAAACGATATTTGCTACGAACAGATTAAAGATGATTACTGGTATGGTTTGTTTGGTGACTTTAGACTGATTATAGATAAGAAGACTGGTTACTTCAATGCTACTAAACTGTGTCAAGATGGAGGAAAGAGGTTTGATCATTGGTTAAGGAACAAAGAATCAAAGGAATTGATAAAAAATTAGAAGAAAAGTATCAGTCTAAAAAAATATATTACATGATTTTAGGAGGAAGACAAAGGATAATCAGGGGTACATATGTTCATCCAGACTTGTTCCAAGAAATAAGAAGATGGTCTCAATTGAAAAAAGATAATGATAAGTCAGGTTTTGTTTATATAGCAACTACCAAACAGCACCAAGAGAAGAATATATATAAAGTGGGTTATACAAAAAACCTTGAACAACACCTAGGTCAGTTTAATGAGTTTAGACTTGACTTCGAATTATTTTATTATGAAGAAACCTATAAGACAAATGATGCTAAAATTTAGAGTCACTTGTGCATAAACAATTAGATGAATTTAAATATAAAGGTGAATTTTTCAAGTGCGAACTCAACACGATCAAAGAAGTTATAGAAGAAATTCAAGATGATGAAGTAATCGAAAAATTAAAAGGATTGGAGTTAAAAGATGACTTTAAGATTAGTAAGAAGTAAGAAACTACTTGAACATTATGATAAAAATTAGCCGGCTTACACATAAGCCAGCAAAACTCAACGTATTATATAGAGCCAAAAGGTACAAACAGTGATCAAAGATTTTCTATATAATAAATATGAGCACTAAGGATAATTCTCTTAGTTTAAACGATATTTGCTACGAACAGATTAAAGGCAATTATTGGTATGGTATTTTTGGTGATTTCAAGTTGATTATAGATAAGAGTACAGGATATTTCAATGCTACTAAGTTGTGTCAAAATGGGGGAAACAATTTAAACATTGGACAAGGTTAGATAAATCAAAAGATCTCCTGCGATATTACAAGAAATTAGGTGTGCCAGATCTGCACCACCAAAACCCAATTTACATAGTTGAGTCAAAAGGAACAAATAAACAAGATCTATTAGTACCAGGAACATATGTAAGAAAAGAATTAATATTGAGTATCTCGTTTTGGATTTCAAATGAGTTTTATGATAAGTGTTACAATATAATCGAAGATTACTTCACACAAGACTTCAAACAGATTCATGAAGACCAAAAAGAGTTGCAAAGAAGAGTAGAGGAGATAGAACAAACAATGGAGCAATTACGATTGTACAAGCAAGAACTAGAAAGCAAAGTTGATTATCTTAAAACAGTTGCAGAACCATATACAGAAGATCAAGGAAAGATACACAGGCTATTTATTATCAAGAAGAACCTTAGTATAGAACAACTTGAAAATATACTCCTTTACTATGACGAAGAAGAACAAGACCAAAAAGAAAAAATAGAACAATATAAGTATTGGGTTGGAAGAGTACAAACATGCAATTACGAAAATAGAATTAAACAACTCAAACTTAAATACCCAAGTATGAGTACTGTGCTTAACATTGATGATCCTAACTCTATAAACTTATACAACAGAGCTAAAGAAAGATATGATGATAGAATAACTTGGCACGGCTCGCATATGAACTCAGATTTAAGTGATATAGATCTTGTTGACAGGTTTATTCAGTTAAGAGACATTTAAGTATAAAAACGAGAAACTAAATATGCTATTGCTTTTATGGGTTAACCCATCAAAGTACAATTTAAGTGTTAAACAAAACCATCTGCTGCAACAGCGAATGCTACATTCAACATATCACCTAAATTGGGATTATTATGATATTTTCTTATTATAGCTCTCCAATCTATAAAATATTTATATGCATATATAAACTCTATAGATAGGTCTTGATAAGTTGAAATGTTAGTCCAATGAACTCTGCTTTCGAACTCTGCAATAAATTATTCTGTTAAATTTTGAGACATTGAAATCATTTCCCAATCTACTTTGTCAGCGTAATCTCTTATAAGGTTTTCTGATAATTGTTTAGTTCCAGATATGTACCACTAATTAACTCTATCTGCATGTTCTCGTATAAAGGCTTCAGAGAGTTCGGTTTTATAAGATATAGCATCAACATCAACTTTATCTATAAACTCATTAATAAATTCTTCAAATAGCTTTTGATTATACGATACTTCTTTCCAATCAACTCTATCTGCAAATTCTCTTATAAAGTCTTCTGATAAGTCTTGGCTTCCTGAAATAATCTCCCAATCAACTTTATCAGCTAATTCTCTTATAAACTCTTCCTATAACTTTTTCCATAAACATATTTCACTCAAATTAACTTTCAGCAGATATTTGCGTATGAAATCTTCTGTAATGTGATCATAGTTATATTCCCCCTCATAATGATCATAGCCTATAGATAGCCATTGTTCATCAGTCAGTGAATCTAATATTTCATCAGACAAATTCATAACGTTTGCATAGAGAATGGTTTGTATGAGAAATGAGTTGTTTTCTTTAGTGGCCTTCTTGAACAAATGATCTAACATACCTATGGACACGCTAAAATTTATTTTTTCTTCATCATTATAACCACCAATATCTAAATATTTACATACACAATCAAACATAAGTTTGTAAGATAATATTTCCTTAGCATTGGTCATGTTTGTTTTTATTCTTAGATTTTTTAAATTTATTTCATTTTTTGTTGGTTTTCTATATAACAAATATGGAAGCACATTTTGATTTATTACATGATAGACTTAAACTAATTCATCATGATCTTAAACTCTTAGCAACACTACTAGAGAAGCAAATACTGTTGAAGGAAAAAGAATTATTATTAATGCAACAAAAACATCTGATTTGAGTAGTGATGATGAATATAAATATGGTAGTGATGATTATGATGATGATGAGTAAGTTGCAAAAATGATTTAATTTTAATATGTGTATATGTGACTTCGATGAGGTATTCTCATCAAAGCCGTGTTCTAATACAGCGCGTAATATGTAGACAATGGCAGGAGAGTACAATGTTAAGCGTTGTATTAGGATATATGGAATTAAAAATAGCACGAAAATGAACTGAAATAATCCGGTGAAGATAAAAATTGAGTTATAGCAAGATTTTCTATATAATAAATAGGATGAATAATTATAATATATTTACCGTAGTAGAGTTAAGACGACAATGTAAAGAGAGGGGAATCAGAAGATATTCCCGATTAAGAAAAGCAGAACTGATAGACCTTCTTAAACAATATGATGATGAACAAAGCAGAAGACAGATTAGAAATATATTCCCATTAAGCAAGAAATAATTGAAGAACCGAAACCAGCACGTATACCAATTAAGATAGAATTAGAAGAAACAGCATTCAAGAAGCGTTTACAAACCATTAAAGTTGAAAACACAGGAAGATATAAAGACCCAATAAAATTTTTAGATACAAGTGGAAGAGTTGCTATTAACAAAATCAAAGAGGAATTAAAATTTCACCCTGTTAAAGTTAACCTTGTTTTCATTTGTGACTATATTAAAGATAAAGAAATACAAGAGCGCAATTTCAAAACATCAAACGAGAGAATATTAGAATCAACTGACTTAAGTGAATATATATATCATGCAAAACAAAAACTTCGTAGAGAAATGGAAGAGTTTGAAGGTAGAGGATCAGGATGGACATTACACCAAATTAAATACTTACAAATCAGATTAAACAAATATGTACCATTAAGAGCTTCTTTGTATATTGAACTTCCTAAGCCAATTAAAGATAAGAAAGCAGTGATTAATGTTAAAAATAAAGACAATAAATGTTTTTTGTATTCTATTGCAAGTTGCTTAAAACCTGTTGAAATACATCCTGAAAAACCTTCACATTATAAACAGCTTGTTAATGAATTGCAAAAGAAGTATTGTGATAACATTGGATTTCCTGTACAATTAAAAGATATTCCAAAATTTGAAAGAAGAAGAAATATCTCCATCAATGTTTACAGCTATGACAAGAACTATAATGTATATCCACTTCAAATCACAAAAAAATAAGGAGGAAACTCATGTCAATTTATTATATGTAAAAGATGAAAAAAACAATCATTTTTGTTGGATAAAAAATCTATCACGATTAATAAGAAGTCAAGTGGCAAAACATGAGGAAAAACTATACTTCAGCGACAGATGTTTAACAAGACACTTTCGAAATGAGAAACAGTTGCAAAACCATGAGCTATATTGTAAAGAGCATGAGGCTGTTAGAATAGAACTTCCTAAACCATACGACAATCAAATAAAGTTTCAAAACTATAATCGATCATTAAGAGTTCCATTTACGATAATGTCTGACTTCGAATGTATCTTATGTAAGT